>NC_069501.1:77422020-77729520 GCF_027579735.1 Bombina bombina | reverse complement strand
ATAATTTTGTCATAAAGTACTCACTTTTCTCTTTTCTTAATATGGTTTCCTTTCCCATATGCAGAACTACACACGCCAGCTGTTCAGCCATATGTGATTCTGGTGTATTTCTAATGATCCAGCTTGTGACAGTGACAAGCCCATTAATGGTTTCAAACTTGCTGTCATTGCTGTTTCCCATTCCTACACCGGACCACGATATAACTGGCTTTGGCCATCCTGTGGCAACACAAGTTGCATTTAGAGAATCTTTTGTTTCATTTACGTGTAAAGATGCGTTGGCAGGTTCTGAAAAACAAAAAACACCATGGACATTTCATGAGACTTATCTTACATTCCTGCAATACTAAACTTATATTTTGTATAAAATTGTTATATATATTTTCTGAATCTGCAGTAGATTTTTCACATGCAAATAATTGTTTGAAAACACAAAAATTATGGTAAATCTAATTTTGTAATTTAAAAGATGAGGCTCAGAGTATTGGACAGACATAAAAACCAACCATGACCTTTTAAATAAAAATGTATATATAAAAACAAAAACAACAATCAGCTCAGCCGGCTAATATTGTGACTTTATTATCAGCAGCTAGAGCCTTAGGTCAGGGTCTAAAATATGTGTCAGATGATTAGTTATCTATATATAAACTGATAAGCCTTCCATATTTCCTGAGCCAGACAAGGGGGGGGGCCTAGGTATTGTAATAACAAATTCCTGCACAGCTCTGCCCCTGTAGAAAACATGACAAATGTTGGTTCTTTGTAAATAACAGATCATTCCAATAATAATAATAATACATGTAATGAGAAATAGCATATGTAAAATCAATTTAACGGGATATTAAACAGTCCGTTTCTTTGTTGTAATACAAATTACTTCCTGTCACAGCTAGGGATGGGCGAATGTGTAAATTTTCGAATTTCGAATGTTAGAACGAATGTTATTACCGAAATTCGAATTATAAATCCGAATGTTTGATTAGAACGAATGTTCTTAAAAGTTCTATAATCGAATGCTATTTACAGTTTTCGAATGTCACTTTCGAATTCAAATGTTTATAATTATATCGAATGTCCACATTCGAAATTTCGAATTTAACATTCTATTTAACAAATACTATTCAGAAGTTCAATAGTTCATGTGGTAGGGATGGTATCTAGTAAATTGATACATAATAGATACAAATATATCATTTCAAATCTTTTTATATAGAATATTGCATAATTTGAATATTACATTTAAATAAAGCATTAGAAATACTATTACAAATCTAAATTTGAATTTTTCGAAATTAATATTTTCGAATGTAATCATAAAATTTGAAACCGAACATTCGAAAATTGAATGTTAGAATGTTATGTATACATTCGAAATTCGATTCGAACGAACGAATGTGTTAAAATTCATGCCGTTTTTCGAATGTTGCGAAACATTCGCCCATCCCTAGTCACAGTCCTACAAGGAGGCTGTGGTCTCTAAAGGAAGATTATCTAGCATGATGCCATAAAACTTCTATAGTTGATTTAGTATTAAGTGAATAAACTACATAAACAGGGAATCAGATTTGCTCATGCTCAGAACTGGCAGAATGAAACTTAAGTTTAAAAAATGTACTACTCTTCACTCTGAGGGTAGGAGCTACAGTGAGAAATTGTGATAAGTGCTAATTTTGCTATTTAATATACATTTATTACAGTTGGGACTAGATTGCAAATGGAGCAATATATTTTTATTGCTCTTGAGCACTTACTGCGCTAAAGGTAAATCAAAAGCGCTACCATGTTTTCTCTGGTATTACAAATTTAATTTCAAAATTTAGGGCCAGATTAAAAGTGACATATTTTGGGGGGGTTTCCGCTCACATGCTAACTACGCTCAAATGAAAATATTAGCAAGGCTGGATTTGCACACATATTACAAGTTGAAAGCAAAAAGTTAGCGTGCAAGCAAAAGACTCAAAGGAGCTAACTTCAGGACTTTGGATATTGTGGCTGCGCTAATTCCCTCTCCCTATCTTATATGGGACATGCTACAAAAAAAACTATTAGTTAGGAATACTTCAAATTTCTATGCTCTTCACATAGAAGAAAATGTTCTTTTTATCTTATTTTTGTTAATTAATATTTTTATTGAGGACAAGCAAGCATGCTTCCATCTTTGTGAAGGGCTCCTCAATGCATTGGATGAAGTATTGATCCTTCATGACTATGGCCCTGATATTCGAATCATCAAGATTTTCAAAGAAAAGGGGCATGGCCGAGCAGTGCCAGCGAGTGGTGATGTCTCTCCCAATAGAAGTCTATGGGAGCATGACATCACTACCTGCATTGCAGACATCGTCGCTGATCTGCATTTTCCTGCGGCCGGAGAGCCCTATTTGAAGTGGGCCTACATGGCACAGACAGTGCACTCACTGAACTAAAATTATTTTCTGTGTAGGCACACTCCAAATATTGCCTGCGGGACCTAAGTTTTAATACAATTACTCTAACTACCTCAGGTGATGTAGTCTGGCCAGCTAATAGCTGCTGAAACAAACTTGGGTGTTACCCTCTTCGATACCTGCATTTCGCTGATTCGAACATATCGAACTGATGTCATTGCTCTGGAATCAAAGTGCAGCCTTCTCCCACTAGCATGCCCCAATATCTCCACTTAACATAACAACCTATAACAAAGTCACATCTAACCTACACTCCCCCTGCTCTGCCTCGCTACCTCCCACCGACCACCTACATCAGAGCTAACGTACATTCCCCCTGCACTGCACAGCTAACTCCCCCTGAGCACCTACATCAATGTCACGCCTTAACTATACACCCCTGGAACGCCCAGCTAAGTCCCTAACACTGCCTACGCTTATGTAATGACTTACCTACACTTCCCTGGAACGCCCCAGCTAACACCCACATACTGCCTACTGTCAGAAAAATACCTCACTTTAATAAACTATAATAAATAGTAAACTTCCCCATTATAACTATAGGAGCTATGTTGCTAAAATTATAATTAATGTTTAAATGATGTATCGCATAGATACGCTAAAACCTTGCAGGCCTACCAGGGACCATAATAGATCCCGGTCCAGCATATCTTAAAAGGGGTGCCAATCGAGCAGAGTGCAGGGGATCAAGATGAACTTTTAGTATGTTGTTGGTAAATTGATAAGGCACATACAGTAGGTATACCACTTGTTTGGGGGTGCTAACTTCTGGGAAGAATAGGGGACCGGAATTGAAGTGCGGAAAAGAAGATGCAGAGCAGAGGAAGCGGAAGAGGCCGCCGAAGTCTGCCTCCGCAAAGATGGGCGCCTGGTCCAGGGATGAAGAGGGCCCAGCATCGGATCAAGAGGAGACAGATTTTTGATCAGTAAGTACAGCCTTTGGGGTTAGTTAGGGCTTTTTTGGGGTTTGTTTTTGTTTTGGTGGGTTTTTGTTTTATGGGGCATGTAGATTAGTGTTAGGTATAATGGTGTTTTTTTATTTTGGATACTGTATTTTATTATTTTTGTAACTTGGATTTTTTTTTATATTGTAACTTAGTTTTTTCCCCCATGTAACTTGGGGGGTTAGGTAGAGTTGGCTTAGATTGTCTTGGGGGTTATGGTGGTTTAGGTTTAATATATTTAAAGTAACAGATTTAAAAAAAAAAAAAAGTAACAGGGGGTTTAATTTAGAGGGGGGGTTAGGTGTTAGGTAGAGAAGGGTTAGTATGCATTGGGGGTTGCAGCGGATTAGGGTTAATAGTGTAGTGACGGTATAGGGGTTAATAGAATAGTACTTGCGGTGGATATATGGCGGTATAGGGGTTGATAGGAAAGTACTGGCGATGGGTATGTGATGGTATAGGAGTTAAAAGGATAGTATTTTCGGTGGGTATGTGGCGGTTTAGATATTCATTAGTGTAGTGTTAGTTTGTGATTGTGGAGTACATGGCAGTTCTATTTCAAGGGATCGTTTACAATACATCGCCAATATGGGTGGCGATGCAGGGTGTTATCTAGCATCGCCGACCAATCTCATGTATTGTAAGTGCTTCTTAGCGATGCCACTATGTTGGGAGCTTGGAATATTTTGACAGGCTCGCTCGACATATTGGCGGATCCCTTGGAATATTTTGCAGCCTTGTAGCACTTTTGATCATCAGGTCCTAAGTGAGAGTGTCGATTAAGGATCCTTAATATGTATTAGTAAAGAAAATAAGTTAAAGTGAAAGTGTAGACTATACAAATATATCAGGTCTGAGGTGGATGAGTAACCCGGTTTCTGGGGGGTTGGGCTGTAGCCTTGATCGTTGACATCAATGAAGGCCCAATTTGTTCAAACTACTGCTCTTGAATCATGAACACAGCAATTTAGTTATGTGACAGCTCTTCTATCTGTGTAGGATATATAAACAAAGTAATCTCTTGCTGATGCTGTACACACTGGATCGCAGCTAGGACACACACAAGTTGATTTTATTTTTAAATATATTTCTAGATATATCTTAATATTTATAGTGAAATAAATATCTATACCTATATATTCTAGAGGAAGGGGAGAGTTTCCCTGAAACGTCACATTAAAGTTTGATTTGCTTTGAAAAAGAACTAGTGAGTGCTGTATATATATATATATATATATATATATATATATATATATATATATATATATGGTATATATATATATATATATATATATGGTATATATATATATATATATATATATATATATATATATATATATATATATATACATATACATATATAACAGAATTTATGCTTACCTGATAAATTACTTTCTCCAACGGTGTGTCCGGTCCACGGCGTCATCCTTACTTGTGGGAATATCTCTTCCCCAACAGGAAATGGCAAAGAGTCCCAGCAAAGCTGGCCATATAGTCCCTCCTAGGCTCCGCCCACCCCAGTCATTCGACCGACGGACAGGAGGAAATATATATAGGAGAAACCATATGGTACCGTGGTGACTGTAGTTAGAGAAAATAATTCATCAGACCTGATTAAAAAACCAGGGCGGGCCGTGGACCGGACACACCGTTGGAGAAAGTAATTTATCAGGTAAGCATAAATTCTGTTTTCTCCAACATTGGTGTGTCCGGTCCACGGCGTCATCCTTACTTGTGGGAACCAATACCAAAGCTTTAGGACACGGATGAAGGGAGGGAGCAAATCAGGTTACCTAAACGGAAGGCACCACAGCTTGCAAAACCTTTCTCCCAAAAATAGCCTCCGAAGAAGCAAAAGTATCAAATTGTAAAATTTAGCAAAAGTGTGCAGTGAAGACCAAGTCGCTGCCTTACATATCTGGTCAACAGAAGCCTCGTTCTTGAAGGCCCATGTGGAAGCCACAGCCCTAGTGGAGTGAGCTGTGATTCTTTCAGGAGGCTGCCGTCCGGCAGTCTCATAAGCCAATCGGATGATGCTTTTAAGCCAAAAGGAAAGAGAGGTAGAAGTCGCTTTTTGACCTCTCCTTTTACCAGAATAAACAACAAACAAGGAAGAAGTTTGTCTGAAATCTTTTGTAGCCTCTAAATAGAATTTTAGAGCACGGACTACGTCCAAATTGTGTAACAAACGTTCCTTCTTTGAAACTGGATTCGGACATAAAGAAGGAACAACTATCTCCTGGTTAATATTTTTGTTAGAAACAACCTTAGGAAGAAAACCAGGCTTAGTACGCAAAACCACCTTATCTGCATGGAACACCAGATAGGGCGGAGAACACTGCAGAGCAGATAACTCTGAAACTCTTCTAGCAGAAGAAATTGCAACCAAAAACAAAACTTTCCAAGATAGTAACTTAATATCTATGGAATGTAAAGGTTCAAACGGAACCCCTTGAAGAACAGAAACAACTAGATTTAGACTCCAGGGAGGAGTCAAAGGTCTGTAAACAGGCTTGATCCTAACCAGAGCCTGAACAAATGCTTGAACATCTGGCACAGTTCCCAGTCTTTTGTGTAGTAAGACAGATAAAGCAGAGATCTGTCCCTTTAGAGAACTTGCAGATAATCCTTTCTCCAAACCTTCTTGTAGAAAGGAGAGAATCTTAGGAATTTTTATCTTATTCCATGGGAATCCTTTGGATTCACACCAACAGATATATCTTTTCCATATTTTATGGTAAATCTTTCTAGCTACCGGTTTTCTGGCCTGAACCAGAGTATCTATCACAGAATCTGAAAACCCACGCTTCGATAGAATCAAGCGTTCAATCTCCAAGCCGTCAGCTGGAGGGAGACCAGATTTGGATGTTCGAATGGACCCTGAACAAGAAGGTCCTGTCTCAAAGGTAGCTTCCATGGTGGAACCGATGACATATTCACCAGGTCTGCATACCAAGTCCTGCGTGGCCACGCAGGAGCTATCAAGATCACCGAGGCCCTCTCCTGATTGATCCTGGCTACCAGCCTGGGAATGAGAGGAAACGGTGGAAATACATAAACTAGGTTGAAGGTCCAAGGTGCTACTAGTGCATCTACTAGAGTCGCCTTGGGATCCCTGGATCTGGACCCGTAGCAAGGAACCTTGAAGTTCTGACGAGACGCCATCAGATCCATGTCTGGAATGCCCCATAATTGGGTTATTTGGGCAAAGATCTCCGGGTGGAGTTCCCACTCCCCCGGATGGAATGTCTGACGACTCAGAAAATCCGCCTCCCAGTTTTCCACACCTGGGATGTGGATCGCAGACAGGTGGCAGGAGTGATCCTCCGCCCATTGAATTATCTTGGTCACTTCTTTCATTGCCAGGGAACTCCTTGTTCCCCCCTGATGATTGATATACGCAACGGTCGTCATGTTGTCTGATTGGAACCTTATGAATCTGGCCTTTGCTAGTTGAGGCCAAGCCCTGAGAGCATTGAATATCGCTCTCAGTTCCAGAATGTTTATCGGGAGAAGAGACTCTTCCCGAGACCATAGACCCTGAGCTTTCAGGGATTCCCAGACCGCGCCCCAGCCCACTAGACTGGCGTCGGTCGTGACAATGACCCACTCTGGTCTGCGGAAGCTCATTCCCTGGGACAGATGGTCCAGGGTCAGCCACCAACGGAGTGAATCTCTGGTCTTCTGATCTACTTGAATCATTGGAGACACGTCTGTATAGTCCCCATTCCACTGTTTGAGCATGCACAGTTGTAATGGTCTTAGATGAATTCGTGCAAAAGGAACTATGTCCATTGCTGCAACCATCAACCCTACTACTTCCATGCACTGCGCTATGGAAGGACGAGGAACAGAATGAAGAGCTTGACAAGAGCTTAGAAGTTTTGATTTTCTGACCTCTGTCAGAAAAATCCTCATTTCTAAGGAATCTATTATTGTTCCCAAGAAGGGAACTCTTGTCGACGGAGACAGAGAACTTTTTTCTATGTTCACCTTCCATCCGTGTGATCTGAGAAAGGCCAGAACGATGTCTGTATGAGCCTTTGCTTTTGACAGGGACGACGCTTGTATTAGAATGTCGTCCAAGTAAGGTACTACTGCAATGCCCCTCGGTCTTAGAACCGCTAGAAGGGACCCTAGCACCTTTGTGAAAATCCTTGGAGCAGTGGCTAACCCGAATGGGAGGGCCACAAACTGGTAATGCTTGTCCAGAAAAGCGAACCTTAGGAACTGATGATGTTCTTTGTGGATAGGAATATGTAGGTACGCATCCTTTAGATCCACGGTAGTCATAAATTGACTTTCCTGGATAGTGGGTAGAATCATTCGAATGGTTTCCATCTTGAACGATGGTACCCTGAGAAATTTGTTTAGGATCTTCAAATCCAAAATTGGTCTGAAAGTTCCCTCTTTTTTGGAAACTACGAACAGATTGGAATAAAATCCCATTCCTTGTTCCTTTATTGGAACTGGATGTATCACTCCCATCTTTAACAGGTCTTCTACACAATGTAAGAATGCCTGTCTCTTTATTTGGTTTGAGGATAAGTGAGACATGTGGAACCTTCCCCTTGGGGGTAGTTCCTTGAATTCCAGGAGATAACCTTGAGAAACTATTTCTAGCGCCCAGAGATCCTGAACATCTCTTGCCCAAGCCTGAGCAAAGAGAAAGAGTCTGCCCCCCACTAGATCCGGTCCCGGATCGGGGGCTACTCCTTCATGCCTGCTTACCCTTGTTCCAGCCTTGCATCGGTTTCCAAGCTGGTTTGGGTTGTGAGGCATTACCCTCTTGCTTAGAGGATGCAGAATTAGAGGCCGGTCCGTTCCTGAAATTGCGAAAGGAACGAAAATTAGACTTATTTTTAGCCTTGAAAGACCTATGTTGTGGAAGGGCGTGGCCCTTTCCCCCAGTGATGTCTGAAATAATCTCTTTCAATTCTGGTCCAAATAGAGTTTTACCTTTGAAAGGGATGTTAAGCAATTTTGTCTTGGATGACACATCCGCTGACCAAGACTTTAGCCAAAGCGCTCTGCGCGCCACGATAGCAAACCCTGAATTTTTCGCCGCTAATCTAGCTAATTGCAAAGCGGCATCTAAAATAAAAGAGTTAGCCAATTTAAGTGCGTGAACTCTGTCCATAACCTCCTCATATGGAGTCTCTCTACTGAGCGACTTTTCTAGTTCCTCGAACCAGAACCACGCTGCTGTAGTGACAGGAACAATGCAAGAAATGGGTTGTAGAAGGTAACCTTGCTGTACAAAAATCTTTTTAAGCAAACCTTCCAATTTTTTATCCATAGGATCTTTGAAAGCACAACTATCTTCGATAGGAATAGTAGTGCGTTTGTTTAGAGTAGAAACTGCCCCCTCGACCTTAGGGACTGTCTGCCATAAGTCGACCATAGGAAATAATTTCTTAAATATAGGGGGAGGGGGAACAAAAGGTATGCCGGGCTTTTCCCACTCCTTATTTTCTATGTCCGCCACCCGCTTGGGTATAGGAAAAGCGTCGGGGTGCACCGGAACCTCTAGGAACTTGTCCATCTTACATAATTTCTCTGGAATGACCAAGTTGTCACAATCATCCAGAGTAGATAACACCTCCTTAAGCAGTGCGCGGAGATGTTCTAATTTAAATTTAAATGTCACAACATCAGGTTCAGCTTGTTGAGAAATTTTTCCTGAATCTGAAATTTCTCCATCTGACAAAACCTCCCTCATGGCCCCTTCAGATTGGTGTGAGGGTATGACAGAACAATTATCATCAGCGCCCTCCTGCTCTTCAGTGTTTAAAACAGAGCAATCGCGCTTTCTCTGATAAGTAGGCATTTTGGATAAAATATTTGCTATGGAGTTATCCATTACAGCCGTTAATTGTTGCATGGTAATAAGTATTGGCGCACTAGATGTACTAGGGGCCTCCTGCGTGGGCAAAACTGGTGTAGACACAGTAGGAGATGATGTAGTATCATGTTTACTCCCCTCATCTGAGGAATCATCTTGGGCAATTTCATTATCTGTGGCAGTACTGTCCTTACTTTGTTTGGACGATATGGCACAATTATAACATAAATTTAAATGGGGAGACACATTGGCTTTCATACATATAGAACATAGCTTATCTGAAGGTACAGACATGTTAAACAGGCTTAAACTTGTCAACAAAGCACAAAAAACGTTTTAAAACAAAACCGTTACTGTCTCTTTAAATTTTAAACAGAAAACACTTTATTACTGAATATGTGAAAAAGTATGAAGGAATTGTTCAAAAATTACCAAAATTTCACCAATTGACGCCTTCTAGAAGCTTTTCCAGCAATTTTTAGATCCTCACACATGCATCTGCATGCCCTGCTCTCAAAAAACAACTGCGCAGTAATGGCACGAAAATGAGGCTCAGTCTACTACTAGGAAGGCCCTCTGACTTGAAAAGGTGTCTAACACTTGCCTGCCGTTTAATAAACGTTTAAACACCAAAAAAACTCTTAACCATCTCCGTGGAGATGTTGCCTGTGCAACGGCAAAGAGAATGACTGGGGTGGGCGGAGCCTAGGAGGGACTATATGGCCAGCTTTGCTGGGACTCTTTGCCATTTCCTGTTGGGGAAGAGATATTCCCACAAGTAAGGATGACGCCGTGGACCGGACACACCAATGTTGGAGAAATATATATATATATATATATATATATATATATATATATACATACACATATACATATACATGTTATGGGTATTATGTTTAGTTTATTTGCAACTCTATGATTTATTTCTATTGCACTTGTTTCCTGTTTTGCATTTCCTGTTCCTGTTGGTCCTCCTCTAAGATCATGGCTTCTGTACACTTATGCCTTGTACTGTCATTATTTAAACCACATGAAACATGGTGTCAGAAGTATCTGAATCTGCGCTGTTTCCACAAATTTGATGCAAAGAGCTTGCTAGTCTTGCAGTGAGCTGATTGTGTCTCTTGTAGTAATCACAGTCCTGTCCTGAAAGCTGAGCACTGGAAACAAGAAAACCAGCATCATGGCAGCTGCTAACAGCATTCCACTGCCTAAGGCAATGAGGGTGAGTGGGGATTGCCTCAGTAACTGGGGCAACTTCAGAGCTAAGTTTGAGGATTACTCCCTAGCCACAGGGTTAAATGAGAAGCCTGCAGCAGTGCAAGCAGCCGCACTAAGGAGGGTGACGGGAAGTGAATGCCACCATATTAACAAGCATAATTTGAACCTCACAGAGGAGAGTGACACTAAAGCCATCCTAGATGCATTAGAAGCTTTTTTCAGACCTTCTAAAAATGTCATATATGAAAGATATATATTTGGCAGCTGCAAGCAAGAAGAAGGTGAAGCAATAGACAACTTTGTCACACGGCTAAGAGAAAAAGCTGCAAGCTGTGAGTATGGCTCTCTGAGAGATGAACTTGGCCCTGACTAGGCCAATGACAAAACAGCAAATCCTCAGTGTCTATAGTGATGTGTTTGATCGCCCAGTAGTATCTGTTTCAGGTGAGGTACATTTTTAACTTGATCCTACCATTCCACCAGTATAATGTGCCCCACGCAATGTGCATTCTGAACATGTTCCTAAAACGGTCACACTACTTAATGCCAACACTCGACAACATTTTACACAAACTACCCAAAGCACAGGTTTTTACGCTTGTTGATGCGAGAGATGCCTTTTTACAGTGCATGAAAATAGTAGCTACATGACCACCTTCTGGACTCCTTGGGGCAGAAAAAGATGGCTCAAACTGCCATTTGGAGTCTCTGTAGCAGTGGAGGTGTATCAGCGAAAGCAGCATGAACTATTATGTGGGCTCCACGGAATTGAGCCAATAGTCGATGACATTCTTATATTTGGCTGTGGTGATACAGATGAAGAAGCTGAGCATGACCATGATGAGAAGCTAACAGTGCTACTAGATCATTGCAGGCAGGTGATTCTGAGACTCAGTGTAAAGAAATTGCAGTTCAAGGTGCCAGAAGTTCATTTTCATGGACATATCCTGTCCTCACAAGGCTAAAAAGCTGACCCAAATAAGATTAGAGCCATTGTGGACATGCCACAGCCTGGTGATGCCAAAGTGGTACAGCGTTTTATTGGCTTTGTCACATACCTAGCGAAATTCATGCTGCACTTGTCTGAGGTGTGACAGCCATTGAGAAGACTTCTAGACAAAGATGCAGTTTGGCACTGGCTTCCCAAGCATGACCAGGCAGTGGAGGAGATAAAACGCTTGGTCACCGCTGTCCCGGTGTTGAAATATTATTATGTCACAAAGCCTGTTACAATACAAAGTGACTCAAGCAAAAATGGCCTAGAATGTTGTCTATTGCAAGAAGGTCAGCCAGTTGCATATGTGTCCAGAGCTCTTTTGTCAGTTGAGTAGAATTATACTCAAATTAAAAAGGAATGTTTAAGCATTGTGTTTGCTTGCCAGCGTTTTCATCAATATCTTTATGGTCGGGATACAATCAGAGCTGAAACTGATCACAAACCGCTAATAGCCATATTCAAAAAGCCCCTTTTATGTGCTCCCAAGCAGAGCATAATTCTTACATTTCAGCATTACAACCTCATTGTTGTCTACATGCCAGGGTGTCAAATGTATATCAGTGATACCCTGAGCAGAGCTACAACGAATCATGTGGCACCCGGAGGTGAGCATGAGCATTATACAGTTTGTTTGCTGCAACAGGAACAAAATTTCTTTGCTGAAGTCAATCAAGCGGACTATCTTAATGTCACGGCTCAGCGGCTACATCAGCTCATACAGCACACAGACAGAGATGCAACTTTACAAGCACTGAAGTCTATTGTTCTGAGTGGGTGACCGGATGAAAAGGATGCAGCAACTGCAATTGTGAAGGAATATTGGTCCTTCAGAGATGAGATCAGCGTACAAAATGGTATCTTATATATACTGTATATATATATATATATATATATATATAAGGTCCAAGAGTCATAGTACAAAAGTCACTAAGAGCAGAGATGTTATTACGCATATACTCAAGCCACATTGGGGGGGAGGCATGCTACAGACAAGCTTGTGATACTCTTTACTGGCCCAACATGCAAGGTGAAAACAAAGACAATTGTCCCACTTGCAATGAATATGCACGCTTGCAAAAAAAAGAAACCATGATATCACATAAGATACCTACATGTCCTTGGCAGATCGTCAGTATAGACTTATTCAACTATGCAGGAAAAGAGTATCTGATATTAGTCGATTATTACTCAGACTTCTGGGAAATTGAGCTTCTTCCTGACTTATCCACTGAAACTACAGTTAAGAGGTGCAAGGCTCAGTTTGCACGTCATGGACAACCAGATAAAGTGATCTCTGATAATGGCCCTCAGTTTGCAAGCTTACAATTCAGGGAATTTGCCACTGAATAGGAGTTTGAGCATGTGACTTCTTCACCATGTCATCCACAGGCTAACGGCAAAGATGAATCTGCTGTGAAGATTGTTAAAAATGTATGCAAGAAAGCACAAAGTGATGGTAAAGACCCGTGGATGGCCATCTTACATTGGAGAAACACTCCAACCGAGGGCATGAAGAGACCACAAATCCATTCATTTACTAGTGGGAACCAATACCAAAGCTAGAGTCCACATAATGGAAGGGAGGGATACACAAGACAGGCAAACCTAAACAGAAGGCACCACCGCTTGAAGAACTTTCCTCCCAAAAGAAGCCTTAGCTGAGGCAAAAACATCACATTTGTAAAAAGAATGCAATGATGCCCGCCCTGCAAATCTGTTACATAGAAGCATCATTTTTAAAGGCCCAAGAGGAAGTGACAGCCCTAGTAGAGTGAGCCGTAATTTTCTCTGGAGGCTGCTATCCAGCTGTCTAATAAGCCAATCGAATAACCCTTCTTTACCAGAAGGAGAGAGTAGAAGAAGAGGCCTTCTGACCTCTCCGTTTACTAGAAAAGACAACAAAAAGAGCAGAGATTGACGAAAATCTTTTGTAGCCTGTAAATAGAACTTCAAAGCATGCCCAACATCCAGATTGTGCAACAAACGCTCCTTCTTAAAGGAAGTATTAGGACAAAACGAAGGAACAATAATTTCTTGGTAATATTGAGTTCCAAATCCACCTTAGGTAAAAATCCTAATTTAGTACGGAGAACCGCCTTATCCGCATGAAGAATAAGATAAGGAGAATCACACTGTACAGCCAAAAGCTCCGAACCTCTACGGGCAGAAGAAATTGCCAGCAGAAACAAAACCTTCCAGGACAATAACTTAACTCAACATAATGCATAGGCTCAAATGGAGCCTGCTGCAGAACTTTAAGAACCAGATTAAGACTCCAAGGAGGACCAATTGACCTAAACACAGGCCTGATTCTAACCAAAGCCTGGACAAAAGATTGAACATCTGGCAAAATTGTCAGACGCTTCTGTTGAATAATCAACAGAGCCAAAATCTGACCCTTTAGGGTACTGACTGATAAACCCTTCTCCAGGCCCTCCTGAAGAAAGCACAGAATACAGGGAATTCTCACCTCACTCCAAAAAAACCCCTAGATCCACACCAATGAAGGTATTTACACCATACCTTAAAATAAATATTGCGAGTAACAGGCTTATGAGCCTGAATCATAATCTCAATAACCTTCACACAAAAACCTTGTCTGAACAAGACTAAGCGTTCAATCTCCAAGCAGTCAGCTTCAGAGAGACTAAGTTCGGATGGAGTCTAAAACTATCCTCTGAGAGAGATCCGAGTGGTCTCCGTTCCATTGATTGAGCATGTATAACTGTAGAGGTCTCAGATGTAAGCGAGCAAATGGAATAATGTCCATGGATGCCACCATGAGACCAATTACTTCCATGCATACAGCCACCGATGGACAAACAGAGGACTGAAAAGAACAGAACAAAAAAAATCTTCATAGATACTGAGTCTACGATTGTCCCCAGAAAACATACCCTGGTACTTGGCACCAAGGAACTTTTCCCTAGATTCACCTTCCACCCGTGAGAGCTGAGAATAGATAACAGAGAATCTGTATGGGATCTTGCTGACTGAAAAGATATCGTCCAGGTAAGGAGCCACCGCAAACCCTAGAGATCTGGCCACAGCCAAAAGAACCCCTAGAACCTTCATAAAGATTTGAGGAGCAGTGGCGAGGCCGAAAGGCAGGGCTACAAATTGGAAATGATGATCCAAAAAAGAAAACCTCAGGAACTTGAAATGTTCCCTGTGGATAGGCACATGGAGATATGCATCCTTTAGGTCTATAGTGGTCATAAACTGACCCTCCTGAACTAAAGGGATAAAAGAACAAATAGTCTTTGAAGGACGGGGCCTTGAGAAACTTGTTGAGAGTCTTTAAGTCTAGAATGAGTCGAAAAGTTACCTCCTTTTTGAGAACTACAAAAAAATTTGAAAAAAATCCCTGACCCTGTTCTGATAGAGGAACTGGGATAATCACCCGCAGTGTCATGCTACTGTTCCTTTAACTAGGGGCATGATCCTTTTTTTCCTTCAGGCTATAAATTACGCCTCCGGCACTTCACTTCAATTGCTTGGTATTGTTTTGTGTTACATCGTATTAGTAACACTCGCTCCTGAGCCAACAACCTTGTAGATAAAAGCTCACAGATAGCAGCAAGTTAATCTTGCTGTACGGAATTCTGCCACTCAAGACTGACCTGTGATTCCCTGCAACCTTTGAATCTTTTCCTCTCCGGAAAATCCACAGCACGCTGACTCTTTCCAAAACAACTTCATTTCGGTTGCCACTGACCGTAGGACACACACCCTGTGTGGAACTCCGCTCGCACTGAGCAAGGAAGCAGTTACGCTGTCTCAAATTTCGGCGTGTCTCTCTCAGCTACGGAACCTCCCCAAACATTTACCCGGCACCGGTGTCTGTCTCCTCGCCTCAACTGCAGATCTGTAGCACCGCTGGTAAACGTAAGTCCAGTCAGACAAACCAAAAGCAATGTACATCTGCTTCCAATTTGTGATGTTTGCTCCTCAGTTACTAACAGGTTAACACTTATTATTCAACAGGGCAACTCCCTTACTCACTACTGTTTCCCTAATCTGTGCAAACACTCCTCTTATGTATCCTTCTACCAATCTTTTATGTAACAATTGTTATCATACTTATAACACTTTGTGGTGTAAGGGATTGTGTTCAATCGTCACTAAACCCTTTTACCCTTGCAAGTGTTAGTAGATAAATTGCCTAGTACAGATACTCATATAAAAAGGATTATATTGGTGTTGGTAGCTGGCTACATATATTTACATTGTTTTAGCATGCTATTCCTTGACTCTGTGAAAACAGATCCAATCACAACCAAATCAGAGCATCACACCCAGAGAGCACAAATCCCTTACGCAGTTTAAGAAGGCCTCTCTCTTTACCTGGCTTACAGATAATCTTGATAATAGGAATCTGTCCCTTGGGGGACAAGACTTGAATCCTATCCTGTATCCCTGGGAGACTACATCCACTGCCCAAGGATCTGGAACATTGCAAATCCAAGCCTGCTGAAAAAAGGAAAGCCTGCCCCCTACCTGATCCAGAACTGGATCGGGGGTGACCCCCTTCATGCTGACTTAGCCTCACCAGTAAGGCTTTCTGGATTGCTTACCCTTGTTCCTCTCCAAGAAGACTTGGCTTGCTCAGATTTAGAAGACGAAGAAGATCTCTGTCCCTTGAAGGTACGAAAGGAACAAAAATTAGAAGCCTGACGACCCTTGGGTCTATTCTTCTTATCCTTTGGTAAAAAAACTCCCTTTCCACCAGTAACCATGGAAATGATCTCTGCCAGACGAGGCCAAAACAAAGTCTTACCCTTAAAAGGTAGCGACAGAAGCTTGGATTTAGAAGTCACATCCGCAGACCAATACTTTAACCAAAGGGCTCTGCGGGCTAGTATCGCAAAACTAGAAATCTTGGCAATCAGCCTAACAACTTGATACTGGCATCACAGATAAAAGTATTAGCCAGCTTTAGAGCCATGATCCTATCCTGGATCTCCTCTATAGTAGTCTCTTCTGAAATTAGATCAGACAAAGAATCAAACCAATAAGAGGCTCCACCAGCAACTTTCGCAATAATTACAACTGGTTGCCACTGCAAGCCCTGATGAAGAAACATCTTTCTTAAAAAACCCTTTAGTTTCTTATCCATTGGGTCTCTAAAAGAGGAACTATCCTCTAGAGGAATAGCACTTCTCTAGGCTAAGGTAGATATAGTGCCCTCTATGCTAGGAACAGTGCGCCACAGATCTCACACTGAATCAGCCACAGGAAACATTTTTAAACACAGGAGACGGGTTAAAACAAACACCCGGCTTCTCCCATTCCTGAGATATAATGTCGGACATGCGATCTGGAACAGGAAAAACCTCCACAGATTTAGGTCTGAATTCAAAAAGTCTATTCAGTTTATTAGCCTTTTTAGGAGCCTCTACAACTGTTTTAGAGTTATCCAAAGTAGCTAAAACCTCCTTTAAAAGTAAACAGAGATGCTCCAGTATAAATCTAAAATTAACCTCCTCAGAATCTATTGTACTAGGAACTGCAGATTCTGAATCAGAGATCTCGCCCTCAGAAGCTGCAGATGAATGACCCTTGCTAGATAACTGAGAAAGACTAACCAAATCAGTCTTGGCGGAATCAGAACCCAATGAAATGTTCTTAGATTTCTTATTCCTTTTACCAGAACTAGGAAAAGCACTTAGGGCTGCATAACCTGCAGAAGTCAACTGCGCAGCAAAATCTTTAGGCAAACAAACACTCAGAGAGACTGACTGAGAGGAACCACAGGGCACTGCATGTGAATTTGTCAAAGACTGGGACATGTTAGCAGAAGGCTGAGACAATCCCTGAACAGAATTATCCTGAGAAAAAGAAGGCTCAGATAAGGAATCCTTATCCTTAGATATTAAAACCTTATTAAGGCAAGGGGAACAAAATTGAACAGGAGGTATAACCTGGGCATCTGCACAATAAAGACATTTATCAAATGACAGAGAAAGCTTGGGATTGGCTTCCATAGAAAATAAAATAGCCCTTTATTTCCCTTATACTCTAATTTAAATATAAAAAAACAACACAATGCTAAGCATAGATAAATAGTTATTAAAACAAGCACCTCTACACCCCAGCCATGCTGGAGAGACTCACCCAACCGGTAACCAGGATTCCAATCGACACCAGCAGATAAATCCTGTTCAAACTGCAGATCCTAGAATGCTGCAAACATCAGAGAGAAGTGACAGGCAGGAAAAACGATATAATGCCAGAAAATTTGGTCTGTCTCCTAGAAAATCCGGCTTCGAAACAGCCGGCTAGAAACAAACTGTTTAGCACTCAGGAAGTAACAGAGAGGTCACATGATCAAATTCAAAAGTAAGGTGCGGTCCAACAACTTTCTTAAAGAGATATTACCCAAACTAAATAAAAGGTAAACTTGTGAAAACAAATCCCCATAACCAAAATCAAAAAAGCCTTCACATGACAGAACAGTGCCCTGAACTGCTGCCCAATAAATCCCCAATCTTTAAAAGAGATATTTAGTCCCATAAGGATTCACCTTGTTCTCTAAGTATCCATTTTTTTATTTTTTTCTCAAAACAAGGAACTCCTAAGTGCTGCATCCTTCTCACCTAGAAGGTAAAAGCACTTACCTGTGGATCCGCTGTAGGGCAGGTACAGCAAACAGACGTGACAGAATCCTCACTGACATAGACCTGTAGATAAAGAAAGAACAGAGTAACCAACCCTGGTTTTCTATATAGGGGTAGCAAAAATGTTGGAAGGTAAGCATGGACACAGCATAACCCCAATCCTTGCTTGAAGGGAAAAGTACCCATTAAAGGATTATTAACTTAATTTCTTCAGACACCTTCTTCGCACATAACCTACAATGTTACACAGGCAAAGAATGACTGAGGAATGTGGGTAATGGGAGGATACTTGAAGAGCTTTGCTGGGTTGTTCTTTGCCTCCACCTGGTGGCCAGGAGTTGAATTTCCACTAGTAATTAAATTGATTCATGGACTCTCCATGCCATTGGAAAGAAATATAACTTTTAGCTCATATATAAAAAAAAACTATGTTTAACTCATTAAAACTGATAAATGTAAAGGGAAAAATATATTTATGTCACAGAGGGGTACTATTTAAACCAGCCGACAATTAAAACAATTTAAAATAAAATCATTTTATATAGGAAGAGTTTAATAAAATTGCAACATACAGGTGAGGAACAAAGTTGATTACACTTTCTTACACAAATGTAGCATATGAATGGTTTAGGGGTTTGGTGTCAGATTTAAATCCATCTTGGGTGCTAAAAGGGGCCAGTGAGATGAGTTTCTTTAGGAACTACCCTTTTAGGCATTGTTGCAAAAGACAGACAAGGCAAGTTTATTGTGCAGGAATATAGAGTTGAATTCTGGATACAGGATTTGGATCATTGACGAGAGCCAAAGGGGCATATTTATCTGTACTGAGGTTGATGCCCCGTGTTTCCGCTGCTCCATAACCTGTCCGCCTGCTCTGAGGCGGCGGACAGACATCGTCAGATATCAACCTGATCGAATACGATCGGGTTGATTGACACCCTCTGCTAGCGGTTGCCCGCAAATCTGCAGGGGCGGCATTGCACCAGCAGTTCACAAGAACTGCTGGTGCAATGATAAATGATGAAAGCGTATGCTGTCGGCATTTATCGATGTGCAGCGGACATGATCCGCAATATCGGATCATGTCCGCTCGCACATTAATAAATAGGCATCAAAGTCTGAGCTAGTGCACACTCTTGGTCCAAGGACTTCAGTGCCTACACTTGGGACAAGGACTGGAGTGCCCACTCTTGGGCCAAAGACTGGAGCAGGATACTGGTGCTTGGCAGACACCCTCTGCAGGGCCTGAGTAGTGGTGCTTGGCAGACACCCCCTGCAGGGCCTGGGTACTGGTGCTTGGCAGACACCCCCTGCAGGGCCTGGGTACTGGTGCTTGGCAGACACCCTCTGCAGGGCTTGTGTACTGGAGCAGGATTTCACCCCACTTCCACCAACTTTAGCCCCAAAATACTGCATAGTGCAGTAATTTTATTAAAAATATTTTTAATAAAATACACTACACTGTATTTTGGGGGCATTTGGGGCACATTTATAAAATTAACCAGAGCTCTGATCTCTGGTTAATTTTAAATGCGCTAATTGCTACCACAAGCTTGCGGTTGCAATAACCAGCCACTTGTAATGGCCAATTGTGGTCTAGTTATATATTTACCACTTAATATATTTTAATGTGAGTTGCTAAAATCATAATGCGCTAAATTGAAGTAATAGCATTTACAAGGATAGACATATATGTAATTATCTTTATAATAAAAGGGAAATAAATTATAGAGAACAGTGATCATGAGTTTAAGAATATATTAATTCTATAATGCAAGGTGTGTATAAAGAAAACAGTACTGTTTTTTTAAGAGTCAGTGTACTTACCAAAGACATTCAGGCATATTTCACCGTTCCTGGACCCGGTAACACGAATGTTAAAAATACATCTATAGCAACCTTCATCTTTAACTCTGGTTTTCCACACAGTGATCTGGGTTTGATTTAAATCCAGATAGGTAATATTTAAAATGTTCTCATACTCCTTACTGATATTTAATCCAGTTTTAAAGTATGTAGCCAGATTAATATAACCATTTGGTGTCTTCTTCTGCCATGTCACTTGCTTAACTTCCTTGTCTTTTTGTCTCAGGACACAATTCAAAATTGCAGATTTACCATGTCTCACCGTTACTGTCTTTTCTCTTAAAACATCATCTGTGAAGTCAAGGAAAACAAATGACTTTTACTAATTGTTATGTAAGAAAAACAAAACTGTACATAAAATAATCACACCCCATAATTCTTAAATACATCTGGCATAAAACAGTCCCTAGAGTGTCCAGATCCACCCTCTTTCTCTCCAAAAACAGTAGAGGACTTGGTGTGCCAAAACTAGCAAAATATCGTAGAGCAGCAATACTCCAAAGAATAGTAGATTGGTGTAAAAATGCTGTCCATAAAGAATGAGTTCAACTGGACCATCACTTATTGCAAGAAAAACAATTGGGGGTAGATGCTGGCTTCCAGTGAAAACATGGCCCAAAACATCCCATACTTATCCCATAATACATTATACTCTCAGCACCACAAATCCTATTTCCTTATTACCGCCATGTCCCAACTGTGACAATAAACGACACAAGACCATTCTATACAATGTCAAATGGAGAAAGACTACAACTTAGTCTAGAGCTAATAACTAGTGGACTAGATCCCTTCAAGAATTGTCTCACATACCTCCAACTTCAACACGTCACATCCACACATCCCAACAAACAAAATCTCTTTAGACAAATATACCCATTTGAAATCTTATGTTCAGGAAACCCCACAAATAGTGGCACCTTATCATTGATATACAAATTATTAATAATACTGCAACTCAATGCACTACCTTCATACACAAATGCCTGGTCACGCGAACTTTTGTCCCCACCATCCAGGGAAGAATGGAACACTATCTTTACTCGCACAGCGAAAGCATCTATAGCGGTGTCAATTTTAGAAACTAATTATAAAGTACTATTTCTATGGTACTTAACCTCTAATAGACTTAAGGCAATCTTCCCTCATGCATCTGATAGATGCTGTAGAGAGTGTGGAGAAAGAGGTACTCTTCTCCACATATGGTGGCAATGCCCACTTATCTCTAAATTCTGGTCATCAGTAATAGAAAAAATTAACAAATTACTCTCTACACATATAATCTTGGACCCAACTACTCCTACACAAACCCATCCCCAAACTATCTAAAACTTATAGCAGTGCCCTTTTAATTCTCTTAAACAGTGCCAAACAAGTCATACCAAGGCATTGGAAACAAATTGCAACCCCCTGCTTCTCTGAATGGCTATCCCAAGTGCACTCTACCTTTATGCTAGATAAACTACACTATCAGACACTTAACCAGATGGACCTTTATTACGGTATAGCCACAGTCCTAGACATATAGATATAAACCTTATGCCTTTTTACCTTTTAGCAACCAAACGCCTATTTATGCAATCAGGCTATATCTCACCTTCTAACCTAGTAGATGTCCTTTTGATTCAACTTTGAAATGTTTCTGTATTGTTATGTTTATATTATAATATACATTGCTGAGATTTATTTATATGATGTACTCTCCATCATCATCCATATGGTATCTATACATATGGAACAATTATTGCGTGGTCAAAGTAACAATTACAACCTCTTGGAAATATGGACAGAATCTCATATACTATAGCATATCGGTGGGGTGTGTCCGAGACTGCTGGTCTTATATATTAATCTTAGTGGGTTGGTGCTTGTGCACAAAAATTATATGCACTAAAAAGTTGTGGAAATAAAGAGTTATTCCACAGGACAGCATGCACGTTTAGTACTCTAATGCCCAGACTCTGGAGGCGGTGCTTAACGGAATTGAAATAAAATATAACTTTTATTGTGGACAAATTAAAATTGTTGTATACAAAAACAATCACAAAACACTCTATAATCACCAATTTTCGCGGGACAGTCCCGATTTTAGATTCCCTGTGGAAAAGGAATGGTGTGTGGGTTAAGCAGGAGTAAGAAGGCTGTATACACTCTGACCACGGGTAATAATGACCTCTCTAACCTACCTCTGGTAGTGATGATGTCTAGCCCCTGATGATAATACTAGCATGCCTTCAGTTTTATTCAATGAGCAGTGCAAATACCAGGGTAACAAACAGTGGCAGCCGCAGACTGCCAGCTAATGTGCTTGCCAACCCCAGGACCCCATACAATGAATTACAGATACCCATATATGATGTAGTGTGTGTGTCTATCTGTATCCATAACTGTGTGTGTATCTGCATGTATAAGTGTATGCTATGTAGTGTGTGTGTGTGTATCTGTATGTATAAGTTTATGCTATGTAGTGTGTGTGTGTCTGCATGTATAAATGTAAGCTATGTAGTGTGTGTATGTGTATCTGCATGTATTAGTGTATTATATATAGTGTGTGTGTATCTGTGTGTATAAGTGTATGCTATGTAGTGTGTGTGTATCTTTGTGTATAAGTGTATGCTATGTAGTGTGTGTGTATCTGCATGTATAAGTGTATGCTATGTAGTGTGTGTGTGTCTGCATGTATAAATGTAAGCTATGTAGTGTGTGTATGTGTATCTGCATGTATAAGTGTGTATCTGCATGTATATATGCTATGTAGTGTGTGTGTGGCTGCATGTATAAGTGTATACTATGTAGTGTCTGTGTATCTGCATGTATAAGTGTATGCTGCATATATAAGTGTATGCTATGTAATATGTGTGTGTGTATCTGCATGTATAAGTGCATACTATGTAGTGTCTGTGTATCTGTCTGTATAAGTGTATGCTATGTAGTGTGTGTGTATCTGCATGTGTAAATGTATGCTATGTAGTGTGTGTGTATCTGCATGTATAAGTGTATGCTATGTAGTGTGTGTGTATCTGCATGTATAAGTGTATGCTATGTAGTGTGTGTGTATCTGCATGTATAAGTGTATGCTATGTAGTGTGTGTGTATCTGCATGTATAAGTGTATGCTATGTAGTGTGTGTGTATCTGCATGTATAAGTGTATGCTATGTAGTGTGTGTGTGTATCTGCATGTATAAGTGTATGATATGTAGTGTGTGTATCTGCATGTATAAGTGTATGATATGTAGTGTGTGTGTGTGTATCTGCATGTGTAAGTGTATGATATGTAGTGTGTGTATCTGCATGTATAAGGGTATGCTATGTAGTGTGTGTGTGTATCTGCATGTTTAAGTGTATGCTATGTAGTGTGTGTGTATTTGCATGTATAAGTGTATGCTATGTAGTGTGTGTGTATCTGCATGTATAAGTGTATGCTATGTAGTGTGTGTGTATCTGCATGTATAAGTGTATGCTATGTAGTGTGTGTGTATCTGCATGTATAAGTGTATACTATGTAGTGTGTGTATCTGCATGTATAAGTGTATGTATGTAGTGTGTGTGTATCTGCATGTATAAGTGTATGCTATGTAGTGTGTGTGTATCTGCATGTATAAGTGTATGCTATGTAGTGTGTGTATCTGCATGTATAAGCGTATGCTATATAGTGTGTGTATCTGCATGTATAAGTGTATGTATGTAGTGTGTGTGTATCTGCATGTATAAGTGTATGCTATGTAGTGTGTGTGTATCTGCATGTATAAGTGTATGCTATGTAGTGTGTGTGTATCTGCATGTATAAGTGTAAACTATGTAGTGTGTGTATCTGCATGTATAATTGTATTCTATGTAGTGTGTGTGTATCTGCATGTGCAAGTGTATGCTATGTAGTGTGCTACTGTGCATTTTTGCTGACTTTAAAGGTCAGAATCTAGAATATTAATGGGGAATGCAGAGAGCAGTTTTAAAGAATTTATTATTAAATGTCCAATTAAGATAAAAATATTTAGCAATGTCTCTGCAAAGGTTAATTAAATACATAGCTCACATAGCCATACCAGTGGTTTGAACTTGTGTTTGATTTGCTGCCTAAGTGTATTAAAATATATGACTTTATTTAGAATTTTATTTAAATTACTTTGGTCTTATGATTTTTTTAAGCCCCGCCCACCACATTTCAATTTTTTGCCGCGGTGGGGGGGGGGGGTCCCTCTTTTGAATTTTGAAATGTTGGGAGGTAATTAAAATCAACAAGGTGAGATAGATCTAATATAAGTAATAATGTGATACTGGACAATTAAAGGGACATGACACCCACAATTTTTCTTTCATGATTTAGAAAGAGAATGCAATTTTAAACATCTTTCTAATTTACTTATATTATCTAATTTGTTTTATTCTCTTGATATTCTTTGCTGAAAAGCATATCTAGATATGCTCAGGAGCTGCTGATTGGTTGCTGCACATAGAAGCCTTGTGTTATTGGCTCACCATGTGCATTGCTTTTTCTTCAACTAAGGATATCTAAAAAATTTAGCAAAATAAATAATAGAAGTAAATTGTAATGTTGTTTAAATTTCTATTCTCTATCTGAATCATGAAAGAAAGATTTTGCGTTTAGTGGCCCTTTAATTAAAGCCTCTGTTGTAAGAGTTTCAAGTATCACACTTGTAAGTTGCTAAGTATATCTTGTTAATTCATTGTGGGTAATCCTGCTGTAGTGATGATGATACTTCACTAGCCAGCAACAAGACGAGAATCACTTCTGATTAGGAAAAGTATAAAGAGCGATAAAACTTAGCACACAATCTTTGCTAACATCTACAGACCAGGCAGAAAAAGTATCCAGAGAGCTGGCCGTGTGAATCTGACACTACTGTGTCCCCTGGCTTGAGCTGCAGCAGTTCTTCTCCTTGTACTGTACCTGCTGTTCCCAGCTTCCAGACTCCTAGTAAGGAGCAACGCCTGGCAAAATGTAAAGCACAGCTCCTGCCATGCTTAGGATAGTGGGACATCCAAACAATGGAATAAAGATTCTCCTGAGACACAGACTTACTTGTTCCTTAAGCATGGTTGTTTACATAACAGAAGTGGTTAGTAAACTGACTATCGTTTTATGATGTATGGCTGCATAATCTGGAATCTTTTGGAGTGTAAAAAGGATAAATAGCTTTATAAAGCATGATGCCTTATAAAAACGATTAGGATCTTACATTTTGTATTGAATGTGGATTATGTTTAAGTTATGTTTTTTTTAAATGCTTCCAGTTTTGACCAGTTTTGAGATATATATAAAACAAGACAAAGTAAAAAGATTAAACAAAAAATAAGAATAGAAGATGGCATATCTTCTATTCTTATTTTTTGTTTAATCTTTTTTACTTTGTCTTGTTTTATATATTTATATTTATTTACAGTTTGAGAGGTAATACTTTTATTTTTTTTAAGTTAACACTATGCGCTAGATTACGAGTGGAGCGGTAGTCTGCGCTACAGATCGCACGTTAACCCTATTAGACTTTGGCTTTTTGTGCGTGCTGGGTAGCGAATATATTACAATTTGAAAGTAACACATTTTCACTTGCACGCTAACCTGACTCCCGCAAACATCTGAAAGTGGAAAAAAAAATACTAACATCCATACTCTTCCACAAACCTGATTGCAGAAGAATATGTTCTAATTATTCTTAAATACATATATACATATTAATCCCTAAATCGCTGCTTGCCCACATCCCCAACACTAAATAAACCTATTAACCCCTAAACCGCAGTTCACCGACTTCGCCAACACTAACTAAACCTATTAACCCCTAAACCGAACCCCCCACACATAGCCAACACTACCTAAACCTATTAACCCCTAAACCACCGTTCCCAAACATCGCCAACACTAACTAAATCACTAAATAAAGTATTAACCCCTAAACCGCCGTTCCCCGACATCGCTGACACTAACTAAACCTATTAACCTCTAAACTGCACCCCCCACATCACCAACACTACCTAAACCTATTAACCCCTAAACCGCCGGCCCCCACATCGCAATAGCCTAAATTAAACTATATTAACCCCTAAACCTAACCCTAAACACCCCTCCTAACTTCAACATAAATAAAATAGACCTAAATTAAAGTTACAATTATTAACTAAATAATACCAATTTAAAACTAAATACAAACTTACCTGTGAAATAAAAATAAAACCTAAGCTAGCTACAATATAACTAATAGTTATATTGTAGCTAGTTTAGGTTTTATTTTTTATTTCACAGGTAGGTTTGTATTTATTTTAACTAAGTAGACTAGTTAGTAAATAGTTATTAACTATTTACTAACTACCTATTTAAAATAAACACAAAATTAACTGTGAAATAAAAGTAAACCTAAGCTGCCTTACACTAAAATCTAACATTACAAAAAAAAAAAAATAACATTACAAAAATAAAAAAACTACCATTACAAAAAATAAAAACCACTACAATTAAAAAAAAAAACTACCATTACAAAAAATAACAAACGAAATTATCCAAAAACAATAAAAATTATTCCTATTCTAATACCCCGTTTAAAAAAAAAGCACACCCCAAAATAAAAAAAATCAGCTCTTTTGCTAAAATCCGCTCTTTTGCTAAAAAAGAAAAACAAACACCCCCTAACAGTATACACACCCCACCCTCCAATTAGCCAATAGGAATGAGAGCTGCTTAAATCCTATTGGCTGATTTGAACAGCTAATAGGATTTAAGCAGCTCTAATTCATATTAGCTGAATTAAAATTTTCAGCCAATAGGAATGTAATGGTACCCCCAGTATAAAAGGGGGAATCCTCAGTGTGCGGCGGAAGATCGCATGAAGAGGACCTCCACGTTGGATCGATGGACCTCCGCCTCCGCGCATCGACCGCTCTGCCTCCGCAGGGATGAAGGAGATGCCAGTCCCTTGATGGATGAAGATAGAGCCGCTGGGATGAAGATCGTTCAAGCCGAACTTCAGCAACTGTGAGTACCTAAAGAGGGGTTAGTGTTAGGTTTTTTTTAAGGTTTTCTTTTGGGGTGTTTTTTTTTAAGATTAGGGCTAATGGGCAATCTTAAAAGAGCGGGATGCCCTTTTAAGAGAAATGCCCATACAAATGCCCTTTTCAGGGCAATGGGTAGATTATTTTTTTAGTTAGGTTTTTTATTTTGTGGGTTTTGGGGGGTGGGGGTTTGTAACGTTAGGGGGTGTTTGTTTTTATTTTGTAGAAAAAGAGCTGATTTCTTTAGGGCAATGCCCTACAAAAGGCCATTTTAAGGGCCCTTGGTAGTTTAGTATAGATTAGTTTTTTTTTTTTTTTTTAAACAGGGTATTGGAATAGGAATAATTTTTATTGTGGATAATTTCATTTGTTATTTTTTGTAATGGTAGTTTTTTTATTTTTTTTGTAATTTTAGTGTTTTTTATTTTTTGTAATGGTAGTTTTTTTTTGTAATGTTAGTTTTTTGTTATTGTAATGTTAGGTTTTAGTGTAAGGCAGCTTAGGTTTTACTTTTATTTCACAGGTAAGTTTGTATTTATTTTAACTAGGTAGTTAGTAAATAGTTAATAACTATTTACTAACTAGTCTACCTAGTTAAAATAAATACAAACTTACCAGTGAAATAAAAATAAAACCTAAGCTAGCTACAATATAACTATTAGTTATATTGTAGTTAGCTTAGGTTTTATTTTTATTTTACAGGTAAGTTTGTATTTAGTTTTAAAATGGTATTATTTAGTTAATAATTGTAACTTTAATTTAGGTCTATTTTAATTATGTTACAGCTAGGGGTGTTAGGTTTAGGGTTAGGTTTAGAGGTTAATATAGTTGAATTTAGGTTGTTGTGATAAGGGGGCTCGCGGTTTAGGGGTCATTAGGTTTAGTTAGTGTTGGCGATGTTTGGGAACGGCAGTTTAGGGATTAAAAGGTTTAGTTCATTTTGGGTATGTTTGAGAACGGTGGTTTAGGGGGTTAATAGGTTTAGTTAGTGTCCGCGATGTTTGGGAACGGTCGTTTAGGGGTTAATAGGTTTAGTTAGTGTTGGCGATGTCAGGGAATGGCGGTTTAGGGGTTAATAGCTTTATTTAGTGATTTAGTTAGTGTCAAGGAACTGCGGTTTAGGGGTTAATAGGTTTAGGTAGTGTTGGCGATGTGGGGGGAGTGCAGTTTAAGGGTTAATAGGTTTAGGTAGTGTTGGCGATGTGTGGGGTGCGGTTTAGGGGTTAATAGGTTTAGGTAGTGTTGGCGATGTTTGGGGACAGCGGTTTAGGGGTTAATAGATTTAGATAGTGTTGGCGATGTCAGGGAATTGGGGTTTAGGGGTTAATAGCTTTATTTAACGATTTAGACTTAGAGTTAGTTTCAGCGATGTGCGGTTTACATTAGGAACAATGAAAAATTTCGAATATGAATATTGGATCCGAAAATTCGGAAACTAATTTATTCATTTTCTGAATTTTTTGGGATGTGCTGATTCGGAAATTTAAATGCATCCGAATCTCCGAATTGGCCAAAATTCGGCCGAAAAACTAATTCTGCCGAAATGAAACGCACATGTCTAATTAACAGACATGTATATATATGTGAAACAGAAAACGTGGATAAGGTAATACAAATAAAGTATGACCTAAAGATGCTGAGTATAGTTGTTCAATTTTTATCAGAGAGCACCTGAAGGTGGGTGATATTACACTAGAGAGACTCACACATAGATGAGTTACAATAGGCGTAACAACAACAGAAAGTGTTTCTTACTTATGTGTATAAGTAAATTTAAGAATTAATATGCAAATATATCTCAGCAACCATTGGGCTGAGTAACACATTAATACAATATCTTTATTAGAGTCACTATACAATTGTACAAAATTAAAAACACTTAAAACTCTCCTGAATAATACATAGTAACAAAACATGTTAGGAAAAGGGAAGTGAATCTTAGTAAGTATTGTACCAGGTAGGCGAATATATAGTGGATACTATGTATCAGGTGGAGAGAACAATTATCAGGGTAGAGAGATGTATATGATATTCGGGGCTTGTCAGGGGGTAACAGATAGAGATGTATTTATCTATTAGAGATATATGGCAAGGATTGTAGGAGAACACTAGTATCACCCCAATCAATTATTCAAAAGTTATCTGCTGTTTCCAATTGCCTGTATATATTCTCACTCACAAACAGTCAAATCTCTCTGCCTAAGCCACTTATATGGGGGGGGGGGTGGGGGTTAAATTAATATTAAAGGGACAGTCAACACTTACTTTAACATGTTTTTATATTGAAAATAACAAAACGGAGGTCCGCCTACACTATACCCCTCCTGCCTTGCCGCCTTGCTTCTGTCCTTATCAGCGGCGCTAACTACTCTAATACCCAGTAAATATGTATGCCGGACTCCCCCCACCATTACGTAGCTGCCTTCTTCTTCAACTGATAAGCAAATCAGAATCCAGGCATCGGACAGAAATTGCAAGCGCGTGCAATTTCAGTCCGAGGACTGGATACTGATTTACTGATTAACACCATCAGTAATATATAATGAACCGCCGGCCACCTCTTCTAACATACAGATTCCCACTGTACAGACTAGTATGTCTTCTTTTTTAGCGTCAGGCCCAAAGACACATCCTTTAATAAGTCCCAGACCACACACAAATTTCACTCAGAATTCAATTCAACAAACCCCCAATTCAACAATGAGAGACAAACGCAAAAATCAGGGCCCTGTCAGACAATCAGCCAGAAAAAGGGAAATGAGCCCATTCTCAAAGATCAGAACCAACAATTAAGAGTTAATATTTTGTCTAAACATGCTCTGACCCAAGAACATCATAATAGTCTATCGAAAGGTTTAACATTTTGTCCTACAAATTAATAAAGTAAATTTGAACTCATAAAAGATGTGCATTCGTTCTGTACGAAACTACTTCTTAAAAAGTTCTATGTTAAATTATCATCTTTACAAGATCTAGAAGATTTATCTAATGAAAATGTGTCAAATCTTGACGAAATTCCTGACTCGAACATACCTAAATGGCGAGAAAATATAAACCCAAAATCAAATTTTGTACCATCACCCACCATCTCTCCAGAAGTAAAAACATTTAGCAAAATTGTGTATAACCAAATTGGCAAATTCATAGGAGAGAGAGAAAGTGCAGTGCCGCTACAAATTTCCTATGTGCAGGTAAAGATCCGGATGCACGCCACGGTGAGGGGAAAAAGGTGGAGCCAGGCAAAAAAAGTAAAAAAAGTAGCGGTGGACACCCGCAGATATGCAAATGAAAAGATGAAGCCGGCTGCTAGCAACAGTGAAAACAAAGTCCTTTATTGATCCATATTAAAACAGCAACAGACTGCAACGATTACACACCACAGATGGATGGGCTCAGCAGTTCTTACGCATTTAACGCCTTGTGGCACTTACTCATAGAACCTATGTTCTATGAGTAAGCGCCACAAGGCGTGAAACGCGTAAGAACTGCTGAGCCCCTCCATCTGTGGTGTGTAATCGTTGCAGTCTGTTGCTGTTTTAATATGGATCAATAAAGGACTTTGTTTTCACTGTTGTTAGCAGCCGGCTTCATCTTTTCATTCAAATTGGCAAATTACCTTTAATTAAAGGCCAACCAAATATATCTTAATCTGAAATTAAAGCACTTGAAGAGATTAAAAAATGGTCAGATGTAATCATCAAGCAATCGGACAAGGGTGGAAATATTGTCCTGTGGCCTAAAGAAAAATATTTGGCAGAGGCACTAAAACAACTAAAAAACACCACTTAAAACTAATGCTCAATCCTCATAAAATGTACACTGAACAGTACAACAAAATAGTACTCAACAGATGGAAAAATGACATTATTACTTAAACTGAAAAAAAAATAACCCAAAAATGTCCACAATCTACAATCTATCGGAACCCCCAGAAATGCAAACTTAACCAAATCAGCCAGTAAATATATCAATCTAAGACTGAGAGAATACTCAACAATGTTACCCTCGTACATTTGTGATACAATGGAAGTACTACAAGTACTTAATGATCTCCAAGTAACAGAATCGACCTGGTTGGTAACCGTGGATGTTGAGTAATTATATACTAGTATTCACCATGAAGATGGCCTCAAAGCAGTCAGTTACTTTTTATCCAACACAATGCCTTCATTCTACAAATGTTAAATTTTAAAATGTATTTATATTCAAGGATCAATACTACCTACAGATTCAAGGAACCGCAATGGGGACAGCATGTGCCCCAACATATGCGAACCTGTTCCTTGGCTTCTCTATAGGGAGACAGTTTAATAACGATATAAAACTGATAATATATCTATTTGAGAATATAGTTTCTATGGAAATGTTTACATCAATTAATCCACTTAGGAATACTATAGGCGTGTCCTCATATAGAGCTACTAACTCCTTATACAGATTTATTAAAGGTAGATGATTCTGTATATATTAGCTGGGTAGGCAGTTATATATTCCACCATATTACAGGTATTAGAAAGAGTTAACAGCTGTGGGGAGTTAATCATATGGCCACTATGAGCAGTAACTCTCTTATAACCTGGTCCACCTAGAGTGACATACTAGGGACTTAATTTAGAATGTAGGGCTATCTATATATAGACACTTGTGAACAAGATATGTTTATGACTGATTGTTTACACCCCCCCTTCTTTTATGTTTAAGAGGATGGCTTGATTAAAGTGTTAACTATTCCCCATTCATTATTATATCTATTATGTATAGACTATGCATCTCATATTCGCTGTAGTATATAGACAACAGAAATAGCTAATAACTGAGGGGATATTATCATATGATCACTAGAAATAGTATCTCACTAATAATATGGCCCATTCAAATCGATACATGAGTGACATCATTTCAAATGTAGAGCAATTCTAATAGATATTTACACTTTACCTGGTAATCATATCCCTTTAACCAAATAGGGTAAATTAAAATCCATACTTTAGATCCACAACAGTAACTCAAGATAGAAAGTTCTCTAGCAGGTTAGTGGTACACGGTACATTAGTGCACATATACGGTGATAAGATTAGTGCTTATATAGAGTGTTTTGAGCTTTTATGCTTGATAGATTTGACACATGAATGTTAGATAGGAATGTACCCTTTGGATTCATTTTGATGTATTTTATACACTTAAGTAGATGGTAGAAGGGCAATATACATATTTTTAGGAATTGACTATATAGTATGTTAAGATACACTCGTAATATGTGAATAAGCCTTTGATCGATATGTTAGAATGTTAGGGGTCTATTAACACGTAACTGCACTGCCATTCACCAAGAGTATATGATATTACTTATATCGGCTAAACATTAAGTTTTTATTTACCATGATTCACCTTCTTTACCGTTAGTAGAACATAATGATCTCTGGGATATGGTGGTGTGAGTGTTATTGGTTCATCCATTGGTTGATCTACACACCAATCTGAAGTGATAGAAAATCCCTCTAACTTATGAATGAAATTACAGCTGTTTAATTACAACTTCACGCTAAACCAATAGAGTGCTGAATGTTAGCGCAGACGCAGTGTGACCCTTAGGACGCTGAGAAGCATATTTAATCCGTTGTTATTTTAAAACTTGTAATGCACTTGAAGAAACGGTTTGATACCGCGAAACGTCGTGTTTACTTTGTTTTTAAAATTAAAAGTATTTTTATCTACATCAGACTTGCCACGGACTTTTAATATTTATGTTGTATTTACTCATTACCCTATACTTGTGATAGTCATAGCTACTTTTGACACAAATAGGGGTTTGTCGGATTTGAGCTACATCAGACTCACACACTGGTTGATACAGTGACAACTTAATAAGTAACTCAGAGGAACCGTGCAGCTAACGTGAACAGTTTGCTGGGCGACTGTTAAGAGCCCAGAAGGCATGTGTAGCACTAATCTAGTGCTTTCTTTCCTTTAAGTACGGGCCTTTTGAGTGGGGAGATTACCTGACACCATTGATCCTGCACTATTGTGGTGCCTTCTTTTTTTGTCTTATCTTTGATACTGTATTGATGAGATTCGAGTTGATACTGTTAGGTAGTTTATCAGCTAAGAAAATTACCCTGAAAATATCACATTCTGTCCTTTGAGTCGATCTAGTGGATAGCCAAAATGCTACTTTCAACCAGAACAAATTAACTTTGGGACATGACCATAAACAGTGAATAATATCAGCACCAGGGAAGCCACATTTAGAGCAGTTTGCACTCTCAGGGTTCCATTCCGAGATAATTGACGAAGTCAGATAAGCTTTATGAAGAATTTTGTAGTGTGACTCTCTCCAAATAATTGATGGTGAGGTAGATAAAGCCTTAGAGATGCTTGATATAATCATATTATTGTCTATAATCAGAGAGGGTATATCTTGCCACTTATCTACTAAGATTTGAATAGTTTATTTAACTTCTTTTTTGAGCAGAGTTTTATACCAGAGTGACAGATGATGAAAAACCTTGCTTATAGATCTTCAAGCATGAGTATAGGTAGGGTGACCATATTGCCGCTTTAAAAAGGGACACATATGAAAAATACATATGTCAGGGCTGTTTTCAGGGCTGTTTAAAGAAATGGTTTGTATAAGAACCCTGACATATGTATTTTTCATATGTGTCCCTTTTTTAAGCAGCAATATGATCACCCTAAGTATAGGGGATACCAATCATCCTCCAGAATTCTGCAAGTCGGGAATAGACTTAACAGATAGTGTCTTGCTTGTAAGAAAGCAAAGAAATCACGATTGTCTAAATCAAATTCGACTTTCAGATCATGATAGGATATAATTGACCTAGAGTCAGTGTTAATCAGTTGACGCAGATAGATAAGACCCTTATTCTCCCATCTTAAGGACACCTCAGAGAAGATAACTTCAGGGAAGCTAGGGTTTGCTCTAAATGTTAAGAACCTAGAAATTTTGTTATTTATCCCCAACTGTCTCACAAATGTATGCCATGCTGCAATTACAGGCTGGGCGTTGTTTGCTATCTAAGTGAAGTAGGCTATTTAGAGAAAAAGGACAAACTAAACTAGATTCTAATTCCCTTGGAGAAAGATATTGGGTATCCGTTAACCATTCTGCTGCAAATTTGTCTAGAGAGGCCCAGTTATAATATTTAATATTGGGGACGGTGAAACCTCCAAACTTTTTAAGTTGATGCAGTTTTTTTACGGGTAGTCCTGTTTTTTTCTTACCCCATAGGAAGATCTTTCCTGAGAGTGAAAGAGTAAGGTTAACCCAGTTTTGTAAGAGGGAAGTAATCTTCTTATTGGTTTCAGTAATGTTTAACTTGTACCACTCTCTTGGAGAATTACTAATATTGATTCCCAGGTATGAAAGAGATTTCTCTGCTTCCTGTAATAATGATACATTAAAATAATGATTATTTTTAATTATCCAGAGAATTTGGGATTTTTGTATATTTATTTTGTAGCCAGAAAAGAGCTAAACAAAGCAATAATGTGCAAGAGTTCATTAATATTCTTTTTTGTGTTACTTAGGTATATTAGGAGATCGTCAGCATATAGTGAGATCTTTAAATTCACACCAGCTAAATGAATCCACTCCAGTTTCTGTCTGAGTGGTATGGCAAGGGGTTCAATTGCAATGTTGAAAAGGAGGGGGAATAATGGGCAGCCCTGTCTTGCTCCTCTATAAAGCTTAACATCTCGAGACATAAGACCATTAACAAGTAAGGCTGAAGTTGGGTTATTATAGATGTTTTGGATATAGTTAAGAAAATTACCTTGAATTCCAAACTTAGTTAAGGAGGTAAACAAGCGATCCCAGTTAACCTGATCAAATGCTTTTTCAGCATCTAAAGTGAGAATAGCAGCATCTGATTGTGGAGTAAACTTTTTCTCTTTACCTTTGGCCCAGAAATAATCTAAAACCAACAGAGTCTTACGAATATTTACAGATGAGTTACGACTGACCATAAAATCTGTTTGGTCCAGATGAATAAGGTTAAGTAATATTGGCTGAAGTCTATTAGCAAGGATACTAGCTAAAATGTTGTAATCTAAATTTAATAGTGATATCGGACGATATGCACTGAGACAATGGAGGTCTTTCTGGGGGGGGGGTTTAAATTAGAGAAGTGAGAGCTCTTTTGAAATAATAAGATGGTATTATCCATGAGAATAATATTGATTAAATAAGTCAGAGAGAGTATGAACAATATCAGGAGCTAGGATTCTATAGAATTAATTAGGTATTTGATCCACTCCAGCTGCTTTATTTAAAGATGAAACCTTAATAGCTGCAAGAATAAGTTCTGTTATAGGTTGATTAAGGACTAAACATTCCTGAGAAGAAATAAAGGGGGTAGAAAACTGTTGCCAAAAGTCCTCTTTATTTTGGACATCAATCCTATCCTTGTCGTAAACTTTCTGATAATATTTATAAAACTGATTAGATATATCCTGGGTCTCAGAGAAGGATGCAGCTCCACCCTTAATAAGATCTATCCGGTTAGATTTCTTATATGCTTTCTCCATATTAGCGAGATTCTTGCCAGATCTATTTCCAAACTTCTAAAAAAAACTTTGTCTCCTTAACTCTTCCCTACAAGAAGTTTGGATTAAAACAAGGTCCCTTTCTTTATGAGCAGAGGTGTATTTAAGCCAGTAATTCCTAGTAGAGTTAGATAGGTAGACGTTAAATGCATTCACAACTTGATTAGAAAGATTTTTCCTAGCTAACATTTTCCTTTTGAACGTAATCATATATGCTTTAATTTCACCTTTCAAGACGACTTTGGCTGCTTCCCAAAAGATTTCAGGTTTGTCTTTATAGTCTTGGTTATTCATAGAATACTCTTGCCATTTTTTTATTTCAGCCATAGTTTAAATTTTTTGTTATTAAACATGAATTTGGGGGAAAAAAGTTATTGGTTGCCACGTTTTTATCGGCTTCTCTGTAAATGAAAAGAGAAATCAGGGCATGGTCTGAAATGATAAAATCTTTGATATCAGCTTTCAGATCCATAGAAAGCATTTTCTCTGAGACCAAGAACATATCCAACTGCGAGCACCCTTTATACGTGCGAGATTAGAATGTGTAAGCTTTAGTATCTGGATGAAGGTTACGCTAGATATCTGATTTTTAAGGTGTCTCTAAATGACTTTGAAAGACAAGTCTCTCTCTTGTACTTATCAATCGGAACTTAGTGACCATATTCTAAGTGAGCAATAACATATCTACCATTAGTGTCTTTATCGACATGTTTCAGATCATAGGAAAGATATTTATTTACAAGAATTACAACCCCGTGTTTCCTCCCTATGCTATCTGCTGCAACAACTTTGCCTATCCAATTACTTTTCAATTTATTAATTTCAGCTGATTTTAACTTGGTTTCTTGTAATAGGGCAATATCAGTTTTTAAGTCCCTAAGATGTTTAATGATGGCTTTTCTCTTCATTGGTTAAGAAATGCCCCAACATTCCATGATATCATGTTAAAACCATACATAAAAAATCATAAGGGAGAGCCTAAACATGAGCAACCATAGGGGCTGCCGAAGGGGGGGAGGCAAGATCGGATAATAATGGGGGAAAAAAGGGAGAGTAGAATAAAAACAGAATAAACATAATCTACCGATAGCCATCTTGTCATTATATTTGTTTAGAGAAGTCATGGGCTTCACTCAGGGAGGAAAAAATCTTGATATGATCTGCATTAAATATACATTATTCCCTAATTGCAAATGTACAACCCAAGTAGTCTCAAAGTAATGATACACTTGCAATTATTGTAAACAAGGAAATACCTCCTTATTGGATACAGAGCACTGATGGATGTATTAAGCAACGAACCAGTGTGAAGATAACTAGCCGTGACCTCCTATCCTATTTAGGAGGTGGAGCCAGTTTATTGGAAGGCACACGAAGGTTCAAGTTGTGGGAGGACAGCCAAACCCTCTCACCAACCTGGTAGGAAGGCGCGGGCAGACGCCTACGATCAGCCTGGAACTTTTGGCGCTGCATTGAATGATGAATCTGCACCCACATGGAACGGAGTTGCCGGAGATGCTCCTCCAAAGCCGGAATACCCTGAGACATGAATGAATTGGGCAACAAGGATGGTTGAAACCCATAATTCGTCATGAACTGGGATAACTTGGCGGAAGCATTAATAGCACTATTACGAGCAAACTCTGTCCAAGGTAACAGTTCAGACCAATTATTGTGGTGATCTGAGACATAACAACAGAGGAACTGTTCCAGAGCTTGATTAGACCGTTCCGCAGTCCCATTGGATTGAGGGTGATATGCCGAAGAGAAGGAAAACTGGATCCCCATTTGAGCACAAAAGGAACGCCAAAATCTGGAGACAAACTGGCTACCTGACACTATCTCCTTGGGTAACCCATGTAAACGGAAGACCTCCCGGGCAAAAATTAAAGCAAGCTCCTGAGTGGTAGGCAGCTTCTTCAAAACGGTCAACCACCATAAGGATAATAGTATTGCCATTGGAAACAGGGAGCTCGACAATGAAGTCCATGGAAAGATGTGTCCAAGGACGCTCACCATTAGCAATAGGTTGAAGAAGACCCACAGGAAGACGTCGAGGAGTCTTATTCTGTGCACAAACTGACCAGGAGGCAACGTACACAGCAACATCAGATAGAAGACCCGGTCACCAGAATTGTCGAGTGACAGACCAAATCATTTGGTTCTTGCCTGGGTGACCTGCAGCTTTAGGATAGTGGTAAGTGTGCAAAAGTTTTAGGGCTGCAACCAACGATTATTTTCATAATCGATTAATCGGCTGATAATTTTTTCGATTAATCAACTAATCGGATAAAAAAACAAATAAATTAATTTTTTTCCTATATTTAAAATAAAATCCACATACTGAGTGTTATAAATATAAACTTCCGACTAACACTTTTGCATTAAAAACAACTGTTGGTCCATTTTTTTTAAGCAGCAGAACAAATTTTTATAATTAAGCAAAACAAAACCACAAACTGTTTGAAGAGGTAGAAGTAGAAAGAGGTAGACAATCACTGTTTATAACATTCTGTTATTCACTATTTCAGCAACTTTGCATTGAAATACAAAAATGTCAACATGGCACATACTCCTGACTGAGGCTGGCTCTCTTTTTTTGCAAGCTATATTGCCTGCAGCAGAGAAGAGGCACATGGTGTTGAGGTGCCCGAGATGCATAAATAGGGTTTTGCCAATTTTACCAAAGTGGGCTATTTATCTTTGTTAGTTCTCTACTAATGCAAGGGGACTCTTAAAGTAAGCCTGGACTTCATTTTAACATACAAATATCTTGAATATCTATATGCAATGGTAAATAACCATCTATAAGGTTAGGGGGGAAATATCTAGTCCACTTTTAAAATAACATATATACTTGCAGAGGTTGAATTTGGTACATATTCCAACTAATTAATAATAGAAAAGAAAAAAAAGGCAAAAGGGCTAAAGACGATCAGTAACAGGACACAGACTTGCACATTTATCTATAGAGTACATATAATCAGCAATAGCAAGCGATCCGCTAAAAATTGTGCAAACAGGCAATAGTGACATAAATTCATATAAAATGCCATCAATCTAGGGCTAGGTGTAAATAACAAGCTTGGCACTATATCACGCAAAGCATAGTCCCAAATCACCTGATTTAATATAAACAATCCAAATTATGACTCCTATTTTATTTCTCCGTTGCGCGTAAGACAGGAGTAGTTGTAAACTTAAAAATAAACTTATAGTGTCCTAAAAAAGTGAAAAGTAACACAATACCAGGTGCAGGAGCTCACTGGAGTAAAGCAGCTGGTGCTGTGCACAGACCAACTAATTACAAACCAACTAATCGGTTATGAGATTCGTTGACAACTTTTTTCATAATCGATTATTATCGATTATGCCGATTAGTTGTTGCAACTCTAAAAAGTTTAGTTAGAAGATTCTCAGGAACAGAACACTTACCACTAGGTTTCTCAGGAGGTGCATTGGTTTGTGCAGTCAGGATCTCCTCCACCAAGGGAGAAGTCAAATTAGTACTACGTATGGTAGCCAAAAACAGAATTTATGCTTACCTGATAAATTACTTTCTCCAACGGTGTGTCCGGTCCACTGCGTCATCCATTACTTGTGGGATATTCTCCTCCCCTACAGGGAAAGGCAAGGAGAGCACACAGCAAGAGCTGTCCATATAGCTCCCCCTCTGGCTCCGCCCCCCAGTCATTCGACCCACGGTTAGGAGAAAAAGGAGAAACTATAGGGTGCCGTGGTGACTGTAGTGTATAAAGAAAAAGAAAAAAATTTCAAACCTGATTAAAAAACCAGGGCGGGCCGTGGACTGGACACACCGTTGGAGAAAGTAATTTATCAGGTAAGCATAAATTCTGTTTTCTCCAACATTGGTGTGTCCGGTCCACGGCGTCATCCATTACTTGTGGGAACCAATACCAAAGCTTTAGGACACGGATGAAGGGAGGGAGCAAATCAGGTTACATAAACAGAAGGCACCACGGCTTGCAAAACCTTTCTCACAAAAACAGCCTCCGAAGAAGCAAAAATATCAAATTTGTAAAATTTGGCAAAAGTGTGCAGAGAAGACCAAGTCGCTGCCTTACATATCTGATTAACAGAAGCCTCGTTCTTGAAGGCCCATGTGGAAGCCACAGCCCTAGTGGAGTGAGCTGTGATTCGTTCAGGAGGCTGCCGTCCGGCAGGCTCATAAGCCAATCGGATAATGCTTTTCAGCCAGAAAGAAAGAGAGGTAGCAATAGCTTTTTGTCCTCTCCTCTTACCAGAGTAAACGACAAACAAGGATGAGATTTGTCTAAAATTCTTTGTTGCTTCTAAATAGAACTTTAAAGCACGGACTACATCTAAATTGTGTAACAAACGTTCCGTCTTTGAAACTGGATTCGGGCACAGAGAAGGAACAACTATTTCCTGGTTAATATTCTTGTTGGAAACGACTTTTGGAAGAAAACCAGGCTTGGTACGCAAAATAACCTTATCTGAATGGAACACCAGATAGGGTGGATCACACTGCAAAGCAGATAATTCAGAAACTCTTCTAGCAGAAGAAATAGCAACCAAAAACAGAACTTTCCAAGATAGCAACTTGATATCTATGGAATGTAAGGGTTCAAACGGAACCCCCTGAAGAACTGAAAGAACTAAATTTAGACTCCAAGGAGGAGTCAAGGGTCTGTAAACAGGTTTGATTCTGACCAAAGCCTGTACAAAAGCTTGTACCTCTGGCACAGCTGCCAGTCGTTTGTATAACAAGACAGATAAAGCAGAAATCTGTCCTTTTAGAGAAATCGCTGACAATCCCTTATCCAAACCTTCTTGGAGAAAGGAGAGGATCTTAGGAATTTTAATCTTACTCCAGGAGAATCCCTTGGATTCCCACCAACAGATATATCTTTTCCATATTTTATGGTAAATCTTTCTAGACACAGGTTTTCTGGATCTATCACTGAATCTGAAAACCCACGCTTGGATAAAATCAAGCGTTCAATTTCCAAGCAGTCAGCTGCAGAGAAATTAGATTTGGATGTTCGAATGGACCTTGTACTAGAAGATCCTGTCTCGAAGGTAGCTTCCATGGTGGAGCCGATGACATATTCATCAGGTCTGCATACCAAGTCCTGCGCGGCCACGCAGGAGCTATCAGAATCACAGAGGCCTTCTCCTGTTTGATCCTGGCTACAAGCCTGGGAAGGAGAGGGAACGGTGGAAACGCATAAGCTAGGTTGAACGACCAAGGCGCCACTAATGCATCCACTAGAGTGGCCTTGGGATCCCTGGATCTGGACCCGTAGCAAGGAACCTTGAAGTTCTGACGAGACGCCATCAGATCCATGTCTGGAATGCCCCATAATTGAGTCAACTGGGCAAACACCTCTGGGTGGAGTTCCCACTCCCCCGGATAGAAAATCTGACGACTCAGATAATCCGCCTCCCAGTTGTCTACTCCTGGGATGTGGATTGCAGATAGGTGGCAGGAGTGATCCTCCGCCCATTTGATGATTTTGGATACCTCTCTCATCGCCAAGGAACTCCTTGTTCCTCCCTGATGGTTGATGTAAGCTACAGTCGTCATGTTATCTGACTGGAATCTTATGTATCCGGCCTTCGCTAGATGAGGCCAAGCCCGGAGAGCATTGAATATCGCTCTCAGTTCCAGGATGTTGATCGGGAGAAGAGACTCTTCCCGAGACCATAAACCCTGAGTTTTCAGGGAATCCCAGACCGTGCCCCAGCCTGATAGACTGGCGTCGGTCGTGACAATGACCCACTTTGGTCTGCAGAAACTCATTCCCTGAGACAGGTGATCCTGTCTACTGGAGCATGCACAGTTGTAATGGTCTTAGATGAATTTGAGCAAAAGGAACTATGTCCATTGCTGCAACCTTCAACCCTACTATTTCCATGCACTGAGCTATGGAAGGCTGCAGAATAGAGAGAAGAACTTGACAAGCGTTTAGAAGCTTTGACTTTCTGACTTCTGTTAGGAAGATCTTCATTTCAAAGGAATCTATTATTGTTCCCAAAAAGGGAACTCTTGTCGACGGAGACAGGGAACTCTTTTCTACGTTCACCTTCCACCCGTGAGATCTGAGAAAGGCTAGAACAATGTTTGTATGAGCCTTTGCCTTGGAAAGAGACGACGCTTGAATTAGAATGTCGTCCAGATAAGGTGCCACTGCAATGCCCCTTGGTCTTAGAACCGCTAGAAGGGACCCAAGCACCTTTGTGAAAATTCTGGGAGCAGTGGCTAGTCCGAATGGGAGAGCCACGAACTGATAATGTTTGTCCAGAAAGGCGAACCTTAGGAACTGATGATGATCTTTGTGGATAGGAATATGTAGATACGCATCCTTTAAATCCACGGTAGTCATATATTGACCCTCCTGGATTGTAGGTAAAATTGTTCGAATGGTTTCCATTTTGAACGATGGAACTCTGAGAAATTTGTTTAGAATTTTTAAATCCAGAATTGGTCTGAAAGTTCCCTCTTCTTTGGGAACTACAAACAGATTTGAGTAAAAACCCCTGACCTTGTTCCACAGTTGGAACTGGGTGTATCACTCCCATCTTTAACAGGTCTTCTACACAATGTAAGAATGCCTGTCTACTTATTTGGTTTGAAGATAAGTGAGAAATGTGGAACCTTCCCCTTGGGGGTAGTTCCTTGAATTCTAGAAGATAACCCTGAGAGACTATTTCTAGTGTCCAGGGATCCTGAACATCTCTTGCCCAAGCCTGAGCAAAGAGAGAGAGTCTGTCCCCTACTAGATCCGGTCCCGGATCGGGGGCTACCCCTTCATGCTGTCTTGGTAGCAGCAGCAGGCTTCTTGGCCTGTTTACCCTTATTCCAGCCTTGCATTGGTTTCCAAGCTGGTTTAGTCTGGGAAGCGTTACTCTCTAGTCTAGAGGCTGCCGAGTTAGAAGCCGGTCCGTTCCTGAAATTGCGAAAGGAACGAAAATTGGACTTATTCTTAGCCTTGAAAGGCCTATCCTGTGGGAGGGCATGGCCCTTTCCGCCAGTGATGTCTGAAATAATTTCTTTCAATTCTGGCCCAAAAAGGGTCTTACCTTTGAAAGGGATATTAAGCAATTTTGTCTTGGAAGATACATCCGCCGACCAAGACTTTAGCCAGAGCGCTCTGCGCGCCACAATTGCAAACCCTGAATTTTTCGCCGCTAATCTCGCTAACTGCAAAGCGGCGTCTAAAATAAAGGAATTAGCTAACTTAAGTGCGTGAATTCTGTCCATGACTTCCTCATACGGAGTCTCCCTACTGAGCGACTTTTCCAGTTCCTCGAACCAGAACCACGCCGCTGTAGTGACAGGAATAATGCACGAAATAGGTTGAAGGAGGTAACCTTGCTGTACAAAAATCTTTTTAAGCAAACCCTCCAATTTTTTATCCATAGGATCTTTGAAAACACAATTGTCCTCAATGGGAATGGTCGTGCGTTTGGCTAGTGTAGAAACCACCCCCCTCGACCTTAGGGACTGTTTGCCATATGTCCTTCCTGGGGTCGACCATAGGGAACAATTTCTTAAATATAGGAGGAGGGACAAAAGGTATGCCTGGCTTCTCCCACTCCTTATTCACTATGTCCGCCACCCGTTTAGGTATCGGAAAGGCATCAGGGTGCACCGGGACCTCTAGGAACTTGTCCATATTGCACAAGTTTTCTGGGATGACCAGATTGTCACAATCATCCAGAGTAGATAGCACCTCCTTAAGTAATGCGCGGAGATGCTCTGATTTAAATTTAAATGTCACAACATCAGGTTCTGCCTGCTGAGAAATTCTTCCTGTATCAGAAATTTCTCCATCTGAGAAACCCTCCCTCACTGCCACTTCAGACTGGTGTGAGGGTATGACAGAAAAATTATCATCAGCGCCCTCCTGCTCTACAGTGTTTAAAACAGAGCAATCGCGCTTTCTCTGAAATGCTGGCATTTTGGATAAAATATTAGCTATGGAGTTATCCATTACTGCCGTCAATTGTTGCATAGTAACAAGCATTGGCGCGCTAGAAGTACTAGGGGTCGCCTGCGCGGGCATAACTGGTATAGACACAGAAGGAGAAGATGTAGAACTATCTCTACTTCCTTCATCTGAGGAATCATCCTGGGCAACCTTACTATTTGTGACAATAGTGTCCTTACTGTGTTTGGACGCTATGGCACAATTATCACATATATTTGAAGGAGGAACCACATTGGCTTCCATACATACAGAACATGATCTATCAGAAGGTACAGACATGTTAAACAGGCTTAAACTGGTTAATAAAGTACAAAAACCGTTTTAAAACAAAACCCTTACTGTCTCTTTAAATGTTAAACAGGGCACACTTTATTACTGAATATGTGAAAAACTATGAAGGAATTGTCCAATCTTTACCAAATTTTAACCACAGTGTCTTAATGCATTCAAAGTATTGCACCCCAATTTTCAAGCTGTTAACCCTTAAAATGTGGAAACCGGAGCCATTTGCAATTTTAACCCCACTACAGTCCCAGCCACAGCCTTTGTTGTGACTTCAACTATCCCAGGGGGGTATTTCAAGCCTTCTAGGAACTTTTTCAGTGGACACCAGACCCTCTCACATGCATCTGCATGCACTGTACTTAAAAGAAACTGTGCAATAATGGCGCGAAAATGAGGCTCTGCTTAATACAGTGAAAGGCCCTTCCTGACTGGGAAGGTGTCTTAACTAGTGCCTGGTGATAAAAAAAACGTTCCCCAAATAATAAAAGTGTGAAATCCACTTCAAACTTTAAATAAAAACTTAAATAAACAATCGATTTAGCCCTTAAGAGTGTCCACCAGTTAATAGCCCATAATAAGCCCTTTATTCTTTCTAAGTCTAAGAAAATGGCTTACCGATCCCCATGAGGGAAAAATGACAGCCTTCCAGCATTACACAGTCTTGTTAGAAAATGGCTAGTCATACCTTGAGCAGAAAAGTCTGCAAACTGTTCCCCCCAACTGAAGTTCTCTCATCTCAACAGTCCTGTGTGGGAACAGCAATCGATTTTAGTTACTGCTGCTAAAATCATACTCCTCTTTTAAACAGAACTCTTCATCTCTTTCTGTTTCAGAGTAAATAGTACATACCAGCACTATTTTAAAATAACAAACTCTTGATAGAAGAAATAAAAAACTACAACTAACACCACAAACTCCTCACCATCCCCGTGGAGATGCTACTTGTTCAGAGCGGCAAGGAGAATGACTGGGGGGCGGAGCCAGAGGGGGAGCTATATGGACAGCTCTTGCTGTGTATTCTCCTTGCCTTTCCCTGTAGGGGAGGAGAATATCCCACAAGTAATGGATGACGCCGTGGACCGGACACACCAATGTTGGAGAAATATGGTCAGGAGGTATAACTGGAGTACGAACAGACTCCTCCTTGGACAGAGGCGAACACTGTCAGCAAAGGCAGTCTTAAGACTATCAAAGGCCTTAATGGCAGTAGGTGACCAATGGAGTCTTAAGACTATCAAAGGCCTTAATGGCAGTAGGTGACCAATGGAGTGGATCATTCTCTTTAGGGGTCATGTCTGTGATAGGTTTGACCAAGGAAGAAAAGTTTTTAATAAACTTTCTATAGTAATTGGCGAACCTCAAGAAACATTGAATAGACCGAAGACCAACAGGGCGAGGCCACTACAGAATTGCAGACAACTTGTCAGGATCCATGGAGAACCCTGCAACGGAGATAACATAACCTAGGAAGGTTAATTTGCAGAGTTTACAAAACAGGCGATTCTCACGTAGTCTCTGAAGAATCCGTGTAACATCAGAACGATGAGCCTCAAGTGTGGGTGAGTGTATGAGGATGTCGTCTAAATACACCACAACACACTGTTGCAACATATCTCGTAGGACATCATTAATAAATTCCTGGAAAACAGCAGGAGCATTACATAGGCCAAAGGGCATTACAAGATACTCATAATGCCCGCTCCTGGTGTTAAATGCTGTTTTCCATTCGTGGCCCTCCTTGACCCTAACAAGATTGTATGCTCCTCTCAAATCAAGTTTAGAAAAGACCTTAGCTCCCTTGAGGCGGTCAAAGAGTTCTGTAATGAGTGGAATAGGGTAAGCATTCTTAATGGTGAGACTATTAAGACCCCTATAATCGATGCATGGTCTTAACTCATCACCCTTTTTCTTCACAAAGAAGAAGCCAGCCCCTGCAGGAGAGCAGGATTTGCGGATGATCCCCCGCGACAGAGCATCAGCAACATACTCCTCCATAGCACAATTCTCTGCAACAGACAGAGGGTAAACCCGGCCCCCGAGGAGGAATGGCTCCGGGTTGCAGGTCTATGGCCCAATCGTAAGACCAGTGAGGAGGCACGCACCTTGTCAAAAACGTCTAGGAACTCTCGGTACTTCTCTGGCAATTGAGATACCGAAGAAGTGCACAAGACTTTAACTAATTTCCGAAGACAAGTGGAGACCACAACAAAATTTCAGACCTGTGCCAGTCGAGACTGGGACTGTGCTTTTGGAGCCAGGGATAACCCAGAACAACTAGAAAATGTGAAGAATTTATCACCTGGAACTGGAGGGTTTCAAAATGGAGAGCCATGGATAATGGAGCAGTTTCGTGAGTAACGAGTGCAGGCTGAAGGGGCCTGCCATCAATGGCCTCAATAGCAAGGGGATGTCCAGAAAGTATCAGTCAGCACCTAAACCACTTGCACGCCATGTAGGGGTACCACCAGACCCTACTCAAATGTAGTAAAAATCCAAGGAATATGGCAGCAATCAGTAGTTTAACAAATGGTCTTTATTTAGAGCACAGCAAACAAAGCAGTGACGTTTCGGGAGCTTCCTCCCTTTGTCAAGCATAAAAAATTGTGGTAACAAGCTTCTTAATATACCCACATCCACCAGGTGGCAGCAAAGAGTAATTTCCTTCTATATAGGATACATTTTAACTCATTCATTTCCTTGGGACATTACAAAAAGTTTTTACCACATCAATATATTACAAAGATACAAGTTAAAAGTTAAAAAAATATATATATTAAATTGTCTCAATATACAATCAAAATTGATACAATGTTTAACTATATATATACATGGTGCAGGAATCAATCCTTGTAAACCTAGGTTAATAATTATTGGAAATGCAAATATTGCTTTGCAAAAAAAGAACATCAGCACAGAAAACAAACCCAAGTTTATTCTATAGGAACACTGACAAGTCCCAATCTTTATTAAGCCCCATAGGTTGTAGGGTGTTGAATTCAAAAATCCAAAATCTCTCTCTTTGATGGAACATCAACTCCCTATTACCTCCTCTCCTGGGAATAGGGACAAAATCAATCACTTGAAAGCGTAGTTGATTAATGGCATGTCCTGCTGAATTAAAGTGACAGGCAACAGGGGACTTTTCATTCTTTATTCTAATAGAGCTCTTATGTTCCACTATTCTATCCCTAATGGGCCTGGTGGTCTCACCCACATAGCTCCGCCCACAAGGACACTTGATTAAATAAATTACAAATTTTGAGTGACAGGTATAGAAGTTCTTAATCTGATATTTTTTGCCTGAACTGGGATGATAAAAGACAGATCCTTTAATCATATTGTCACAACATGAACATCCCAGGCATTTAAAACAACCCCTATTCCTGTCAGTCAAAAATCTCTGACCATCCCCAATCCTAGAGCTACCAATATCAGCCCTAATCAATTTTTGTTGCAAATTATAGCCCCTTTTAAAAGCAGGCATTGGATTCTCCACAAACTCAGAAATATTGGGATAGCATTTGGACAATAAAGGCCAATGCTTCCTGATGATATTATTAATCCTATAGCTCTTACAGTTGTATTCTGACACAAAAAACATTCTTTTAGACTCACCCCTTCTGTCTTCCTTACTTTTTTTAGGGGGTATATGGTTTTTTGGTTCAGTGGACAACAGTGAAGCCCTAGGAATAAGAGAGACAGATTGAGCCTTTTTCTCCAACAATGTTTTGGGGTAACCACGCTCTAAAAAGCGATTCATCATTTCCCCTAACCTCAAATCAAACAACTTTTGGTCAGTAACAATCCTACGGACCCTTAATAATTGGCTCCTAGGTATTGATTTATTTCGAAAACCTACTGACCGTAACAGTATTTTGCACTTTGATAGTGCTCACACTCTATCCTTGTTAAAAGCTCTACCTAGGAGCCAATTATTAAGGGTCCGTAGGATTGTTACTGACCAAAAGTTGTTTGATTTGAGGTTAGGGGAAATGATGAATCGCTTTTTAGAGCGTGGTTACCCCAAAACATTGTTGGAGAAAGAGGCTCAATCTGTCTCTCTTATTCCTAGGGCTTCACTGTTGTCCACTGAACCAAAAAAACATATACCCTCTAAAAAAAGAAAGGAAGACAGAAGGGGTGAGTCTAAAAGAATGGTTTTTGTGTCAGAATACAACTGTCAGAGCTATAGGATTAATAATATCATCAGGAAGCATTGGCCTTTATTGTCCAAATGCTATCCCAATATTTCTGAGTTTGTGGAGAATCCAATGCCTGCTTTTAAAAGGGGCTATAATTTGCAACAAAAATTGATTAGGGCTGATATTGGTAGCTCTAGGATTGGGGATGGTCAGAGATTTTTGACTGACAGGAATAGGGGATGTTTTCCATGCCTGGGATGTTCATGTTGTGGCAATAAAGGATCTGTCTTTTATCATCCCAGTTCAGGCAAAAAATATCAGATTAAGAACAATACCTGTCACTCAAAATTTGTAATTTATTTAATCAAGTGTCCTTGTGGGCGGAGCTATGTGGGTGAGACCACCAGGCCCATTAGGGATAGAATAGTGGAACATAAGAGCTCTATTAGAATAAAGAATGAAAAGTCCCCTGTTGCCTGTCACTTTAATTCAGCAGGACATGCCATTAATTAACTACGCTTTCAAGTGATTGATTTTGTCCCTATTCCCAGGAGAGGAGGTAATAGGGAGTTGATGCTCCATCAAAGAGAGAGATTTTGGATTTTTGAATTGAACACCCTCCAACCTATGGGGCTTAATAAAGATTGGGACTTGTCAGTGTTCCTATAGAATAAACTTGGGTTTGTTTTCTGTGCTGATGTTCTTTTTTTGCAAAGCAATATTTGCATTTCCAATAATTATTAACCTAGGTTTACAAGGATTGATTTCTGCACCATGTATATATATAGTTAAACATTGTATCAATTTTGATTGTATATTGAGACAATTTAATATATATATATTTTTAACTTTTAACTTGTATCTTTGTAATATATTGATGTGGTAAAAACTTTTTGTAATGTCCCAAGGAAATGAATGAGTTAAAATGTATCCTATATAGGATGAAATTACTCTTTGCTGCCACCTGGTGGATGTGGTTATATTAAGAAGCTTGTTACCACAATTTTTTATGCTTGACAAAGGGAGGAAGCTCCCGAAACGTCACTGCTTTGTTTGCTGTGCTCTAAATAAAGACCATTTGTTAAACTACTGATTGCTGCCATATTCCTTGGATTTTTACTCAATAGCAAGGGGAACAGACCAAGGCAAAACAGGAATGTAGTGCTTTGATACAAAAGCACTGTCAATGAAATAGCCTACAGCACCGGAGTCAACAAGAGCCTGGGTGACTATGGAGGAGTCCACCCAGGAAAGGACACCCGTGACCAAAGGTTTTTCCTTTAGCGGTTCCGGGGACGAAGATAAACCACCAAAGGTCCTTAGGTGTGAGCATTTCCTGGCCGTGTAGGACAAGACTTCAAAAGGTGGACCTGAAACCCACAATAGAGGCAGAGCCCCTCCCTCCTCCTAGAGGCATGGGAGGAGAGGGAGACATGGGTGGGAATGAACACGTAGGAGACAACAGAACAGGAGGCTTCCGCAAGGGTTCTTTGAAAGAGGGCCTCTCTCTGAGTATGATGTCAATTAGGATCAAAAAAGACACCAATGCCTTGAGATCCTCTGGTAAATCTCTGGCAGCAACTTCGTCTTAAATCGCATCAGAGAGCACATGAAAGAAAGCGGCAACAAAGGCCATAAAAGGGCGTGCAGGAAATGAGCAGCATCACACACTATGCACCATAGTCAGCAAGAGAGGTGAGTAAAATGGCTGCCAGCAGCACATGGCAAACAAAGCAGGGAAAAAACCCTGAGACCTTATAACTTTTTATGCAATATATTGCTGCTGGCGAAGCACACAAATAGCCACAATAAAACCCTTTTCACTTGCGCACAAGTCATTTATGGAGCTCAATGTTTGGCAGGCAAACGGATGATGCACTATTTAAGGTAGTTTTATTTGTGTTATAGTAGAAGCTTGCACCCTTGAAAAAGGCCCAGTCCAGTGTGGTGTTAACATTGTAATGTAAAAAAGTATATTCTTTATCATAATCTAAAAAAGTATATTCATAGTTAAATATGTATATACACTCACACATACAAATGTGTGTGTGTGTATATATTTAACACAGGGACGTGCACTCATAAGTGCCTACCCTGCCATATGTGGCCAAAGCTTAATTAAATTTTAATTAAAACAAAAAAAAAGTCCAAAAAATATATATTTTCCCCCCATGTAATGCTATGGAGAGGCAGGTACAGGAACGCTTCTCTCCATTGCAGTACATGGGTCAAAGGAAAAGCTGTGCTGCAGCGCCACCTGTGTTCTGTCAATATATTAGCAGCAAAAATTGGGACCAATAGGAGACACCCCTCTTGATGCCTCCTAGCAAGGGAAGGATATATAGATTAATCAGAAGGAGGATGCAGTGAGCAGGGTCATGTGACACAACTGGAAGCCGAGGTAACCTAAGAACAGATGACACCAAGCAGAAGAATAAAGTAGTATTCTACATCTCTTGTGATTCACAAATTGTGTTCAGATACAGCTCATTAACAGGGGGACATTAAGTGAGCATAACCCAATACTGACAGGAAGTTAAATCCCTAATTTAAAACCCAGAGTTTGAAGTTAGGTGTGCAGTGTCCACAGTATTTAAATTAAAGTTTTTGACATTGAATATTGCTAAGCCTCCCTTTTTCATAGTCATTTGATTTAATTAGGTACAAACTCCATATATGTTATGTCTGTTCAGTCAGAGGATGCAGTATCTATTTTTATTTTTCTCTGTGTCTCCATTTATTTAAAGACTGCTGTTAACTTGTAATTCACAAAGCAATTGAAAGCTGTTGCTTTGTGTTTTTAATATGTGCTGCTTTTATACAAGTTTATATTAATAAAAAGGAGATAATGAGTCATTATTTTGAGAATTAGTATCAACTGTTACTGGCCCCATGTCAGCAAATCAAATTAGTTTTTGAAAGGAACATGAAAGTCATAATTACATTTCCATCATTCAGATAGAAATTGCACAAAAAATAAATAAATAAACTTTCTATTTTACTTTTATTATTATGTACTTCATTCTTTTGGTATCCTTTGGTGTCCTTTGTTGAAGAGCATACCTAAGTGGGATGTGCACGTGCGTTTCTTGAACACCATATTGCAGCAGCTGTGTTGGAAGTATTGATAACTTGTCCTTTGTGTAAAATTTGTATGGTAAATTATTTCTATTTTTACAATACAGTAGTGAGTAGAGAAGAGATTGTGTATCATTCCATTTGCTTAGTAACTGGCACACAGAATTGTGTGAGTGTGTATGTGAGCAGAGTGTGTGTGGGTGTCAGTGAGCAGAGTATGTGTGCTTTATTCTCCAGGTAATCAATACATTTCCGATGAGCTGGTGCTTTAGTGCAGTGTTTCTCAACAATGGTCCTCAAGTACTCCCAACAGGCCAGGTTTTCATTATAGCTGAATCAGTGCACAGGTGAAGTAATCAGCTGATCAGTAACTCAGTGGTTACTAACTTGCTCTCACCCATCACCTGATTATGTCACCTGTGCACTGGTTCAGCTATCATTTAAACCTGTCCTGTTGGGGGTACTTGCGGCCCTCTGTACATGTGTTTCTCCGTTGTATCATATCTAGTGCCTCACCAGCCACTGACCTCACTGCACGTCACTGATTTAACACACACACATATATATATATATATATATATATATATTTTTTTTTACACACACACATATTATATAGTAACACGATAAAATATGGATTTGTATTTCACAGCTGAGAGACCTAAAAAGACAAAGCTGCACCAAGCTAAATTTCCAGTGTGTCTGGTGGTGGTCACCTGAGGGAAGTGGTGGGTACCCATTGGTGTCTTGGGGACCCTAAACCAGGCTGCTAGGGCCTAATTTTAAGGTGCTAGTATCTCTCTAGCAACTGGGTTTGTTGAGCCCTGCCATTATTCATGTTTACACATATCTTATTGCAGAGAAGAGCCTTGAATGCTCATCATACAATATTTTACTAAAGTATATGTTATGTACAACTTACAAGGCGCATAACAAATAAACTCATGCAAAATGCCCATGATATAGATGTATCAATTATTTCTTTGTTTAGGAAAAGGCATAGAATGCTATAAAAATAACACATGTAAATTCTTACCAGATATATAAAGACAGGGTTCTCCTTCCATGGCACCAAATTTCTTAACGTTAAAAATACAACGGTAGCAGCCTTCATCATTGATACTTGCTTTCCATATAGTTATCGCAGTCTGATTTAAACTTAAAAGAGTTATATTGAGAACATTTTTGTAATTGTTTTGGATAGTTACTTTTCCATTGTGATATGTACCAATTGTGTTATGTTTATTGGCCACAATTTTTTCCCAAGTCACTTGAAGCGATTCATGTGTTTTTTTCAGGATACATTTTAATGTGATACTTTCCTCAAGTTTCACATATTTCTTCTTTTCAGTTACCACATCATCTGTAAAGAGAAAAATGTTAATTTTACACAATAACCCAACCTCATTAACAAATTAAAATATAGTATATGATAATCTATAATAAGTATATATTTATAATATAATCATAATAATTATATACTGAGCATGACCATTCATTTAAATAATATAAATAAATAAACATGAATTATTTTATAGGGACGTCTCCCAAAAAACTCATTAAAGGGCCACTGTAAGTAAATATTTTCTATGCCTGTTACTAACTAACTACGCCAAATACGCTTTTTATCAATAGCATTTCATTAACATATCTCTACCGTATGTCAGAAATCTTGTCTGCAAATTTAATTGTTTTCCAAACCCACTCTGTGGGTATCCTTTGCTCTGTACCAATCCGTTTACAATACCTAGGTTTCAAAATGGCGCTTTAAACACAAAGTTATTGGTTTAAGTATTTTGAACATGCAGTGCTGAAAATAGTGGGCAGGATAACGTGACATCATCGGCGAATAAAAGATATAACTTTTAGAACGTTATGAAACTTTGTTTTGGAGAAAATATAGGTCAGTAGGTTTTAATTAATGTTTATTAACTTTAATATGTTAGTTGTTTAGCTTAAAAATTATAACAGAAAGTAATCCTTTAAGTGTACACTTTAAAATTGACCATGAAGATATAGAAAAAAATAGAATAAAAATCTCAATTGGATAAATTAGATAGTTCTTAAAAAGCATAAAACGAATACATTAGTCCAGATGGAATTGTCTGCAATCAATCCGGTAAATATACTATATTTTTTAATTGAAGTTTATAGCTCTGAATAACTGCTCATTGGGAACATTGCAACATTCGATTACTTTACTCTGGACATTACATTTTTTTCTAGATTACAATTTGTTTTTAAAACTGGTCTGTATTAGTTCTAATGCATTATATTGATAGTACATACTTCCATCTGGACTAATTATTTATATTAAAGGTTTACACTTTTTTTTTGGTGGGGTGTCTATAAATGCCTAGATTACCAATGGTGCGCTAATAGTTGCGCACCAGCGATATTGGATTTTTTCCGCTTTTTTGAGCACGACAGAAATAGCATGCGTATTACGAGTTGAAAGTAAACGTGTTCGTGTGAGTGCAATCAAATTTACCATGCATCGGGTTAGCGGGACTACATCGCTCTGGTTGACTATTACACAAGACTGAAAAGTTGCACAAAACACATCAAAAATACATTTAAAAAGTACGGTTATACTCAAAATACTGTCTGATAAAAAATTTAAAAATAATTGCATCAAAAGGTTACAAGGGTTCAAGATATGAGGTCTTAGGTGTTTAAAAATAAATAAATAGGGATGCAAAGGGCTTTGACTTATATACTGTATATATATACACACACATACATAGACATGTCTAAATTTGTGTATGTATGTATCTATCAGTGTTCTCCCTAGAACCTTTTTTAACAGCTGCACCAACTTGCTGATTTTACTGACCGTGGCCTCGATCCGATATGCAGCGTCGCCCGCAAAAGCCGTCAACGCCAAATTTTGCGCTGGTTTGGTATCACATATACGGCGTAACATAGAAGTTACGCTTGTATATTTCTGCCTTCGTCCGTAGTTTTTTGGCCCATAGACAGGTATACCAAACCCGCGAAGTTTGGTATCCAATATACAGCGTAAGGACTTACGTGGCGAAAATGGAGAAACCTTACTCCATTTTCACCTCACCACAAATTGCAGGCGTAGTAAGCCTTACGCTGTGTATTGGAGCCCCATAACTCCCTAAACTAGCTGCAAAATAAAACCTAACACCTAACGCATGCGCAATGTCTATCTACCTGTCAACCGTGATCCCCCGCCGCAATCCCTAATAAAGTATTTAACCCCTAAACCGCCACTCCCGGACCCCGCCGCCACCTACATTAAATGTATAATCCCTAATGTGAGCCCCTACACCGCCGCCATCTACATTACCTACCGCCTAATGTGAGCTCCTACCCCGCCGCCAGCTATATTAAAATTATTAACCCGTAATCTAATCCCCCTACCCCGCCGCCAGCTATATTAAAATTATTAACCCCTAATTTAATCCCCCTACACCGCCGCCACCTATATTAAATTAATTAACCCCTAAAATACTAATAAAAATTATCCAAAATTTCCCTACCACTAAACCTAAGTCTAACCCTACTAATAGCTATTGTACCTAGTTAAAATAAATACCAAGTTACCTGTAAAATAAATATAAACCCTAAAATAGCTACAATGTAATTATTAATTATATTGTAGCTATCTTAGGGTTTATTTTATAGGTAAGTATTTAGTTTTAAATTGGAATAATTTAGTTAATATTATTAATATTATTTAGATTTATTTTAATAATAATAATTAAGTTAGGGGTGTTAGAGTTAGATAGGGTTAATATAGTTAATATATATAATATATATTACTATATTAACTATATTAACCATAATATAATTAGGGTTAATATAGTTAATATAGGTGGCGGCGGTGTAGGGGGATTAGATTAGGGGTTAATTAATTTAAAATAGGTGGCGGTGGTGTAGGGGGATTAGATTAGGGGTTAATACATTTATTATAGGTGGCGGCGGTGTAGGGGGATTTAGATTAGATGCAAAAGAGCTGATTACTTTGTGACAATGCCCCGCAAAAAGCCCTTTTAAGGGCTGGTAAAAGAGCTGATTACTTTGGGGCAAAGCCCCGCAAAAAGCCCTTTTAAGGGCTGGCAATAGAGCTGTTTACTTTGGGGCAATGCCACGCAAAAAGCCCCTTTCAGGGCTATTTGTAGGGTTAGACTTAGGTTTAGTGGTAGGGAAATTTTAGTATTTTAGGGGTTAATTAATTTAATATAGGTGGCGGCGGTATAGGGGGATTAGATTAGGGGGTAATACATTTATTATAGGTGGCTGCGGTGTAGGGGGATTTAGATTAGGGGGTAATATAGTTTAAATAGGTGGCGGCGGTGTAGGGGGCTCACATTAAGGGGTAATATAGTTTAAATAGGTGGCGGCGGGGTAGGGGGCTCACATTAAGGGGTAAAACATTTAATATAGCTAGCGGCGGTGTAGGGGGTCAGATTAGGGGGTAATATAGATAATGTAGCTGGCGGCAGGGTCCGGGAGCGGCGATTTAGGGCTTAATATATTTATTATTTAATAGTGAGAGGGGGGATTGCAGATAGAGGGGTATACGTGTCGGGCTATGTTTAGGAGGCGTGTTAGACAGTAACGGGTGATTTAATAACTTAGTCAGGTTTTTTATGCAGCAGCAGTTTCTAAAGTGCCGTAAGTCACTGGCGACTCCAGAAATTTGTGCTTACGCAGATTTCTGGACATCGCTGGTTTGTCAGACTTATGGCACTTTAGAATCTGACGGCGCCGTATATGGGATTGCTCGAGTTGTGAGCTGAAACTACGGGCGGCGCAGGTTTCCACGCTTGTGCTGAAACCTGCGCCGTATATCGGATCGCGCCCCATCTGGTTAAAATTTTAGCCAATATTAAGCTAAAATGAGAAAAAATTAAAAATGTTTTATTTTTATTGCAATTAATTTGTGCTTTGCACAGCTGAAAATGATATAATATTAGAAAATATAGCACCCACCAGGCTACTTCATAATGCCACCCGTCTGGCAAAATTCTTTGCGGTGAACACTGTACATATGTGTGTGTGTATATATATATATATATACTATGAGGCCTAGTTATCAAGCCGTCAACCTCAAAAGTTCATGTTCGCTGCTGCCCGACATCCCATTCATTCCTATGGGAGCTGTCTACACCTAACACCCTAACATGTACCCAGAGTCTAAACACCCCTAATCTGTCCCCCTACACCGCCGCAACTAAATAAAGTTATTACCCCCTAAACCGCCGCTCCCGGAGTCCACCGCCACTCTAATAAACTGATTAACCCCTAAACTGCCGCTCCTGGACCCCGCCGCCACTATAATAAATATGTTAACCCCTAAACCGCCGCAAGCTATACTAAATATGTTAACCCCAAAACCGCCGATCCCCGCTGCAACTATAATATATGTATTAACCCCTAAACCGCCGCTCCCGGACCCCGCCGCCACCTACATTATACCTAGTAACCCCTATCCTGCCCCCCCTATACCGCCGCCACCAATAATAAAGTTATTAACCCCTATCCTGACGATCCCGGACCTTGCCGCAACTAAGTGAATAGTTTAACCCCTAAACCGCCGCTCCCGGACCCCCCGCAACCTATATTAAACTTATTAACCCCTAATCTGCCCCCCCTACACCGTTGCCACCTATAATAAATGTATTAACCCCTATCCTGCCCCCCCTACACCGCCGCCACTGTAATAAAATTATTAACCCCTAAACATAAGTCTAACACTAACCCTAACACCCCCCTAACTTAAATATTAATTAAATAAATCTAAATAATATTTCTCTTATTAAATACATTAATCCTATTTAAAACTAAATACTTACCTTTAAAATAAACCCTAATATAGCTACAATATAAATAATAATTATATTGTAGCTATCTTAGGATTTATTTTTATTTTACAGGCTAATTTCAAATTATTTTAACTAGGTACAATAGCTATTAAATAGTTATTAACTATTTAATAGCTACCTAGTTAAAATAAAGAGAAATTTACCTGTAAAATAAAAACTAACCTAAGTTACAATTACACCTAACACTACACTATACTTTAATAAATTATTCCTATTTAAAACTAAATACTTACCTGTAAAATAAACCCTAAGATAGCTACAATATAATTAATAATTACATTGTAGCTATTTTAGGATTTATATTTATTTTACAGGTAACTTGGTATTTATTTTAGCTAGTTAGAATAGTTATTAGTTATTAACTATTTAATAACTACCTAGCTAAAAGAAATACAAAATTACCTGTAAAATAAATCCTAATCTAAGTTACAATTAAACCTAATACTACACTATCATTACATTAATTAAATAAATTAGTTACAAATAACTACAATTAAATTAAATTAAATAAACTAACTAAAGTACAAAAAATAAAAAAACAAAATTTATGCTTACCTGATAAATTCATTTCTCCTGTAGTGTGGTCAGTCCACGGGTCATCATTACTTCTGGGATATTATCTCCTCCCCTACAGGAAGTGCAAGAGGATTCACCCAGCAAAGCTTCTATATAGCTCCTCCCCTCTACGTCACCTCCAGTCATTCGACCAAAGGACCAACGAGAAAGGAGAAGCCCAAGGGTGTAGTGGTGACTGGAGTATAATCCAAAAATTTTTTTAGCCTGCCATAAAAAACAGGGCGGGCCGTGGACTGACCACACTACAGGAGAAATGAATTTATCAGGTAAGCATAAATTTTGTTTTCTCCTGTTAAGTGTGGTCAGTCCACGGGTCATCATTACTTCTGGGATACCAATACCAAAGCAAAAGTACACGGATGACGGGAGGGACAGGCAGGCTCTTTATACGGAGGGAACCACTGCCTGAAGAACCTTTCTCCCAAAAACAGCCTCCGAAGAAGCAAAAGTGTCAAATTTGTAAAATTTGGAAAAAGTATGAAGAGAAGACCAAGTTGCAGCCTTGCAAATCTGTTCAACAGAAGCCTCATTCTTAAAGGCCCAAGTGGAAGCCACAGCTCTAGTAGAATGAGCTGTAATTCTTTCAGGAGGCTGCTGTCCAGCAGTCTCATAGGCTAATCGTATTATGCTACGAAGCCAAAAAGAGAGAGAGGTAGCCGAAGCTTTTTGACCTCTCCTCTGACCAGAATAAACGACAAACAGGGAAGACGTTTGACGAAAATCCTTAGTTGCCTGTAGATAAAATTTCAGGGCACGGACTACATCTAGATTGTGTAGCAGACGTTCCTTCTTCGAGGAAGGATTAGGACACAAAGATGGAACAACAATCTCTTGATTGATATTCCTGTTAGTGACCACCTTAGGTAGGAACCCAGGTTTAGTACGCAGAACTACCTTGTCTGAATGAAAAATCAGATAAGGAGAATCACAATGTAAGGCAGATAACTCAGAGACTCTTCGAGCCGAGGAAATAGCCATTAAAAACAGAACTTTCCAAGATAACAACTTGATATCAATGGAATGAAGGGGTTCAAACGGAACACCCTGTAAAACATTAAGAACTAAGTTCAAACTCCATGGCGGAGCAACAGTTTTAAACACAGGCTTGATCCTAGCTAAAGCCTGACAAAAAGCTTGAACGTCCGGAACTTCTGACAGACGTTTGTGTAAAAGAATGGACAGAGCTGAAATCTGTCCCTTTAAAGAACTAGCGGATAACCCCTTTTCTAAACCTTCTTGTAGAAAAGACAATATCCTTGGAATCCTAACCTTACTCCATGAGTAACTCTTGGATTCGCACCAATATAAGTATTTACGCCATATTTTATGGTAAATCCTTCTGGTAACAGGCTTCCTAGCCTGTATTAAGGTATCAATAACTGGCTCAGAAAAACCACGTTTTGATAAAATCAAGCGTTCAATTTCCAAGCAGTCAGCTTCAGAGAAGTTAGATTTTGATGTTTGAATGGACCCTGGATCAGAAGGTCCTGTTTCAGAGGTAGAGACCAAGGCGGACAGGATGACATGTCCACTAGATCTGCATACCAAGTCCTGCGTGGCCATGCAGGTGCTATTAGAATCACTGATGCTCTCTCCTGTTTGATTCTGGCAATCAATCGAGGAAGCATCGGGAAGGGTGGAAACACATAAGCCATCCCGAAGGTCCAAGGTGCTGTCAAAACATCTATCAGAACCGCTCCCGGATCCCTGGATCTGGACCCGTAGCGAGGAAGCTTGGCGTTCTGACGAGACGCCATGAGATCTATCTCTGGTTTGCCCCAACGTCGAAGTATCTGGGCAAAGACCTCCGGATGAAGTTCCCACTCCCCCGGCTGAAAAGTCTGACGACTTAAGAAATCCGCCTCCCAGTTCTCCACTCCCGGGATGTGGATTGCAGACAGGTGGCAAGAGTGAGACTCTGCCCATCGAATTATCTTTGATACTTCCATCATTGCTAGGGAGCTTCTTGTCCCTCCCTGATGGTTGATGTAAGCTACAGTCGTGATGTTGTCCGACTGAAACCTGATGAACCCCCGAGTTGTTAACTGGGGCCAAGCCAGAAGGGCATTGAAAACTGCTCTCAATTCCAGAATGTTTATTGGAAGGAGACTCTCCTCCTGATTCCATAGTCCCTGAGCCTTCAGAGAATTCCAGACAGCGCCCCAACCTAGTAGGCTGGCGCCTGTTGTTACAATTGTCCAGTCTGGCCTGCTGAATGGCATCCCCCTGGACAGGTGTGGCAGATAAAGCCACCATAGAAGAGAATTTCTGGTCTCTTGATTCAGATTCAGAGTGGGGGACAAATCTGAGTAATCCCCATTCCACTGACTTAGCATGCACAATTGCAGCGGTCTGAGATGTAGGCGTGCAAAAGGTACTATGTCCATTGCCGCTACCATTAAGCCGATCACCTCCATGCATTGAGCTACTGACGGGTGTTGAATGGAATGAAGGACACGGCATGCATTTTGAAGCTTTGTTAACCTGTCTTCTGTCAGGTAAATCTTCATTTCTACAGAATCTATCAGAGTCCCCAAGAAGGGAACTCTTGTGAGTGGAAAGAGAGAACTCTTCTTTTCGTTCACCTTCCATCCATGCGACCTTAGAAATGCCAGTACTAACTCTGTATGAGACTTGGCAGTTTGAAAGCTTGAAGCTTGTATCAGAATGTCGTCTAGGTACGGAGCTACCGAAATTCCTCGCGGTCTTAGTACCGCCAGAAGGGTACCCAGAACCTTTGTGAAGATTCTTGGAGCCGTAGCAAATCCGAATGGAAGAGCTACAAACTGGTAATGCCTGTCTAGAAAGGCAAACCTTAGATACCGGTAATGATTTCTGTGAATCGGTATGTGAAGGTAAGCATCCTTTAAATCCACTGTGGTCATGTACTGACCCTCTTGGATCATGGGCAAAATTGTTCGAATAGTTTCCATCTTGAACGATGGAACTCTTAGGAATTTGTTTAGGATCTTTAAATCCAAGATTGGCCTGAAAGTTCCCTCTTTTTTGGGAACTACAAACAGATTTGAGTAAAACCCTTGTCCTTGTTCCGACCGCGGAACTGGATGGATCACTCCCATTAATAAAAGATCTTGTACGCAGCGTAGGAACGCTTCTTTCTTTATTTGGTTTGTTGACAACCTTGACAGATGAAATCTCCCTCTTGGGGGAGAGGATTTGAAGTCCAGAAGGTATCCCTGAGATATGATCTCTAACGCCCAGGGATCCTGAACATCTCTTGCCCAAGCCTGGGCGAAGAGAGAAAGTCTGCCCCCTACTAGATCCAGTCCCGGATCGGGGGCCCTCGATTCATGCTGTCTTAGGGGCAGCAGCAGGTTTCCTGGCCTGCTTGCCCTTGTTCCAGGACTGGTTAGGTTTCCAGCCTTGTCTGTAGCGAGCAACAGCTCCTTCCTGTTTAGGTGCAGAGGAAGTTGATGCTGTTCCTGCTTTGAAATTACGAAAGGAACAAAAATTAGACTGTCTAGCCCTAGGTTTGGCTTTGTCCTGAGGCAGGGCATGGCCTTTACCTCCTGTAATGTCAGCGATAATCTCTTTCAACCCGGGCCCGAATAAGGTCTGCCCTTTGAAAGGTATATTAAGCAATTTAGATTTAGAAGTAACATCAGCTGACCAGGATTTTAGCCACAGTGCTCTGCGTGCCTGAATGGCAAATCCGGAATTCTTAGCCGTAAGTTTAGTTAAATGTACTACGGCATCTGAAATAAATGAGTTAGCTAACTTAAGGGCTTTAAGTTTGTGTGTAATCTCATCTAGTGTAGATGATTCAAGTGTCTCTTCCAGAGACTCAAACCAAAATGCTGCTGCAGCCGTGACAGGCGCAATACATGCAAGAGGTTGCAATATAAAACCTTGTTGAACAAACATTTTCTTAAGGTAACCCTCTAATTTTTTATCCATTGGATCTGAAAAAGCACAGCTATCCTCCACCGGGATAGTGGTACGCTTAGCTAAAGTAGAAACTGCTCCCTCCACCTTAGGGACCGTTTGCCATAAGTCCCGTGTGGTGGCGTCTATTGGAAACATTTTTCTAAATATCGGAGGAGGTGAGAACGGCACACCGGGCCTATCCCACTCCTCAGTAACAATTTCAGTAAGTCTCTTAGGTATAGGAAAAACATCAGTACTCGCCGGTACCGCAAAATATTTATCCAACCTACACATTTTCTCTGGTATTGCAACTGTGTTACAATCATTCAGAGCCGCTAACACCTCCCCTAGTAATACACGGAGGTTTTCCAGCTTAAATTTAAAATTTGAAATATCTGAATCCAGTCTGTTTGGATCAGAACCGTCACCCACAGAATGAAGTTCTCCGTCCTCATGTTCTGCCACCTGTGACGCAGTGTCTGACATGGCCCTAATATTATCAGCGCACTCTGTTCTCACCCCAGAGTGATCACGCTTGCCTCTAAGTTCTGGTAATTTAGCCAAAACTTCAGTCATAACAGTAGCCATATCCTGTAATGTGATTTGAAATGGCCGCCCAGATGTACTCGGCGCTACAATATCACGCACCTCCCGAGCGGGAGATGCAGGTACTGACACGTGAGGCGAGTTAGTCGGCATAACTCTCCCCTCGTTGTTAGGTGAAATATGTTCAGTTTGTACAGATTGACTTTTATTTAAAGTAACATCAATACAATTAGTACATAAATTTCTATTGGGCTCCACTTTGGCATTAGCACATATAGCACATGTATCTTCCTCTGAATCAGACATGTTTAACACACTAGCAATAAACTAGCAACTTGGAAATGCTTTTCAAGTAATTTACAATAATATGAAAACGAACTGTGCCTATAAGAAGCACAGAAAAAATTATGACAGTTGAAAATAAATAAGTTATAGCATCAAATCTTTGTAAGAAATATACAATTTTAGCAAAGGATTGTTCCCAAGCAAAGGATAACTAACCCTGACAGCAGAAAAAATACACAAATAAACGTTTTTTATCACAGTCAACTACAATCCTCACAGCTCTGCTGTGAATGATTACCTCCCTCAAAACAAGCTTTGGAGATCCCTGAGTTCTGTAGAGATGAACCGGATCATGCAGGAAGAAAATGAACTTCTGACTGAGTTTTTTGATGCGTAGTAAAAGCGCCAAAAATGGCCCCTCCCCCTCACACATAACAGTGAGAGAGATCAGCAAACTGCTTTAATTTAAACAAAACTATTGCCAAGTGGAAAAAATAGTGCCCAAAACATTTTTTCACCCAGTACCTCAGAGAAATAAACGATTTTACATGCCAGCAAAAAAACGTTTAACCTCAATAAATTAATTGTTATTTAAAACCTATTGCAAGTCCCTGCAAATTAGGTTAAGTCTATGCATACAGTATAAATCTAGTGAAGTACCATTCCCCAGAATACTGAAGTGTAAAATATACATACATGACAGCCTGATACCAGCTACATCTACTGCATTTAAGGCTGAGTTTACATTATAACGGTATGGCAGGATTTTCTCATCAATTCCATGTCAGAAAATAATAAACTGCTACATACCTCTTTGCAGATTAATCTGCCCGCTGTCCCCTGATCTGAAGTTTACCTCTCCTCAGATGGCCGAGAAACAGCAATATGATCTTAACTACTCCGGCTAAAATCATAGAAAAAACTCAGGTAGATTCTTCTTCAAATTCTACCAGAGAATGAATAACACACTCCGGTGCTATTATAAAATAACAAACTTTTGATTGAAGGTAATAAACTAATTAAAATCACCACAGTCCTCTCACACATCCTATCTATTCGTTGGGTGCAAGAGAATGACTGGAGGTGACGTAGAGGGGAGGAGCTATATAGCAGCTTTGCTGGGTGAATCCTCTTGCACTTCCTGTAGGGGAGGAAATAATATCCCAGAAGTAATGATGACCCGTGGACTGACCACACTTAACAGGAGAAAGCTAAGTTACAAAAAATAAAAAAAATAAATTACAAACATTTAAAACATATTACAACAATTTTAAGCTACTTACACCTAATCTAAGCCCCCTAATAAAATAACAAACCCCCCCAAAATAAAAAAATGCCCTACCCTATTCTAAATTAAAAAAGTTCAAAGCTCTTTTACCTTACCAGCCCTTAAAAGGGCCTTTTGCGGGGCATGCCCCAAAGAATTCAGCTCTTTTGCCTGTAAAAAAAAAATACAACCCCCCCCCCAAGATTAAAACCCACCACCCACATAACCTAATCTAACCCAAACCCCCCTTAAATAAACCTAACACTACCCCCCTGAAGATCATCCTACCTTGAGTCGTCTTCAGCCAGCCGACCCACCGATGGAATTGAAGAGGAGATCCGGAGCGGAAGAAGTCATCATCCAAGGCGCGCTGAAGAAGTCTTCCATCCGATGAAGTCATCATCCAGGCGGCGCTGAAGAAGTCTTCCATCCGATAGAAGTCTTCATCCACGCGGCGTCTTCAATCTTCATCCATCCGGAGCGGAGCGGAGCCATCTTCAGACGAGCCGACAGGGAGCCATCCTCTTCTTCCCGACGACTAACGACGAATGGATATTCCTTTAAGGGACGTCATCCAAGATGGCGTCCCTTCAATTCCGATTGGCTGATAGGATTCTATCAGCCAATCGGAATTAAGGTAGGAAAAATCTGATTGGCTGATTGAATCAGCCAATCAGATTCAAGTTCAATCGGATTGGCTGATCCAATCAGATTGAGCTCACATTCTATTGGCTGATCGGAACAAAAATATTAGCAAGGTACCTTGATAACAACTTCGTGATATGGCTGAGCTGCACCAGTTTATTCTGTGAGGGAGGACTAGGTGGTGAGTACTGTAGTGTGATGCCTCATGGTTATGGAGGGATACACATTACTAGCGAGCAGGCAAAAAGAAAATGGCCACCAAGCACGCATCACCCATGCTTGTAGTGTACTGCTTACTCCCCCAAAGTCCACACAAGTGTTCTGATGGAGCCGGCCCCGGGTAGGAATTGCAGCTGCAGTCTGCAGGTCCTACCTTGAGGAAGGGAGGCAGTCCTGTAACATATATCTATCTTTCCACATGCAGCGCTATGGGTCCAGACTCCAGAGTGACTCAAAACAAGTGTTCCGCTGGTACCGCCCCAGGTAGGTTCTGCAGCTGCAGGTCCTACCTTGAGGGAGGGAGTGCTCAGCAAACTAGTCATATAGTTTCTTGATGTGAGTCAGTACTGTGATTCCCAAATGGTCCACGGTTTTCCCCTTTCGCTGCTCAATCCATACCAGACGGCTAGCGCTAGTTAAGTCGCCTGCTGCTCCCAAAATAGACTCAAAAAGTGCTGCCCTCCTTCAATACGCCCATGCAATGTCCCTTTAATTTGGAAATCTCCTTCAAATTCTGGAACAATTGTGATGCATGGTTTTAGCAAACTAATTAAAATTAACCAGCAAGTTTAATATAAAGATTTTTTAGCTATAACCATCTATATAACTATGCAACCTAAACCATCCAACTGGCTTTTTAAGCAGCTAATATCAGTAATAACTAAAATTTGATGTTTGATGCAATATTATTGATGACTGCTTTATGTGGGGGGGTTTTCAAACATGATTACATGAATTCATGTGTGTAGTTAATACTTTCATATGATTATTTTTTTATTCATTACATTTTTTTAACATCCAAACTCTTAAAGGGCCACGAAACCCAGTTTTTTTCTTTCATGGTTCAGATAGAACATGCAATTTTAAACAACTTTCCAATTTACTTCTAATATTTATTTTGCTTTATTCTCTTGATATCCATTATTAATGGAGCATCAGGGTACTACTGGGAGCTAGTTAAACACATTGGAAAGCCAACAATAAGAATTATATTTTTGCTGCCCTCTATCAGCAGCTAGATCTCAGCTCCTGAGCTTACCTAGGTATGATTTTTAACAAAGGATGCCAAGGGAACAAAGCAAATTACATACTAGAAGTAAATTGGAAAGCTGTTTAAAATTGTATGTTCTATCTGAATCTAGAAATAGAAACAAACATTCTATCAATTTTTAAATCAAAGAAAAAAAAACCCTATTAAGAGAATAGGGAAAAGTATGCTCTTTCTACACATAAAGTTTATATTTTTTCCACTTAAAATTGAACGTTTACTAGTTGTAGTTAAAAAAGGCAGCAGAAATAGAAGTTGTATCTAGCGTGGCAGAAAAATAGTTAAACACAACTCTGTAACTGTGACTTGTATAAAGTACTTCAACATTGCTGATTTTAGGTTGTCTGTCACATATGAGGAGGAGGGGAAAATCAATGATATTAGGTAAATGTAAGAGCCTCTATTTAGGAACTGTGTCTTGTATTGCCCTATATTAGGGTAGATAAGTCACATTTTTTACACTAAATATGCTATAAATCCCTTCCCCATCCTTCCCACAATATGTCCCAAATGTTACAACAAATGTTACAACAACAAATAAAAATATCAATTAGTAGATAGTGCAGTTAAAATAAACACGAAGCCCCTGATGCAGTCGCGTTTCACTTATACGCTTCCTCTGGAACAGCCAATAGAATGCGAGCTCAATCCTATTGGCTGATCGGATCAGCCAAAAGGATTGAAGCTCCATCCTATTGGCTGATTGCATCAGCCAATAGGATTTTTTCAACTTTAATTCCGATTGGCTGATAGAATTCTATCAGCCAATCGGAATTCAAGGGACACCATCTTGGATGACGTCATTTAAAGGAACCTTCATTCAGCAAAAAGACTTCGATTGAAGAGGATGCTCTGCGCCAGATGTCTTGAAGTGGACCCGCTCCGCGCCAGATGGATGAAGATAGAAGATGCTGTCTGTATGAAGACTTCTGCCTGTCTGGAGGACCACTTCTGCCAGCTTCGTTGAGGACTTCTTGCCGCTTCGCTGAGGACTTCTCCCAGCTTTGTTGAGGATGGATGTCCGGTCTTCAAAACTGTAAGTGGATCTTCGGGGGTTAGTGTTAGGTTTTATTAAGGGTCTATTGGGTGGGTTTTAGTTTTAGATTAGGGCTTTTGGGCAATTGAAAAAGAGCTAAATGCCCTTTAAAGGGCAATGCCCTTACAAATGCCCTTTTCAGGGCAATGGGGAGCTTAGGTTTTTTTAGCTAGTATTTTATTTGGGGGGTTGGTTGTGTGGGTGGTGGGTTTTACTGTTGGGGGTTGTTTGTATTTTTTTTTACAGGTAAAAGAGCTGATTTCTTTGGGGCAATGCCCCGCAAAAGGCCCTTTTAACGGCTATTGGTAGTTTAGTTTAGGCTAGGTTTTTTTTATTTTGGGGGGGCTTTTTTTATTTTGATAGGGCTATTAGATTGGGTGTAATTAGTTTCAATATCTGATAATTTCTTTTTTTATTTTGTGTAATTTAGTGTTTGTTTGTTTTTGTAATTTAGGTAATTGTATTTAATTTAGGTAATTTATTTAATTGTAGTGTAAGGTTAGGTTTTATTGTAAGGCAGGTTAGGTTTTATTTTACAGGTAAATTTGTATTTATTTTAGCTAGGTAGTTAGTAAATAGTTAATAACTATTTAGTAACTATTCTACCTAGTTAAAATAAATACAAACTTGCCTGTAAAATAAAAATAAACCCTAAGCTAGATACAATGTAAATATTAGTTATATTGTAGCTAGCTTAGGGTTTATTTTACAGGTACGTATTTAGTTTTAAATAGGAATTATTTAGTTATTAATAGTAGGTTTTATTTAGATTTATTTTAATTATATTTAAGTTAGGGGGTGTTAGGGTTAGTAAATATAGTATTGTGGTGGCGACGTTGGGGCGGCAGATTAGGGGTTAATAAATGTAGGTAGGTGGCGGCGATGTTAAGGACAGCAGATTAGGGGTTAATAATATTTAACTAGTGTTTGTGATGCGGGAGTGCGGCGGTTTAGGGGTTAATATGTTTATTATAGTGGCGGCGATGCCTGGAGCAGCAGATTAGGGGTTAATAAGTATAATTTAGGTGGCGGCGATGTCAGGGGCGGCAGATTAGGGGTGTTTAGACTCTGGGTTTATGTTAGGTGTAAACATAAATTTTGTTTCCCCATAGGAATCAATGGGGCTGCATTACTGAGCTTTACTCTGCTTTATTGCAGGTGTTAGGCTTTTTTCAGCCGGCTCTCCCCATTGATGTCTATGGGGAAATCGTGCACGAGCACGTAAAAACCAGCTCACCGCTGACTTAAGCAACATTGGTATTGGAGTGCGGTATGGAGCACAATTTTGCTCTACGCTAACTTCTTGCCTGTTAACGCCGGGTTTATGAAAACCTGTAATACCAGCGCTGTAGGTGACAATAGCTTGCAAGTTAGTACCGAGCAGCTCTTACCGCAAAACTCGTAATCTAGCCGTAAGAGAATTAAGCAAATTAGATAATAGGTGTAATTTCGAAAAAAAATGGGGTTTCATGTCCCTTTAAGTTTTACCCATATTCATCTACAATCTACATGACAGTTCTACTACTGTACTGTTAATAATGACCATTGGTGAGAAACTTCCCTCATCTTACCATGTAAGATTGACATTGTTTGTGCAAAATAGCACATGATGAGTAGACAGCAATATCCTTCTTTAACCTGTAAAATATCAAAATAAGTCAATTATTATATTTATACATACATATAGTTTTATTAGATCTCATGCAATGCACACGCTCTAGTTACAAGTTAAAAATATTTTTTGCATTAAGAAAGATTAATTTAAATTTGTTATTTTTTAAGCTAACAGGAAGTGTAACTGGACCATAAAAGGATGGAAAGCCCAAATGTGCATAAATGCATTTAAATTTTAAACAGAAGTGTTTTAGCAATATGCTTCCATCTGCAAAAATGCTTCTAGTAAAAGTTATTACTATTTTTCAGCGACATATGTACATATGCTATGAGGGCCCGTGCACCAGCATTCAAACGCCGCACATTCTCAGACAGCTAGCAGTGGTGTGTTTTGTGTAAGTGAAAACTTTAATTGTGTCATACAATCCAATGCTAACTCTGAGAAAGTGTGGTGCACAGGGCGCTCAGAGCATATGTGTGTATGCTATTGAAAAACAGTAATAACGTTTCCTAGATGTATGCTTCTATTTCAAATTTCAATGCATCCATGCACATTTCAATTTCAGCCACAGTGCAGATAGAAAATGCTCTAATGTATAAAAGTATTTTACTATTGCACTTCTGCTTCTAAAACCCTAATTCCGGAAAAGTTGAGACAGTATGAGAAATGCAAAAATCAAACTAAAAGAGTCATTTGAAAAGTCAATTCACCCTGTACTATATTTAAAACATATTACTAACATAACACATTATTTGATGTTTTACTTTGTGATATTTCATGTATTTTTGAAAATATACACTCATTTCAATACTGATGACTGCAACATGCTCCTTAAAAGTTGGGACAGGGGCAATTTAGGACTAATAGCGATGTGACAAGTTGAAATAAGAAGGTGATTTGAAACAGGTGAGGCAATCGTGTAATCCTAGTATATAACAGCCTTTAAAAAAAAACATAGTCCTTGAAGAGCAAGGATGGGTCAAGGCACACCAATCTGCCAAGTTTTTAGAAAAAACAACCATTGTGTTCTCCAGGCCAAAGTGGAAAAGAACCATTCAAGCTGTTATCAGCGTCAGGTCCAAAAGCCAGGGTCTTGGTATGGTATGGGCGGGGGGGGGGGTCAGTGCCTAATTTGCACATTTGTGAGGGCACCATTAAGATATGTATACATTTTGGAGCAACATCTGCTGCCATCCCGACGTCGTCTTTTCCAGGGATGTCCCTGCATTTTCCTACAGGACAATGCCAAACCACATTCTGCCCAGGTTACAAGCGCATGGCTGCATAAGCAGAGAGTTTGGGTGCTAGCATGGCCTGCCTGCAGTCCTGACCTGTCTCTGAATTGAAAATGTGTGCCGCATTATGAAGCGCAACATAAGGCAGTGAAAACAATGCGATGGATGAATGGGGGAAATTCTGCTTGTAAACTTAACCAACTGGTGTCTTCAGTGCCCAAACACTTAATAAGTGTTATTAAAAGAAACGTTGACACAGTGGTAGTCGACTGTCCCAACTTTTTTGGAACATGTTGTAGTCATCAGATTTGAGTGTATATTTTCAAAAATACATTAAATTCACAAAGTAAAACATGAAATAATGTATTAATAATCAGGTAGAATACCAGTTATGCGCGATAGAAGGTATTTAACGAACGCAACAAAAGTTGCGTTATTTTACCCTCCATAGCGCTGCCATTACAAGTTTTGAAACAGCCGGCTTGTGTGTGCGATATGGTTGCGTCTAGCTCCATACCACACAAAAAAATATATTTAAAACTTTATTATAATCTGCAACGCGTTTCTAACTGCTTACGGCACTCTTTCCTCAGGCAGTGAATAAAATAAATGAACATCACATCATATATATAGCATTTAATAAACATACAATGTTTAAAAATTATCCAATGAAATGGAAGAATCATGTGCATGTGACCTTAATAATATATTAGCTACTGCTGTGTGAGCAGAGGGAAACAGGTGATTAATCTCCTCTGAGGCAATCCTGATTGTGAACAACCTGTGAACAACGCTGTGTTTATATTATATGTGTGTATATATATATATATATATATATATGTTTTGTGTGACAGCAATTTGTGCCCAATCAAGTTGTATATGCATGGCAGTAGAATGCTTTATGAGTGCAATTTGCCAGATGTGTGTATTGTTCACAATCAGGATTGTTACAGCTAAACACGGTTATAATATAACATTGCACTATTTTGCTGTCATGCTTATAATATAATATAACACTGCACTATTTTGCCGTCATGCTTATTAATTTGGGAGGTATATTTTCATGGCAAACATCGCCATTAATTAATATATATGCACTATGAATAAACCCCAATAGATTAAGGATAACATGGGGTTAATGGATAGTTAGCCTCAGAAGAGATTAATCACCTGTTTCCCTCTGCTCACACAGCAGTAGCTAATATATTGTTAAGGTCACATGAACATGATTCTGCCATTTCATTGGATATTTTTTAAACATTGTATGTTTGTTAAATGCTATATATATGATGTGATATTCATTTGTTTTATTCACTGCCTGAGGAAAGAGGGCCATAAGAAGTTTGAAATGCGTTGCAGATTATATTAAAGTTTTAAATATATTTTTTTGCTCCAATAAATAGTCCTCTATGCATAGAGGTTATTTTAGATTTTTATCTAAAACTGTGTTGTTTTTTTTTAAACTTTTATTTCAACTGTGGATCTGGTACCTGTTTGCCTGAGTGAGCTAGCTGGTGGGCTCATATTAACCCAGCTGGTCTGACTTGCACTGCATTATAGTGCGCCACGTTTGTGAGTTTATTCTTTGGAGGGTCTTTGGGATTTTCCTCTATTTTGTAGGGATTTCATGCACTATTGGAGCACCCTTCCCCCTCCCGCCTTGCAATTTATTTTGCAGCAACCATTGGTCTATCCATGATCTGGAGTGAGCCAGCTGGTGGGCTCTGATCTATCCAGCCTGCCTGACTTGCTCTGCCACATAGTGTGCTGCTTTTGTGAGTATCATTCTGTAGAGTGATGTACTGATACAATCTCCAACACTTGTTGTGATCTTCTGCACCATTGGAGCGCCTTTTTCTGTTTTTTTATATTTGCAGTTTCTCCACTTTGTTCCAAGAAGAGCTGATCCTGGTGTATCTGTCCTTAACCATTGACGGAAGCCTCTAGAGGGCGCCTTTGTCCTGAGGGACCATCTTTGATGGACTTTATTTGGTGGGTTAGAAAAAAACCTAACACCTGCTATCGCGGAATGAAAAGCTCCGTAATGCAGCCCCATTGAAGTCTATGGGGAAAAAAAAGCTACGTTTAAACCTAACACCCTAACATAAACCCCATGTCTAAACACCCCTAATCTGCTGCCCCCGACATTGACGACACCTACATAACGTTATTAACCTCTAATCTGCCACTCCCGATATTGCCGCCACTGAAATAAATCTATTAACCCCTAATCTGCTGCTCCCGATATCGCCGCCACTGAAATAAATCTATTAACCCCTAATCTGCCGCTCCCGATATCGCCGCCATTATACTAAAGTTATTAACCCCTATTCTCCTGCACCCCAACATTGCCCACACTATAATAAATCTATTAACCCCTATTCTGCCACTCACCGACATCACCGCCATTAAATAAAGTTATTAACCCCTACACCTCTGATCTCCCACATTACTACCACTAAATAAACCTATTAACCCTTAAACCTGCCAGCCCCCACATCGCAACAACCTAAATTAAACTATATCAACCCCTAAACCTAACCCTAACACCCCCTAACTTTAACATAATTAAAATAGAGCTAAATTAAAGTTACAATTATTAACTAAATAATACCTATTTAAAACTAAATACAAACTTACCTGTGAAATAAAACCTAAGCTAGCTACAATATAACTAATCGTTATATTGTAGCTAGCTTAGGTTTTATTTTTATTTCACAAGTAAGTTTGTATTTATTTTAATTAGGTAGACTAGTTCGTAAATAGTTATTAACTACTTACTAACTACCTTGTTAAAATAAATACAAACTTACCTGTGAAATAAAACCTAAGCTGCCTTACACTAAAACCTACCATTAGAATGTCAGTAGCTCTCATCCTATTGGCTGATTTGAACAGCCAATAGGATTTTAGCAGCCCTAATTCTTATTGGCTGATTCAAAATTTTCAGCCAATAGGAATGCAATGGTATCCCCAGTATAAAAGGGGTACCTTGCATTTCAATCCTCAGTGTACGGCGGACGATTGCATGAAGAGAACCCTCCACGTTGGATCGATGGACCTCCGTCTTGGACCTCTCCCTTGGTCCTTCGCCTCGTGCATCGACCGCTCTGCCTCCGCCGGGATGAAGAAGATGCCGGTCCAGTGATGGATGAAGATGGAGCTGCCTGGATGAAGATGGAGCTGCCGGGATGAAGATCCTTCAAGCGGGACTTCAGCAACTGTGTTAGGTTTTTTTTAAGGTTTTTTGAGTGAGTTTTTTTTTAGATTAGGGGTTGGGCATTTCTTAAAAGAGCTAAATGCTCTTTTAAGGGCAAGAAAAAGAGCTAAATGCCCTTTTGAGGGCAATGAACATACAAATGCCCTTTTCAGGGCAATGGGTAAATTAGGTTTTTTAGATAATTTTTTTATTTTGTGGGTTTGGGGGTATGTAATGTTAGTGGGTCTTTGTATTTATTTATTTTTTCGATAAAGAGCTGATTTCTTTAGGGCAATGCCCTACAAAAGGCCCTTTTAAGGGCTATTGGTAGTTTATTATAGATTAGGTTTCTTTTATTTTGGGGTGTTTTTCTTTTTTAAATGGGTATTAGAATAGGAATAATTGTTATCATTTTGGATAATTCGTTTATTTTGTGTAATGTTTTTTGTTTTCGTTTTGGTGTGGGGTTTTCTTTTTAGAATAGACATTTTTTATTTTTAATGGGCAGCAAAAGAGCTGAATGCCCTTTTAAGGGTGATGCCTATACAAATGCCCTTTTTAGAGCAATGGGTAGATTAAGTTTTACTTTATTTTTTATTTTGTGGGTTTTTGGGGGTGGGGGTTGTATACTGTTAAGGGGTGTTTGATTTTCTTTTTTAGCAAAAGAGCTGTTAACTTTAGGGCAATGCCCTACAAAAGGCCCTTTTAAGGGCCCTTGGTAGTTTATTATAGATTAGGGTTTTTTATTTTTTTTAAAGGGTATTAGAATAGGAATCATTTTTATTGCTCTGGATCATTTCGTTTGTTATTTTTGCAATGGTAGGTTTGTTTATTTTTTTGTAATTTTAGTGTTTATTATTTTTTGTAATTTTAGTGTTTTTTTTTGTAATGGTAGGTTTTAATGTAAGGCAGCATAGGTTTTATTTCACAGGTAAGTAATTATTTTTACTAGGTAGTTAGTAAATAGTTAATAACTATTTACTAACTAGTCTACCTAGTTAAAATAAATACAAACTTACCTGTGAAATAAAAATAAAACCTAAGATAGCTACAATATAACTATTAGTTATATTGTAGCTAGCTTAGGTTTTATTTCACAGGTACGTTTGTATTTATTTTTAAATAGGTATTATTTAGTTAATAATTGTAACTTTAATTTAGCTCTATTTTAATTATGTTAAAGTTAGGGGTGTTAGGTTTAGGGTTACGTTAGGGTTACGGTTAGGTTTAGGGTTACGGTTAGGTTTAGGGGTTAATATAGTTTAATTTATATAGTTTAGTGGTAGTGATGTGGGAGGCCAGAGGTTTAGGGGTTAATAACTTTATTTAGTGGTGGCGATGTCGGAGAGCGGCGGAATAGGGGTTAATAGATTTATTATAGTGTGGGCAATGTTGGGGTGCGGGGGAATAGGGGTTAATAACTTTAGTATAGTGTGGGCGATGTCGGGCAGCAGCGGAATAGGTGTTAATAAATGTTATTAGTGGCGGCGATGCCGGGAGCGGCAGATTAGGGGTTAATAGGTTTAATATAGTGTTTGTGATGCGGGAGGGCCTTGGTTTAGTGTTTAAAAGGTGGTTTATGGGTGTTAGTGTACTTTGTAACAATTTAGTTAGGAGTTCTATGTAACAGTTTTGTTGCGTAAAACTCATAATTACTGCTCTCAGATGGCGGTACAGGTCTTGTCGTTATAGGGTGTAACGCAAGCTTTTTAGCCTCACCACAAAACTTGAAATACCAGCGCTATGGGAATCCCATGAAAAAAGTGAGGAACTGACGTTGCGTTACAGGCTACAATGCTTGCGGTACAGCTATACCGAAATTACTTGTAATGGCGGCGTTACTGTTTTAACGCTGAAATGGCCATTTTTTCAGCATTAAAACATGAACGCACAACTCGTAATCTACCTGAAAGTGTGTTCAATATAGTACAGGGTGAATTTTTTAAATTACTCTTTTTCTTTGTTTTTTTGCATTTTCCATACTGTGACACTTTTTTGGGAATTAGGGTTGTTTATAACAATGAGATTAGTAAAAGCAAATTGTTTAAAAACATAGTTAAAGTCAGATTCAGAGCAGCAATGCACTTTTATGACCTATCTGACTCACCAGATGTACACAATGACAACAGGCATATGTGTGTAGCCACCAATCACCAGCTAGCTCCCAGTACTGTTATATAAAATGCTAACCAGACCCTTGTTTGTTTTTTTAACTCACTGCAATTTTACTTTTTTTTCTGTAAAGCAACCACACAAATCATACTCACCTGCAGAAATAAACCATAATGGGAAAATCCACCTATTCAAATTGGAAAAAAATACTCTTTTGTGTCCTTTTCTATATCGTCATGGTAAACAGGTGAATTTCCTAAATATATCACACACAATTTATCATTCCAAGTTTAGCATCAGTTCACCTTCTCACACTACTTATTTTGCTATTCAGTAAAGAATATAAGATAAAAGACATTGGGCTAGATTACGAGTGGAGCACTATTTTAACATGTGCCCGCAAAGGGGCAAATTTGCCCATTTACGAGCACATGATAAATAATCAGCCATTATAAGTGGCTGGTTAATGCTACAGTGAGTTTGCGGTAGCACTTTACGCTAAGCGCAATTAACCAGAGGTCAGACCTCTGGTAATTAAAAACATGTTCCTCAATTGCCCCTCAAATAAAGTGTACAGTTCCTATAGTAACTCCTTAACGACCAAGGACCAAAGTGTCAGTTAAGGACCAAGGACATGCCTGACACGTCCTCTGGGGTTTCAAACGCTGGAAGCGATGGTGATCGCTTCCAGGCGCTTGCAGGGTATTAACCCTTTTTTTTAGGCACAGATGGATATATAGAGCCACATTTACATAAATGTAATGAAAATGTATGGGAAGGAGGGAGAGGGAGGGGGGAATAAATGTTGGGCAAGGGATCTGGGAAGGGGTAGGGTATTGAGGGGGGGCAGCTAAACTACATAATTTGTTTTATTTTATATAAAAAATAAAGAACACAAGATGGCGGCAAATAGGTAGAGGGGGGAGGGTTAGATAGATGTATGGGGGGATCAGGGAGGTGGGGGGCTAAGGGGGGATCGAACACTGCAGAATTAATATTAAAAAAAAATGCCAGTACTTAAGATGGCGGTGACAATTGTGAGGTGGGGGAGGGATGAGAGCTGTTTGAGCGGGGTCAGGGAGGGATCAGGGGGTGGGCTTTGTCAGGTGGGAGGCTGATCTCTATACTGAAGCTAAAATGTACCCTACATGCTACCTAATTACCTTATTAACCCCAGAGAAGCATTTACAACAATTTGTGCCATAATTGCACAAGCTGTTTGTAAATAATTTCAGTGAGGAACCTTTAGTTATTGAAAAAGTTAACAATTTTTTTTATTTGATTGCATTTGGCGGTGAAATTGTGGCATAAAACATACAAAATGGGCCTAGATCAATACTTTGGTTTGTCTACTAAAAAAAAAATATATACATGTGAAGGGTTATTCAGGGATTCCTGAAAGATATCAGTGTTACAATGTAACTATGGCTTATTTTAAATAAAATAGTTTGGAAATAGCAAAGTGCTACTTGTACGTATTGCCCTATAACTTGCAAAAAAAGCAAAGAACATGTTAACATTGGGTATTTTTAAACTCAGAACAAAATTTAGAAACTATTTAGCATGGGTGTTTTTTGGTGGTTGTAGATGTGTAACAGATTTTGGGGGTCAAAGTTAGAAAAAGGGTGTTTTTTTCTATTTTTTCATCATATTTTATAAAAAAAATTTATAGTAAATTATATGATTTGATGAAAATAATTGTATCTTTAGAAAGTCCATTTAATGGCGAGAAAAACGTATATAATATGTGTGGGTACAGTAAATGAGTAAGAGGAAAATTACAGCTAAACACAAATCCCCGCAAAAATGTAAAAATAGCCCTGGTCTTTAAGGGTAAGAAAATTGAAAAATGGTCTGGTCACTAAGGGGTTAAAAAAATATGAGCATCTTTTTTTTTTAAACTGCACAAAGCAGTTAAAAGGTTTTAAAGTGAGCAGATGTAGGGTGTTAAAAAAAACAGCACTGAAAAATGCCTTTACATTGAAGTCTATGGGGACTGTTTTTATATTGTTAATATACACTCACCGGCCACTTTATTAGGTACACCTTGCTAGTACCAGATTGGACCCCCTTTTGCCTTCAGAACTGCCTTAATTCTTCCTGGCATAGATTCAACAAGGTGTTGTAAACATTCCTCAGACATTTTGGTCCATAATGACATGATAGCATCACGCAGTTGCTGCAGATTTGTCGGCTGCACATCCATGATGCGAATCTCCCGTTCCACCACATCCCAAAGGTGCTCTGTGGAGGCCATTGGAGTACAGTGAACTCATTGTCATGTTAAAAAAAAAACAGTTTGAGATGATTTGAGCTTTGTGACATGGTGCATTATCCTGAAGATGTGAACATGGTGCATTATCCTGAAGATCAGAAGATGGGAACACTGTAGTCATAAAGGGATAGACATGGTAAGCAACAATACTCAGGTAGGCCGTAGCATTTAAACAATGCTCAATTGGTATTAACGGGCCCAAAGTGTACCAAGAAAATATCCCCCACACCATTACACCACCACTACCAGCCTGAACCGTTGAAACAAGGCAGGATGGATCTATGCTTTCATGTTTTTTACGCCAAATTGTTTACACCACACGCACAAGAGTGAATACGTGGCAGGGTCCAAATAGAGCACATGCGACACAACAGTCAAAACCCTCAGGAGCATATACATAATCACATGGCAGATACCAACCCACACAAAACTACAGGTACTCCCATGACCCCCCTAATGCTGGGGCCAAAGGAATAATTGATGAAGAATGTGCCCAGTTGGAGCAGGTTTTTCGGGTGGACCAGCAAATCAGGGAGGGAGGAGGAGGTGGGATAAACCCACAGGCCACCCAACAGGAGAGGAATAAAATGAGACAGACTCGGGTACCATCAAAATACAAACCATCATAAATCTATCAGACCACAGGCTCACTAGGGAAGAGGAAAAGGTCCTTAGTTTAGGTCTAGGTTTTGTGTCCTCCACAAACTTTAACCTGTTTCGTACTATGTTGGATGTTAATAATTTGTACGTAATGTAACTTTACGCAAACAATTTTCTTCAGTACAGGCAGGTTCAGAAGCTATATCTAATCATGGAATTGTGAATATTGATGATAACAAGGGTCTTGCTTTTTCAGAAATTTGTGACCTTATTGCCCTAAAAGATCTAGAGCATGATAGAGGAGTGTCAGTCATGAGTAAGAAATACAAGAATCCATCTACTTTTTACCCCGTACATAGTAGGGGTAATATAATCGAAACTTTTTATCAAAGAGTAGAGAAGGATTTGAGGATACTTTCCAACATCAGCCAAAAAATAACTTGACAAAATATGAACAGTTAGCACTAAGGAATTTAGGCCAAAATGAGAACATAGTCATTAAGGGGGGTTCAGTTGTACTCATGAACAGATCCCAGTATGTTGATGAAGCATTGAGACAACTAAGGAATACTGAGAACTATGAAAAACTCAGCCAGGATCCCACAAGAACCTTTCAGCGTCGACTTATGTACCTTTTGGATGAGGCATTGGAGCAGGGATTGATTGATTGATAATGATACATTCCTATATTTATATGTAGAACACACTGTGACTCCAATATTTCATCACTTACCAAAGGTGCATAATTCGACCAGCAATGTACAGGGCAGGCCTAACTTCAGAAGTTTACAGGAAGCCAATCTCAGGTAACAGTCTTTTACACGCCAAGAGCTGCCATCCTCGACATGTCCCCTATTCAGTGGCCAAAGGACAATTTGTCCGTTTAAAAAGAAACTGCACTCTGACAAGCATTTTTGAGAAATATGCAGATGCTTTACAAAGGAGGTTGCTGGATAGGGGTTACAATTTGAAAGTAATTAAGAGAGCAAGAGAAGAGGTCACCATCTTGGATTGAGATGTTCTCTTGAGAGATGGCAACAGACATAGGGAAATGCCAACCAACAAATTAACATTTGTAACTGACTATTTCACTCAGTACCAGGAGATATGTGGCACAGTATGTAAACATTTCCAACTGCTTGTAGCAGATGATTCTCTGGCAGACACGGTCAGAAAAGGATGTAGGTTCTCTTACAGACGGAATAGATCTGTGGGGAATATGATCTCATCATCACAGCTTAAGGGACCGGTGTCTGCAACAGAGTCATCTTCATGGCTAAGACACAAGGGGACATTCTAATGTGGATATTCCAAGTGTAAGGCCTGTGAACATGTACAGGTGGATACCACCTTTAGGTCATCTGTCACTGGGGAAATTTTTAACATTGCATCATGCTTGAACTGTCGTGTGACATATTGTATCTACCTGCTTTGGTGTTCAATTTGTAACCTGCAGTATGTAGGGTTGACCACTAGGGAGGTAAGGTCCCGTATTCGCGAACACTTTTCAACAATAAGTGTAGGCAAAATCAGTACCCCTCTGGTTGACCACTTTGTTAGAAAACACAACAAAAATTGTGACTCTCTGAGATGGTTAATCATAGAGAAGGTGCAATCACAGAAGAGGGGAGGAGACAAATTCTAAATATTACCTAGTCAAGAAATGTATTGGATATTCAGACTTCAGACCAAGATACCGCTCGGCCTGAACTCTGAATATGATTTCATTAATTATTGGTGTTGAACCTTCCACTTCTATGTATATATGTATGGATATAGATGTGTATTTAGATTTGTGTATCTTTATGGCAGCTTATTTAGAATAAGATGACTTTCTTCTGATGCACATATACCCATACATATAAAACAAGTGTACTGTCAATGAGACAAATGGTTCTACAGGCATATGTTTACCCATAAGAGAACTTTCCAAGTGCCTAGTTTATTTATATAGTTAATTCTTAATTCCTATAACTAAGGCATCAGCTTAACCGGGTAATGGTTTACTCCACCCCTGCCTTTGCCTTTATGATAGACATGTAGAACGGATTGCTTTATTTAAGCTAATCCTTTACTGACATGTACGCACACACAAGAATACAATTTTCTCATTATCAATGAGTCAGGAAAGATGTGTCTGTATATGCCTATTCTCTGGCTACTTTCAGTCAGCTTGGTTACATCAGTAGTAAATCTTCACAATACATGTATATAGGAGCGGATCAAAGCTTTTATGTACAATATACGGTATGTAATAGTACAATAACGTTAGTAAACCAAAGGTTGACTTAAAGTGATCCTAGGAAACTTAAACAGACTAAATATCATCATTCCTGAAGTGTGTATATGATATCTATTAGTTAGAATTTGTACTGGATTTATTTGAGTCCAATTTAAGAGAATTATAACAATTATAACAAGTGTTCACAACTTTATCTTAATTGCAAAAAAGGTCCAGATTCTAACTTTATCTATTAGAATATATGTTAGACTCCAATGTAATTATATCACGTTTTCTTCCCCTGTACCTTTAAATTTAAACTTCAGGAGAAATTTTTTTTTCCCCACCAATCAGGGCCCAGTGAGGACTTTTTAAACTCAGTGTGTATGAATGATTTTAAGGACTATGAATACGGCCATGTTAGTCTCTCTTTTGTTGTAAGGGGATTTTGTCCCTCCATGTTTTAAGAAGTCAAATAAAAGTTTACGATTTTATAACTTTACTTACTGGCACCCTTTTCCTTTTTTTTCTGCCAAATTCTGACCCTACCATATAAATGTTGCAACTGAAATCGAGACTCATCAGACCAGGCAACATTTTTCCAATCTTCTGTTGTCCAATTTTTGTGAGCCTGTGTGAACTGTAGCCTCAGTTTCCTGTTCTTAGACAGGAGTGGCACCCGGTGTGGTCTTCTCTTCTGCTGCTGTAGCCCATCTGTTTCAAAGTTCAACATGTTGTGCATTCAGAGATGGTATTCTGCGTACCTTGGTTGTAACAAGTGGTTTTTTGAGTTACTGTTGCCATTTTATCATCTCTAACCAGTCTGCCCATTCTCCTCTGACATCAACAAGGCATTGCGGTCCACACAACCGCTGCTCACTGGATATTTTCTATTTTTCTGACCATTCACTGTAAAGCCTAGAAATGGTTGTGCATGAAAATCCCAGTAGATCAGCAGTTTTTGAAATACTCAGACCAGTCCGTCTGGCACCAACAACCATACCACGTTCACTTAAATCCATTTTCTTCCCCATTCTGATGTTCGGTTTGAACTTCAGCAAGTCGTCTTCACCACGTCTAGATGCCTAAAGGCATTGAGTTGTTGCCTTGTGATTGGCTGATTAGCAATTTTTGTTACCAAGCAATTGAACAGGTGTACCTAATAAAGTGGCCAGTGAGTGTATATGTATGTGATAATATACATATATATTTATGTGTTAATATGTGTATTTAAACATATAAACACATAAATATAAATGTATATTTTTATATACATAAATATTTTTAACCTCTTAAGGACATATGACGGAATTTTTCCGTCATAAAACAATTGAGCAAACTGAAAGCTGTGTCCTTAAAGGGTTAATTTGCTGCCCACCACTGCGCGACTTACCCCCTGCGCTGTGCTAGGTTCTTTGCCGTGTATGACGGCATCCTTCAGAGGCTCCCATTGGAGCCTATGGAAGCGAGCTCTCGTGAGCGCAAAGCTTCCATGCAACACGAATGCGAGATTGTGTTTGCATTGCGCTTTACTTGTAATATTTGTGTGCACTGGTATTGCTCAGTTGAGTGCAAATATCTTGCTCACGAAATCGATATTTTGCGCTCCGCTCATAATCTAGGCCATTATTTTTTTATTACTTTGCACCATCTTGCAATTTAAGAGAATGTCTAGGAATAAAAATATCTAACCATATAATTTTGGATTCACTGTAATGTGTGCACCTAGCTTGTCCAGACTGCTAGCTTTGTAAATAATAGTGAAAAAAAATTGTTAACACATGTCATTTTACTACTACCGACCCTGCAAATCTATGCATTTAACCCTTGCAAAATGGCTACACACTTTAAGTAAAGTACCGCTCAAGAGCAAAAGAGCACTGCTGGTCCGGAGCGGAAGCTGTTGCTGAGATGTTGCCGAGTCAATGAGCAGTGCAAGTTGTGCAACTGGGTTATGCGACTAGGGCTGCTGAGTGGCACTTTACCTATGTGTTTAACCCCTGTGTGGGTTAAACACACATTTGCAAAGCCAAAGTGATATTTTGAAAATTTGATAGCAATAATCGACTGCAAATGAGTTCAGTATTCATTATAGCTGCCTATATTGCTTCCTACTTAAAGGGACAGTCAAGTATAAATTAAACTTTCATTATTCAGATAGGACTTTAAATTTTAATTGACTTTCCAATTTACTTTTATCATAAAATTTGCTTTTTTCTCTTGGTATTCTTAGTTTAAACTAAACATAGGTAGGCTCATATGCTAATTTCTAAGCCTTTGAGGGCTGCCTCTTATCACATGCTTTTTAAATCTCTTTTCAACACAAAGAGACAGAAAGTACACGTGGGCTATATAGATAACACTGTGTTCAGGCACAGAAAGTTATTTAAGATCTAGCACAATACAATGCTAAATTTAAGACAATAGATAATAAACAGTCACAGTCATGTGATCAGGGGGCTGGAAGAGGGTTCCTAGATACAAGGTAATCACAAAGGTAAAAAGTACATTAATATAACTGTGTTGGTTATGCAAAACTGGGGAATGAGTAATAAAGGGATTATCTATCTTTTAAAACAATAACAATTCTATGGTTGACTGTCCCTTTAACCATTAATATCACTTAAGATATGTGCAATTACTATCTTCATATCATTTTGAGCAATTTTATATTTAAAGGGACACTAAACCCACAATTTTTCTTTAGTGATTCGGATAGATCATGCAATTCTAAGCAACTTTCTAATTTACTCCTATTATCAAATTTTCTTCATTCTCTTGCTATCTTTATTTGAAAAGCAGGAATGCAAAGCTTAGGAGTCAGCCCATTTTTGGTTCAGCACCTGGGTGGTGCTTGCTTATTTGTGGCTACATTTAGCCACCAATCAGCAAGCGCTACCCAGGTGCTACCCAGGTGCTACCCAGGCGCTGAACCATAAATGGGCCGGCTCCTAAGCTTACATTCCTGCTTTTCAAATAAAGATAGCAAGAGAATGAAGAAAAATTGCTAATAGGAGTAAATTTTAAAATGGCATGCTCTATCTAAATCATAAAAGAAAAAAAATTGGGTTTAGTATCCCTTTAACATGTTTAAACATTGAAACACTTAATTACAATCAGAAATTAACTTTGTGATGCTTGTGTATAATTTGTATACAAATGTCATCATTTAAAAGTGGGATTTCACCTATGTTTTTTTTTAAAAATTTTTTTTATAAAAATAAAAACTGTTTGTTTATTAAAGGGACAGTAAAGTAAAAAAAAAATATTTCATGACTTAAATAGGGCATGTGATTTTAAAAAACTTTCCAATTTACTTTTATTACCAATTTTGCTTTGTTCTCTTGATATTCTTAGTTGAAAGCTAAATCTAGGAGATTCATGTGCTAATTTCTTAGACCTTGAAGACTGCCTCTAATCTGAAAGCATTTTGACAGTTTTTCACCACTAGAGGGCGTTAGTTCATGTGTTTCATATAGATAACATTGAGCTCAGGCACGTGAAGCTCCTAGGAGTCAGCACTGATTGGCTAAAAATGCAAGTCTGTCAAAAGAACTAAAATAAGGGGGCAGTTTGCAGAGGCATAAATACAAGGTAATCACAGAGGTAAAAAGCATATTATTATAACTGTGTTGGTTATGCAAAATTGGGGAATGGGTAATAAAGAGATTACCTTTTTAAACAACAATTCTGGTGTTTACTGTCCCTTTAACTTCTGAACTAAGTATGTGTAAAATTGTTTGTTTATTAGCATCTGAATTGTGTAAGTTGTGCCAACCACAAGGATATAAGTTATCAAGCAGTCAATGCTAAAGAATTAGAAAAATCCAAATGAATTTAAAAAAACCTACTAGAGTAGTAGTATCTGGCTGACTGGAAAACTGCAGCTGAACTGTCCCAATGCAAAATATAGTGTGTGTTATCATAACACTGCTGCATTTGAAAAGATTGTGATAAGTGAAATACAACATTGTGTTCAAATGGAAGGGAATGTCTTTAAATCTGCAAAACTAGGTAACTCATAGAATGACAGACGTATAAAGATAGATTAGATACACAGACAGATATCTAGATAGACAGACCGACAGATAAATAGATAGATAGATAGATAGATAGATAGATAGATAGATAGATAGATAGATAGATAGATAGATAGATAGACAGGTCGGTAGACAGAGACAGATAGATAGATAGATAGATAGATAGATAGATAGATAGATAGATAGATAGATAGACAGACCGACAGAAACACAGCTCGGTAGACAGAGACAGACAGACAGATAGAAAGACACACAAACTAGAAGATAGAAAAAGACAGATAGATAGACAGACATAACAAAACATGAAGACAGGCAGAGAAAAAGCAAGTTTAATGGTAAACAAAAGCAGTTTATTTCACATCATTCCCTCACAGTTAGGGTTTCCACCCAGCTGGTATTTTACTGAAATGTACGGTATTTTACTGAAATGTACGGTATTTTACTGAAATGTACGGTATTTTACTGAAATGTACGGTATTTTTAAGGTTCAAGACAAAGTAGTAATTAAAGATTAAGAGCTAGATTTCAAGTGGAGCGCTAAATATCGCTTGCGCACAATCGATATTAGCGCTCCACTAAGTAATACCAGCGAATGCTAATCTGAGCTATAATGTGCGCTGGTATTACAAGTAAAGCACAGTGTATATGCGAGTTTGCATTCGCATTGCTGGGAAGCACTGTGCTCACGAGAGATCGATTCCATAGGCTCCTATGGGAGCCTTGTTGTTCTCATGCTGTGAGACACGGTATGAGAACCTTGCGCAGCAAAGGGGGTAAATCACGCAGCGATGGGCAGTGTATATGTATATATATATGTATGTGTTAATATGTGTATATACTGTACACATATTAACACATAATATATACAGGTATGTATATAAGCATATACATATATATTTACTGCAACCGCAATGTAAAAGCACTTTTCAGTCCCATTTTTTTTCTAACACCCACACCGATTTTAGCCATCAAAAACTGCTAAGTTCTTTTTTTTTACTCCTTTTTTTTAACTGCTACATTAAAAAAAGAAAAAGAAAACTAGCACTGTATTTTTGGGTCATTTGGGGCACATTTATAAAATTAACCAGAGATCTGATCTCATCTTATCACTTAATTTTATAAGCGCTAATTGCTACCGCAATATCATATCCCTTTAATCTAAGGTAAGACATTAAGATGACTAAGGTGTAGAATGTCCCTCTAAGCAATAAGTTAAGCAATTATGATTCTGTCTATTTTAAATATTGGTCCTTGTGCACATAGCATACCCCCCAACTGTCCCGATTTTCTCAGGTCAGTCCCAATTTTAGGGGCCTGTCCCGCTGTCCCGGGTTGCTTGCCATCTGTCCTGCATTGCCCCATGCATTTTAAAAAAAAATTACAGTGGGTTCATACTCAGAGGTAGCTGTTTTTTCTCTCCCAGGGTTAGATACCTGTTAGATTCCCTGTGCTGTGCAAAAGGAATGGTGTGTGGGTTAAGCAGGAGTAAGAAGGCTGTATACCCTCTGACCTCAGGTAATGGTGACCTCTAACCTCTGGTAGTGACGACGTCTAACCCTTGATGATAATACTAGCATGCCTTCAATTTTATAGGATGAGCAGTGCTAACACCAGGGTAACAAACAGTGGCAGCCTCAGACTGCCAGTTAATGTGCTTGCCAACCCCAGGACCCCATACAATTAATTACAGATACCCACATATGATATAGTGTGTGTGTGTGTGTGTGTGTATCTGCATGTATAAGTGTAAGCTAAGTAGTGTGTGTGTGTATGTGTGTATCTGTATGTATAAGTGTGTGTGTATCTGCATGTATAAGTGTATGATATGTAGTGTGTTTGTGTATCTGTATGTATAAGTGTGTGTTTATCTGCATGTATAATTGTATGCTATGTAGTGTATCTGCATGTATAAGTGTATGTGTGTATTTGCATGTATAAGTGTATGCTATGTAGTGTATCTGCATGTATAAGTGTATACTATGTAGTGTGTGTATCTGCATAAGTGTAAGCTATGTAGTGTGTGTATCTGCATGTATAAGTGTATGCTATGTAGTGTGTATGTTTGTATCTGCATGACTGTATACATGTAAGCTATGTAGTGTGTGTATATCTGCATGTATAAGTGTATGCTATGTAGTGTATCTGCATGTATAAGTGTAAGCTATGTAGTGTGTGTGTGTGTATCTGCATGTATAAGTGTAAGCTATGTAGTGTTTGTATCTGCATGTATAAGTGTATGCTATGTAGCGTTTGTGTGTGTATCTGCATGTGTAAGTGTATGCTATGTAGTGTGTGTATGTATCTGTATGTACAAGTGTATTCTATGTAGTGTGTGTGTATATGTGTGTATAAGTCTATGATATGTAGTGTGTGTGTATCTGTATGTATAAGTGTATGCTATGTAGTGTGTGTGTATCTGCATGAGTAAGTGTATGCTATGCAGTGTGTGTGTATCTACATGTATAAGTGTATGCTATGTAGTGTGTGTGTATCTGCAAGCATAAATGTAAGCTATGTAGTGTGTGTGTATCTGCATGTATAAGTGTAAGCTATGTAGTGTGTGTGTATCTCTATGTATAAGTGTAAGCTATGTAGTGTGTGTGTATCTGCATGTATAAGTGTAAGATTTGTAGCGTTTGTGTGTGTATCTGCATGTGTATGCTATGTAGTGTATGTGTATCTGTGTATATAAGTCTATGCTATGTAGTGTGTGTATATGTGTGTATAAGTCTATGCTATGTAGTGTGTGTGTATCTGCATGTTTAAGTGTATGCTATGTAGTGTGTGTGTATCTCGATGTATAAGTGTAAGCTATGTAGTGTGTGTGTATCTGCATGTATAAGTGTAAGATATGTAGCGTTTGTGTGTGTATCTGCATGTGTAAGTGTATGCTATGTAGTGTGTGTATGTATCTGTATGTACAAGTGTATGCTATGTAGTGTGTGTGTATCTGTGTGTATAAGTCTATGCTATGTAGTGTGTGTGTATCTGTATGTATAAGTGTATGCTATGTAGTTTGTGTGTATTTGCATGTGTAAGTGTATGCTATGATGTGTGTTTCTGTGTATTTGAGTGTGTGTACATATATATGTGTAGTTTGTGTTACTATGCATTTTTGCTGACTTTAAAGGCCAGAATCTAGAATATTAATGGGGAATGCAGAGAGCATTTTTAAAGAATCTATTCTTAAATGTCCAATTAAGATAAAAATATCTAGGATTGTCTCTGCAAAGACTAATTAAATACATAACTCACATGGCTATACCAGTAGTTTGAGCTTGTGTTTGAATTGCTGCATAAGTTTATTTAGAATTTTATTTGTATTACTTTGGTCTTATGATTTTTTTTTTAAGCCCCATCCCTGCCCACCACATATCCCTGGTGTCCATCTTTTGGATTTTGAAATGTTTGGAGGTACGTGTAATGTTCTAATCTAAACTAGAATTTAAAAATGTCCGGGTAAAGAGTGCAACTTTATATATTTTTGTTACAGCTGTTTCTTAATAAAAAAAATTGAACATAGTGTGCATGAGTATGTCATTAAGCATTAGCTATCGATTTAGATCAGCATATTTGGTAAAATGGTAAAAAAGCAATTCCTCTTTCTGTTTTTAATACATATATATATTAGACAAAAACTGCAGGCATACACAACAACTTTAAATTAGTGGGGAAATACACTGGAACAGCCAGAATATGCCACTCGAAACACGCCAACATGTCTCATCAATTTGTCAAGGCTATAGAATTAGAAATGTCCAAAAATCTTCGCAAAAGTTGCTGAGCAAATATTTTTTGATTTACTGGAATACTGCAGCTCAATTGTTCCCTTACAACATATAGGTGGTGTGATTGTGACATCAAAGCATTGGAAAAGATTGAGATAATCGCATGAACTTTAAATGCACTGGAGCTAGCATAATTATGAAAACCTTACATATATATATATTTATATATATATCAGCAGCTTTAAACTGGATATAGGCATGTTCACTGCTGACTTTACCTTTACACATATTTCTCTCAGTATTTAAACATAAAAAAGCAATCATTTTTGGTATTGTTTGATATTTTATGTTTAAAATTCCCCTCCTGTTAAGAACAAACCAAGAAAGTAAATCATACTCATAAAAATAAAACATACGAACTCTATAATAAAGGAAAGTGCAACAAAAGTACGCTACTGCTGAAAGACAGGGTTTTTTTTTTGGGGGGGGGGGTTGTGAAACAACTCGAGGAAATTACAATAGCAGAAGCAAACTAAATCTTGTCATGTGATATATATTATGTATACCTATACATAATAAATATATATATATATATATATATATTGCGGGTAAAGTCAGATATTCGTTAATGCTAGCATTACCCGGGTAAAACGGACATTACCCAAGCGGCTGTTGGTAAATATATATACAATGCACTGTAATTCCCCCATTTTCACTATCTTTTTTGCCTCCACCTCGGGGGTTTCAAGGGGGGCAAAGCCCCCCTTGTAAACCTCGTACCCCAAGGTTCACTTGGGGTGGATTCCAGAGGATTGGTGGGACATCCCCCTTCAACCCCCCAGATGGAGGCAAAAAAAATTGTATGGATGGGGTAATTACAGTGCATCAGGCTTTACCCACAGCTGCTTGGGTAATATCCATTTTACCTGGGTATATATATATATATATATATATATATATATATATATATATATATATATATATATATATATATATATATATACAAAACATGGAAGGGGACTGCACTCTCATACCGGACCGGGTACACATCCCATGACCCTGCAACATGCTCAGCCCTGGGTGCTTACGGGCACTCACAGGAAGCTGTGCTGTCCCCAGAGCCACAAGCAGTTAACCCCAGACAGGTCTGGGTGCAAGAACCATAGGGAAAATTACAAAACAAATGAATACAACACACAGAGAAAGTCCAGCACTCACTAACAAGCTCTCAGCTAAGATTAAAAGCAAAACTGGAAAAGTTAGTCACTGCATCTGGCCAAAAATTGTATGGATGGGGTAATTACAGTGCCTCAGGCTTTACCCACAGCTGCTTGGGTAATGTCTCTTTTACCCGGGTATATATATATATATATATATATATATATATATATATATATATATATATATATATATATATATATATATATATATATATATATATATATATATATATATATATATATGTATATATATATATATATGATATATAAAAACACACACACACACATATATATATATATATATATAGATAGATAGATAGATAGATAGATAAACATTCAGTTATTTAACAATAATAAAATAAAGTTAATGTAAAAATGATTTGATTCCCTGAAGAAAACCATATTACACCACATGTAGCTGTTCTGCTCTGCATGAAAATCATTACACTTCTAAAAGTGAAAGTAAATCAGATAGAAGCCAGCAAGTAAAATACAGATAATACTGCCATAGAAATTAAGTTTGTAACTTACCTTCCAGCCCATTCTGCTCTCTTCATTTGCTCAAAACCTTCTGAAATCAAACTTGCACTGACATCTAAATCACTGGTACTCAATATCAATTGAATGTTTAGCACCATCTAGTGGATTCAGCAGGCTAATATGGATAACAAAGCTTCCTTTTTTTTTTTAATAAGTAAAGTTTCTCACGTCATGCATGGTTTTTGAGAGTCAGTAAAAAAACAGCGTTCTTTTGAGCAATACACCAAGAAGAAAATATGGAGGGATTAAAACCACCAGGTTTGCTGGATTTCCAGGCAAAGAATCTGTCTCAGGCATGGAAGAGATGGAAAGAAGAACTGATCCTATACACAGACCTAACAATGGCTAACAAACTAGAGAAGATGAAGGTAAAACTATTTCTGTACTTACTTGGGGAAAGAGGTGAAAGACACCCTTCTCCCAGGAGTAGCAGCTCCCTCACCGGCACAAATAATGAAAGTATTTGATGATTATTGTGAATCAAAGCAGAATGACACTGTTGAAAGATATAATTTTTTTTCAAGGAGTCAGGTGGAAGAGGAAGGAATAGATGCATATGCCACAGTGCTGCGTACACTGGCAGCCACTTGCAACTTTGGAAATATTAGAGACTCGTTAATAAGGGAAAGGATTGTATGTGGTACAAGAGATTCTAACCTCAGAGAGCGAGAGAGAAGTGGACTTAACTCTAGAAAAATGTTTACAAATAGGTAGAGCTGCTGAGCTGTCTAAAACAAGATTAAAGATTATAGAGACTCCCAGCACCAGTGCAATGTCAGTCCAGGGGATGGGAACAAGGGACACCCTGAGGAAGGGTCGCAGCAGAATGCCAGTGACCCCAGACAAGAAAATACAGTGCATGCATTGTGGGAAGCGACATGAGAGACTGAGAGAGAAATGCCCAGCATTTGGACATCAATGTAAAGGATGTGGTAAAGCCAATCATTTTATTAGCCAGTGTCATGCCAATCCACAACAAAGAATGCCAGCAGCAGTATATGTGTATGAGACAGGATACTCAGGGGAATATGAAGACATGTGGTGGCCGAAGTATTTTTATGGCTGATGACTCTATTAATGTAACAGTAATAAAAAAAAATAATTAAATTCATAACCAATACCTTAGATGTATTTTTGTCACTAACTACTGCTAATCAACAATACTGGATTGCTCAACTGTAACATAACAGACCACAATACTCATCTTCAAAACTCCAGCTTGCAGAGACTTATATTTACAGCTAGCAACCATGCTTGCCGAAACTACATTACAGCATTAAGACTCCATCTATCTTAGATTGGAGAAGCTCTTGCAGTCCGTACTGGACAAGACGCTGCTAGACCACATTTTAAAAGGCATTGAAGACAACACAATGGGATTTTCTCAGCAACTTAACAATATGGAGGCACCTTTCCCTAATTGTGTAACACCACTTAATCAGATACTGACGATGGATAAGGCCAAGGTTCTGACACAGGAAAATATTTTAATGGCAGATCACGAGTACCACAAGGTGGTTTTTTACCCTCCTCTGTTCATGGGGTCCACTGGACACCTCAACCAAACCCTAAGAGGATGTTATCTACGGAGGACAGCCTTATACACTCTACTGACCGACCACTGCGCACTTGGCTTATACTGGTAAAAAAAACATACAGTGGATACTATGGTCTGATTACATCTTATTTGTAACATGGCAAGCGAGAGATTAATCTGGGTCACCACATTTCTGTGCCGGATTGTCTATTGGACTCTACACCAACAGCATGTCAACTCAGATCCTACATCATACAAATAGACTTAGGTCTCATTGTCATGCTCTTGCTGAGACTCTTAACATTTGTGTGATGCATGTTCATGACTCAACAGTTGTTTTGAGAAGGAGACCTGAGATGGGGTAAACTAGAGAACAGTTCCTACTTCTGGTTACATTAACAAAGTGTGTCATGTATTTTTTTTTTTATTATTATTAATGATGTTTCTTAGAGAGGGTTAAATCATAGATCTTATTAAAATAAGAGTTTAAATAGTGATATTGCACATATAACTTCCTGTATATAACTTTCATGCAATGCTTAAATGTTCATTTTGTTTACTACCTTTTACTCTATCTAGTGGCAATAAGAGTTATATAATTCCCTTTTCATTAAAGTGATTGTCAATTTTCACTGTTTTGAAATTATACATATATAGAGAATAAGTATATTAATCATACCGCCACTTTTATTTTTTAATCAAATGTGTAATTTAATTTTTATCAGCATTTGTAAATAGCGTATTTTCACTATACCTGCTCCTCCCACTCTCCACTTCCTTTTTCTATGCAATATTACGTATACAGCGGTCCCACCCACTGTTTACATAGTGGCAATGCGCGCTCCCGTCTCAGTTACTCACTGCGCATGCGTCAAACAACGATTCCGCTGTCAATCAACATAGTATTCAGTGAATCATTACATTCACTGAATACTATCGTTGGATAGCGAAGCAAAGGATCTCATCCTCCATCCCGTAATCTTGCGACTCAGTATATTATCAAAATCTTAATGTAAGTCTATTTAGAAACGGTATTTTGAAAATCGTTTTTTACATAAATGTAAACATTATTACTTTTGCAGGTAATCGTATGTGATTGTAGAATGTGGAGCCCTTTTTAAACTTACCAATCCGTATATTGTTTCAAGAATCAATGAACTCCGTGAAGTATTCAAATGCGCATGCGCGAATTGTGAATGAGCTTATGGGAAACATGTTGTAAGCGGAGTCTAATGCAAGCGCAATGCGGACTCGTGACGACACACAAAGGGGTTGGGTCCCCCTGTGGTTAGCGCCGTGATTCGTTATGCTGATCGTGGCTATAAATGACAAGGAGAGATAGCAAATGCCGGGTGGAGGATTATAACGACGGGATATAAAAGCATTGAAAATGACGGTAATTGCGATGAAATAAATAAAATGATGAATGAAAGTCAAGTTAGTTTAAGATTAATATAACGCAGAACTTTAGAGATGATGCAGAGTTTACATTCACTTTAAGAGTCTCCACCAAGGTTATTTAAAAAGGTAATTTCATTGGTTGTGTTAAACTTTTGATTTTTAATATAGAATAACAGCTACAAAAAAATAATATATCTCTAACTTGTGTTCTGGCCCCTACTTTAGTGGTGGTGGTGTGGGGGGGGGGGGTGTAGGGCATTAGACTGTAGAGTATTGAGTATATAGTATTAGTATATATTTATTTGATAAATAAATTACCTATATGGTTTTAAATCCTAACTAGAAAAGTTGTCTTTCCTTACATATTGTGTTTAAATTCTTGCTCATGAGATGGCTGCATTACTTAAAAAAAGTTATTGTCTTATAACTTTTAATTATGTGATAAATTTAGCCTCTCTCATTCCCAATCGTATATTATATAACATTTGACCTAACTATCTTACATTCTCCAACTTATGGTTTTAAAACCACACTTCCTTTCTTCCAAGAAATGTTTTAATTTTATTTACTAAGTGCGGTCTATATCCTAGCATATTAATAGTTGATCCAGTTCTGGCCTCTATTTGTTCATTCTTCATATAACCTTAATCACATAGCATTGTTTATGTTTCTTCACCAATAAAGGGTCCATAAATGACCTTGATATTATATAACCCCTATGGTAACTTAAACATTTTATCAGGCAAGGCCCAAGAGAGGTCTTATCTAGTGTCAATGGGGAAAAAAGAGGACAGCTGAACTGCAGGTTTTATCTTGTATAACTGGCAGTCTATGTAATCTTGATGTATTTCATTTCCTACTTGTTTTCTTTGTATTTTGTACCTGTAAGAAACATTGTCACTGCTTGTCCCCAATAAAAATATAAATAATAATAAAAAAATTAATAGAGCTCTTATTCTTGTGCTCATTTTACAAGTTGAAAGTTAAAAGTTATCGCTCGAGCGAAAGCCTCAGGCGCACTAACATCTGAAGTTTGGATAGTGCTAAGTTTTGTCTCCCTATAGACTTTAAGGGGATAATAAACACTTTAAGATGGTAATAACAAATGCTAAATCATATATATACTATATATATATATATATATATATATATATATATATATATATATATATATATATATATATATTTCAAGTGTGTGGAAAATGCTTTGTTGGAAAATACCTTGGTTCTCTATTCTATTGATTTCACATAAAAGAATGTGTATATTGTCTAAGTATCACATCTAAGTAGCACACATAAATATATACAAATATATATATATACAAGGTCCTTATAGAGTGTGTTTAAACTCCTTATAGGTCTTCACAACTGTCCAGTATTTAAAAGAACAGGAGAATATGGTATTTGTTCATATAGTAAAAATGATGATAATAACACAGTTCTTTTGTAATATCCAGAGTCAATATGAGGGAAAATGACAGACCCCGTCAGGGTTCCTACTTACTTTCCTTAACCCCACTCTTATGAGGTAAGTGCTGCACAGTGAGAAGGATGGCCCACAAACATCTCCAGAATCCCCTCTTCTCTGCTCTTTGGGGATGGTAGAATGGTCTTAGGATCACATATTACTGATCACTGCTTTTTAGAGTGATAGGTGTATTAGAAATCCAATATATAAAATTTGCAATATATTTTTATTATTTATTTTGTCCTCTTTTTCTGTAATTCCATTTTGAAATTGTGAGCTTTTCAGTTCCTGTTTCAAATGGAAGTGCAGAACACTGTTATATTCCACACAGCCATTGGCTGCACACTCTTGTGACCTATTTATAACTGTGATGAATGGAAACAAACAAACAAAAAGAGAGGCGCCTGTGTGTATCAGTAAGAACAATTATGGATAGAAAAAGGCCCTGATACAGGCTACTCACATTCTTTCCAAGCACACAACCAGTGCTATCAGGCGCAGGCTGGATATTTCCTACAGACCCTTGCTCATATCAGTTCATTTGGTTTTATTGCTATTTCAAGTTTTTAATAAATTGATGTGATTTTAACTTTTGAACCATGCACGATTTCCTGAATTCTACCAATCCTTCTTCTTCTGGGCGGAGAGTCTGGGGACTACAGCGTTCCAGTATCCTGGGGATCAGCTAGCTGGGTTGCTGCAAATATCTAGCCTGCGCCTGATAGCACTGGTTGTGTGCTTGGAAAGAATGTGAGTAGCCTGTATCAGGAACTTTTCTATCCATAATTGTTCTTACTGATACACACAGGCGCCTCTCTTTTTGTTTGTTTCCAGTCATCACAGATAATCTGACACCAAGGTGTGAAAAGAGTGCATCCACTTTTTTAATTTAAATGTCGGATGGGCGTTGGTTCCTCAACATCATTTGGATACCCTGAAGATCATCTATTTTTGGGACATTCCACTGCCAGTGGATTTTTCTGGACTTTTGGTATATTATATATCTTTTATACCTGTGATATTTTTGTGTATATATCAGTATACTTACACCATTTATCTATTTAATATCATTGCATTATATCCACTTGTGTTTTCTAGAGCCCCCTATTGGGATTAATATATTATTTCCCTTGTTAGTACTATTTATAACTGTCCCTAACTGGCTACAGCAGAGAAGGTAACCTAAGTTACAACATGGCAGCTACCATTGTTTTATAGACACTAAAACTTTATACTTATTTGGCCAATGTTTCAACAGCTAATGAAACATACAAAATACATCTATTTACATATTATTCTCTTTTCTTTGACGGCATTATTCTATCCAACATTTATTTAGGGCCATATTATAAGTGGAGTGCAATATGTTGCTTTTGCTGAAGCAATATTTCCGCTCCACTTTGTAATACCAGCGCACGCTAATGTGTGCGGGTATTACAAGTTAGGTGCAATGCAAATGCGATTGCATTCTGCTCACAAGAGCATCCTTCCATAGCCTCAGAACACAGACGGCATCAGAACATCGCACAGCGAAGGGGGTAAGTAGCTCAGCGATGGGAAACATTTTTAAAAATATATGTATATGCCAATATACATATATATTTATGTGTTAATTTTGGGTATATACACATATTAACACATAATTTACATATATATTTACTGGGAACACACAGTTCCCCTAGACCGCAATGTAAAGGCACTATTCAGTACTGTTTTTTTCTAACGCTGTTCCTAACACGTTTCACAGTCACCAAGTTCCATTTGTTCCTGTCCACATCCCCTGACTGCAGTATTAACGTTGGTCTGGGATCGTGTATGTGCAGGCTTATTCTTACCTCATATGTAATTGAGGTTTTACTGTGTAAGTGCTCCTTGTATGTTGGACATGTTATTTTTTATTCATTCTTAATCAAATGTATGGGCAAGAGAACGTAGATAATAAAAAAGTAGGAAAGGAAAACCAGGGTCAAAATGGTACTGCCGCCATTTTGTCGTGTGGGCTCTTGTCATCATGAAAGCAATGTGTTACGGTACCAACAGTGTACCAAGGGTTAACCCCAGATGAACAATGTCCTGCATAGGAAATCAGCAATTCACAAACCAGCCAGTTTTCAGGTTTAAAACAGAATGACTTTTATTAAAGGCTAGATGCCTAGTATTTATACAGGTTTGACCCCAGATGGGGGGGTTGGAAGACTCTTGTACATTTAGATAAAAAGGGGAAGACGCCCTTTTATGAAACAGTAGAATTACATTACTTAAATACTTTACTTAGGCAGATAACAACTTAAACACATTTGGCTTGTCTTATCACCTAGCGTCTGCTCTCTGAGGGTGATTAAACAATGGCCTGTTTATTACTTAAATGTAATTATAGCACACAATAGCTGAGGCCAGAAAACCTGTCTTTAGAAATTAGATTCTTAAAGCTAAACACAGTTAACTCTTTCAGTCCTGACAGAAGGGTCTGTCACATAGCTCCCCCCTTGTGGAACACTCCGGCAGACCCGGCTTGACCCTTTTGCGGGTCAACCTGGGGATGACCGGACTAAGGGGTGGTAGGCATGTCAGTTTGCTGGGACAATCCATTTGTATTCCCGTTATGAGAGAGAATTCCTGTCCATACAAACAAGGGTTCAACTTCCTCAGTGCCCAGACTAGGGCTAAACAGTCCTTCAAAATCTCATCAGCTTCTTTACGAGTTTTCTGTACCTGCTCTTTATAGGTATCCACAATCCCTTCATACTGACATAGGGTGCCCTTGAGTTGCTGCACCTCACTATGAGCCAGCATCAGCTTCTCCTCCAGTGTCGCTAAGTTTGTCTTTAATGTTTCATGTTCCACTCTCAAGCTGGTGTTTTCTGCAGTCTGTCGGTGCAGCCTGTCTAGCAGAGATTCCTGTTCTAAACGTGCTTTTTCCTCTGCACTCCTCTTCTCTCCTGCTAGCACTGTTACATGATTATTTAACGTGACCATTTCATCCTCTACGTGACTCTTCTCCTTCATCAGCGCATTGTAACGGGACTTCCACGTATCAATAGCGGATAGAGATTTACTGAGCTCAGCATCCTGGGGCTTAGCAGCAGGGGGGTCAGTCTCTGCTGCACGGATCTGAGCACGGGTAGTCACAGGGTTAACATCAGCGGGACCCATGGGAGCATAGGCAGAAACAAGGGGGACCAAGGTATTTCCAAGGAGAACATCAGCTGGTAAATCCTTCATGACCCCCACATTCACAGGTCTAGCGCCCCCTCCCCAATCCAAATGCACCCTGGCAACAGGCAGGCGGAACACAGTGCCCCCTGCTACCCTCACAGCCACAGTGTCTCCTGTGTGCTGTTTCTCAGACACCAAGTTCTTTCGAAGCAAGGTCATGGTAGCACCAGTATCCCGTAGACCACTGACCTCCTTCCCATTCACTTTAACCAGTTGCCGGTTATTCCGGTGGGCAGCTTGCACAAGGTCTGCCTCATGTAGGATGCCCCAGCATTCTTGCGCCTCTACGTAGCGGGCCGCAGGCTGAGGGTTACGTGTGATTCCGCCGGCAGGTCTTCTCCAGGACTGTGCTTGGTTCGCTGCATTTAGGGGACACTCTGGTCTTTTGTGCCCTAGTTGCTTACATCCAAAGCACCGAATAGGTTGTGAGTAGCCCCGCGAATTGAACCGGGCTCTCTGAGGGTAGTTCGTGGCCAGAGGCCGTGTGGTATAGAATTACATTACTTAAATACTTTACTTAGGCAGATAACAACTTAAACACATTTGGCTTGTCTTATCACCTAGCGTCTGCTCTCTGAGGGTGATTAAACAATGGCCTGTTTATTACTTAAATGTAATTATAGCACACAATAGCTGAGGCCAGAAAACCTGTCTTTAGAAATTAGATTCTTAAAGCTAAACACAGTTAACTCTTTCAGTCCTGACAGAAGGGTCTGTCGCACAATGAATTTATTAGGTAAGCATACATTTTGCTATCTTTCATAAGATGGTGAGAGTCCACAAGTCATCCCATGTGGGATCCTATACACAAGTTGTGAAGATGCGACCATATAAAATAGGGCAGGGGAAGAAAAGTTAAGGCAGGTAGAGGTACTAAAAAGGCACTGCGGCCTGCAGAACTTTCCTACCAAAAGCAGCTTATATGTCCAAAAAGAAGGGGTGGAAGAGAGCACACTCACTGTACCGGGGCACAAACCTCAGGCTTGCCAAGTCTCCTTCAATAGTTAACATCAATAAGGATTCCAGCCTCCAATAAATTTAAAAAGACCTTTATTATCTTCTTACATGGGTCCAAACAAAAGAACAACATTTCAAGCCTGCAATAAGCCCTTAAGTTATGTACATTTAATTTTTTATACCCTCACCTGTTCTCCCAACAATCTGCGTCACTAGTGTACAGGTAGTAGATTGTTGTTATCTATATGGCACACATGAGCTAACGTCCTCAAGCTGTGAAAAACTGTCAAATGCATTCATATTAAAGGCGGCCTTAAAGGGCTTAGAAATTAGCATATCAGCCTACCAAGGTTTAGCTTTCAACTAAGAATACCAAGAGAACAAAGCAACTTTTATGATAAAAGTAAGTTGAAAAGTTGTTAAAATTAGATGCTCTGGGGCCTATCTATCAAGCTCTGAAAGGAGCTTGACAGCCCGTGTTTCTGGCGAGTCTTCAGACTCGCCAGAAACAGCAGTTATGAAGCAGCGGTCACAAAGACTGCTGCTCCATAACCTGTCCGCCTGCTCTGAGCAGGCGGACAGACATCGCCGGAAATCAACCGGATCGAGTACGATCCGGTTAATTGACACCTCCCTGCTGGCGGCCCATTGGCCGTGAGTCTGCAGGGGGCAGCGTTGCACCAGCAGCTCTTGTGAGCAGCTGGTGCAATGCTGAATACGGAGAGTGTATTGCTCTCTGCATTCAGCGAGGTCTGGCAGACCTGATCCGCACTGTTGGATCAGGTCCGACAGACATTTGATAAATAGAGGCCTCTATCCGAATCATTAAATGTAATTTTGACTAGACTGTCCCTTTAATTATTCTTTTTACTTTATATATCCATTTACATTCTTTTTGTAAGAGGATTCTGTTAGTATCCCCTTTTCTACATGTGAGAGCAAGTTTTCAACTGCAAAAAAATGGATTTACATCCTCATTTAAGACAGTTTTTGCTTAATCCATCCTAGGAATAAATTGGGGTGCAACATGTCCCCATTGTGGTCCCCTTCTTCTGTAAGTATAACTCACAATCAAATAGAAAATAATTATGAGTCAGTACAAATTCTAATGTATTCAATTGTGAATGCATCTTGAGAATTATTAATTGGATTTTTACTCTTATGAAAATGATTCCGATAGAGAATACAATTTTTAAAAAAAGTTTCCAATTTTCTTCTATTGTCAAATTTGCTTTGTTCTCCTGATATCCTTTGTTGAAGAGACGTCTAGATAGCTAGAGTGCACATGTCTGGAGCACTACATGCCAGGAAATATTGCTGCCAACTAGTGCTCTTGCTAATGTATAAGATTGCTGCAAATCTGCGGCCATATAGTGCTGCAAACACGTGCACACTCCTGAGCGTACCTTCCTGCTTTTCAACAAAGGATAACAAGAAAACTAAGAATAGTTGATAATAGAAGTACATTGGAACGTTGTTTCAAATGGTATGTTCTATCTGAGTCATGAAAGAAAATGTTTGTGTTTTATGTCCCTTTAAGTTTTCTAATGGCCTCAGTACATCAGTAGTATCTTGCACGTGACATTCTTGTCACTTTTGTACATTCTCTGTATGCCAGCCTTTCCCAGAAATAATAGCTCTCTTAAAGTATTTCTTTCATTTTCGTGCACTTTTGGTAAAAAATAGTTCACCCTTCTAAGGTAATTTGTCCTAAGACTGCACAAGCACGCTGCATAATTATTTCAAATAGTAAGGACAGGCAAGTATCTAAAATTAGCACAGACATATAGTATAAAAGGCACAAAAAGGGTTAACACCCTCAGGGAACACACAAATATTAGCATAATGAAAGACTGAAGTCCCTGTAAGGCAATCAGAAAAATATGGGTACTGTCTCCTTAACCCCTTAATGACCAGCGCCGTACCCTGTACAACGCTGCTGTCCTGGGCCTCTCTCTGCCGCAATCTTGCTAGTGGGGCAGTGCAGAAATAGACGGCAGAGTTTCCGATGCAGAGAGGGCCAGTCTGTGGCCCTCTCTGCATCGGGCAGCGGTTGTGCCGATCGTTGATGGGTGGGAGGGTAAGGAGGGAGGCGGGTGGGTGGCCCATCGCTCAAGGGGGGTGGGAGGTGGGTAGGACCGATACGGAAAAAAAGACTCAGAGCGGCAGGAAGGGGGAAGGAGGGAGAGGGGGATCATACAGAAGGATGGGATAAGAGGGTGGTAAATCGAACTGGGAGGGTAAGGGGGGTAAATGAGGTGGGGGGAGCTACACTACAGGAAAAGTTATATATATATTTTTTTTAATTATTCACTAAAGTTGACAAATTTGGGAAAACTGGATACTGGCAGGCAGCTGCCAGTACCTAAGATGGCGGAAAATAGGTAGAAGGGGGAGTAGCGTTGCCACCTTCAATACAGAAAAATAAGGGACGCCTGCCACAGCGGGGGCCACACCCCTCGGGGCCACAATGACCACAGGCTTGATGACGTGCCAGTGGTGGTAAATCACAACTTAAAACTTGTTTTCATAAAAATATTTAGATTAATACATGGATATTATAAAAAATATCTGCTATTGAAATCAGTGTGAACAGATGCACTCAGTCTCTCTCTATCACAACTCAAGTGGTCATATCGTTACTAGAGCTAATATGAAAACAAGTTCGCCATCTCAAAAAAAATAAAAAATATTCATAGACAGAAATTTCAGAATTTACATAAGTTAGACCGAGAAAAAAAGTTTTGTATTTTAAATTTCTAGTTCTTTAAAATACATAACCACTCTCTCTGTAGAACACATTTCTTTGGAAATTAATAATTAAAAACAACTAATAAATCTTTGTATAACCCTTATATTACAATGTAGAATTGGAATATGGAGGACTATATTTCTGAAGGTGACATAGGAATTATGATAAAACTGTGATGATGAATCTATAATGAGTTTATAACATCTATAAACTGTAATACAGTGTTTTAAATATCTATTCACAGCTTTTCTTAGTATTCATCCATTCCCCCTGATTGTGGAGTTGATAACAAACTAAACCAACCTTGTAAATGTGAAGAATATAAAAATCATGCTGCCTAAAATCAACAGTGGGTAACTTACCCAATGTTCAGATTATTTGTAAGGCATGTTTGTTTACTAGACAATAGTAGGTTTTCTAAAAAATTTACTACCAAAATAACGTCAACATTCCAAAGGAACCGCATTAAGTGTAAATGTTTTAAAATGTTTTTTTTTTTTTAATGAATACATATAGGTTCTCACACAACAATATGAATCCATTGGTTTGTGTTCTGTTTTATGTATAATGTTCTATGTCATACATAAACTAAGAAAATGTAAAAAAGTGGAAATGTGGGGGGGGGGGGGAATAATAATAATATATATATATATATATATATATATATATATATATATATATATATATATATATATATATATATATATTCAAAACAATTCAGTAATTAAAGCTGACAAGCCCCACAACAGGAAGTATTTGAGTACTACAGCACTGCAAACAGGTAAATATATACACACGTAGAAAACCCTTTATCCAAACTGCTTGGGACCGGAAAAGGTTTTGATTTTGGAAAATTTGCATCTTTAATATGAGATAGTTGGGGAAGGGGATGGGACCAAGGGGCCTATTTATCAAAGTGTCAAGCCAAAATTTGCCGGAATTTCACATTGTAATTTTTGCGCGATTGATCTGACCTAGTTATCAAAGCCTCAAGACCGGCAAATGTTGAAATTTGTGACGTAACATACGATCCCGCAATTTCAATCCGACGCAAATCAATGCTTACGTCTTTACAGATGTTCCAAATACACATTCGGCTCTATTTGACACTTTCCCCTTTTTCAAATAGTTAACAGGTGCGCTCACGGCTGTTCAAATCAGCCAATAGAATTTCAGTAGCTCTCATCCTATTGGCTGATTTGAACAGCTAATAGGGTTTCAGAAGCTCTCCACCTATTGGCTGATTTGAAATTAACACTCAAATCAGCCAATAGGAATGCAAGGGAAGCCATCTTGAATCGCGTCCCTTGCATTGAAGCTTCAGTTTACGGCGGTGACCGTAAGAAGAGGAGCTCCGCGTTGGATAGCTTCAGGATGGACCCGCTCAGCGCCGGCTGGATGAAGATAGAAGAGGCCGTCTGGATGAAGACTCGTGATTTAGACAGAGCATGCAATTTTAAGCAACTTTCTAATTTACTCCTATTATCAAATGTTCTTCATTTCTCTTGAAAAGCAAGAATGTAAGTTTAGATGCCGGCCCGTATTTGGTGTACAACCTGGGTTGTTCTTGCAGATTGGTGGATAAATTCACCCACCAATAAACAAGTGCTGTCCAGTGTCGAGTGTCGGAACAAAAAATAGCTTAGATGCCTTCTTTTTCAAATAAAGATAGCAAGAGAACGAAGAAAAAAAATTTGATAATAGGAGTAAATTAGAAAGTTGCTTAAAATTGCATGCTCTATCTGAATCATGAAAGAAAAAAAAATGGGTTCAGTGTCCCTTTGAATTGGTATAAGCAGTTGAAACATTGCAGAAGCAGTCAGATGTGGTTAAATAACCATCATAACCATAACCTGGGAGCCCTGCCAAATAGTGGCCAGTCAGCATGAGTCACTGAACCAGAATCAGTCATTTTGTATCCTTCACAACTAATACACATGCATGAACACATAAGGAGTATTTTTATTTTTAAATTCATTGTGCTGTGTATTCCTGTAACCATTTGGCCTGTACAAACAAACTTTATTTTAAATAGTGACCTATTATTCATATGTTTCCAGGGCACTATCTCTCTAAAATAGTAAATAAATTAAACAAAAAAAGTATAGAGTTTCAAAGATATTTAAACAAATATTGATAACCAAGGTGCTCACTATATTTTCCTTTCCATTTTCACCTCTGGGTGAACCTCCCCTAATCCCTTTGCTTCAAATAATAAAGACCTCCTGGATTTGGGGTATATAGCTGTGGTTTTTAACTTTTTTTGCAATAAACTTAAGAATCATGTTTTTATGCAGAATGAATCACTTATGGCAATTTTAAGATGGAAATGTTATGTATTATGAATTATGTATAAATCACCTTACGAGACTAAGAGATTTTACATTGAAAAAGATATACGTAATCTGGGTATTTTTCTAATAACCATAATCATATGTGACGCCCCGGGGTGATCGTTTCCCTGTTTGAGTTTGATGATTACTGGTACAGTTGTATAATCCTCTGTTTTATGAAGGATTGCGGGGGGGGGGGGGCTGGGAACAACAGCCCCAGGGATGAGTGTGTTCTGCACTGACTGCCTCACAAGGTACAGGCTGTCATGATCCGATCCGATCATTGCCATGTCGCCACGGATCCCGGATCTCTCTCTGTACTACTGCATCATGTTGCCTAGCAACGTGACGCGGCCTTCCTGTATCCACCCCCACACGTCACTGGGCTTTTAAACCTCGGCGGGACATCGCACCGGTGCCCGTTTGTCTGATTGCATTCCTGCTTTCTGCTGCCTGGCTCCGTGAGTGTTATTCCTTCTACCTATTTTCTGGATATTTGACCACTGCTTTTCCTGACCACTCTGCTGCATCATCCTTAAATCTGATTAAAGGGACATTGACCACTGCTTTGCCTGACCACTCTGTGGCCTCATCCTTAAACCTGATTAAAGGGACATTGACCATTGCTTTGCCTGACCTCTCTGATGCCTCATCCTTAAACCTGATTATAGGGACATTGACCATTGCTTTGCCAGACCGTTTTCTTCACCTGTGGGGGCTTTTGTGGAGAAAAAGGACGGAGGCCTTCAACCCTGTATAGACTTTAGGGGTCTAAATCAGATCACTGTAAAGAACAGTTATCCATTACCCCTAATCCCTGAATTGTTCACCTATCTGCAAGGTTCCACTATATTTACCAAATTGGATCTTCGTGGCGCATACAACCTCATCCGTATGTGCAAGGGAGATGAATGGAAAACAGCTTTTAATACCCGCTTTGGGCATTACGAATATCTGGTCATGCCTTTTGGGCTCTGCAATGCCCCCGCAGTGTTTCAACACTTTGTCAATGAGATTTTTCGGGATTATTTGAATATCTTCGTCATCATCTACCTTGACGATATCCTCATCTTTTCACAAAACTATCAAGATCATGTATCCCATGTCAAAAAAGTACTTCAACGTCTTAGAGATAATCATCTTTTTGCCAAGATGGAAAAATGTTCTTTTCACCAGGAAAAGTCCCTTTCTTAATGCCATACTAGAATGGCCTAGACCTGACTCCCTTAAAGCTCTCCAGCATTTCCTAGGCTTCGCCAGTTACTACAGGAAGTTCATCAAAGGTTTTGCCACTATTAAAGCACCCCTTACTTCCCTGACTAAAAAGGGGTAAAACTGCAAAGAGTGGTCTCCAGATGCTGTTCAGGCTTTTGATTCTCTAAAAATTGCTTTTGCTTCTGCACCTGTTCTTCGTCATCCTAATCCTGAATACCAATTTATCCTGGAAGTGGATGCCTCCTTAGTGGCTGCAGGAGCAGTCCTTTCTCAATATATTCCTGAGTCTGGTAAGATTCATCCCGTCGATTTCTTCTCCAAGAAGTTCACCTCCTCATAATTAAATTATGACGTGGGCAACAAGGAATTGCTGGCCATCAAAATGGACTTAGATGAATGGAGACATTGGTTGGAGGGTACCATTCAACCATTCTCGATCCTTACTGATCATAAGAATTTACTTTATCTCCAGACAGCCAAATGTTTGAATTCTCGGCAAACTCGATGGTCTTTGTATTTCTCTTGGTTCCACTATGTTTTATCCTACATTCCTGGCATGAAGAATATCAAGGCTGATGCTTTGTCAAGGCAGTTCTAATCTACTAATTCTCCAGAATCTGGCAATATTCTCCATCCTCATGAGATCATAGCTCAACTATCGGTCTGTACCTTACAAGAATTACAAGCTGCTCAAAAGGACCTTCCCTCCGCCTGCAACCCCCCTGCTGGTCTGTTTTTAGTTCCTGAGCACCTCCAATCTAAATTGTTATTATGGGCTCATGACAATCCCCTTTCCGGACACCCTGGTATCAGCAACACTATTTGGAACCTGAATCAACATGTCTGGTGGCCCTCTTTAACTCAGGACGTCAAATATTAAGTTTCTGCTTGCACTGTATGTGCATCCAACAAGATACCTCGGCAATTACCTTCTGGTTTACTCCAACCTCGCCCTATTTCTCATCTGCCTTGGACTCATTTATCCATGGATTTCATTACTGATCTCCCTCTTTCAACTGGAAACAATACTATTTGGGTTATAGTCGACAGATTCACCAAATCAGCCCATTTTGTGCCATTGTCTGGCTTACCCTCTGCAAAAACCTTTCCGAACTTTTTATTCAGCATGTAGTGAGACTTCATGGTTTCCCACTTGATATCGTCTCTGACAGGGAGGTTCAGTTTGTTTCTCAGTTTTGGAAATCTCTTTGTAAACAACTTGGTACTTCCATCTCCTTGCCTACGTCTCATCATTCCCAGTCAAACGGCCAAACTGAGAGGGTCAACCAGTGCTTGGAAACATATCTTAGGCATTATGTGGATCATATCAACTCTAACTGGACCCACTACTTGCCTCTAGCTGAATTGGCTCGCAATGTCCAATACAATACTTCTCTTAAAACCTGGAATGGAAGATAAACAAGGGGCGCCAACATAGTGTGAATCGTTCAAACAACAAATATAAAAGTGATGTGCAAAAAACTACTCACAAGGAAAGTGGCACCTTAAATGAATAAGGTGCGATAAAGCAGGCTGACATTCAAATTCCAGCAGTCAGTACGCTGGAGGTCTCACCCAGAGGACCTGTGGAATCCAGATAGGCATCTAGAAAGTAGCACCCACGTTTTTCAGGGCCAATGCGTTTCTCAGTCTATTCCAGACCGTTTCATCAGGCAGTCTGGAATAGACTGAGAAACGCATTGCAAAATAAATACTGTTTGTTTTATACCACGACCCGGTATTTTTGCTTCTTTCCACGATCCACTTGTTTTTGAAACAGGACTTTTACCACGGAACCTTTCATACACTGACACTGTCGTTTTTGGAGAAAAGTCTCGGTGGCGTGAGTGCAGCAGGAGAACACCTATCAGCTTGCAGCTCACCTGGTCCGGCCATTGGCCCTGAAAAACGTGGGTGCTACTTTCTAGATGCCTATCTGGATTCCACAGGTCCTCTGGGTGAGACCTCCAGCGTACTGACTGCTGGAATTTGAATGTCAGCCTGCTTTATCGCACCTTATTCATCTAAGGTGCCACTTTCCTTGTGAGTAGTTTTTTGCACATCACTTTTATATTTGTTGTTTGAACGATTCACACTATGTTGGCGCCCCTTGTTTATCTTCCATTCTAGACACCCTGACCCATCGCACCGCGGGACACAAGAGGAGCACGCCAAACACCTGAACACATCACTGTTCACATATTAGGATTGGACACTTATTTTTTACATCACAGCAATTTTTGGGACATTGATAAGTACTTTTTTTATATATTTTACTAATCGCCACAAATATCATTGTTTATCTGTGATATCTGATTATTTCAATGTATCACTAATATTATACACAAATTGTCCTGAGCACTTGTTTTACACACAATTTATTTTCGTCATTATTATAATTTTTTACACATACCAAACACTGTGCTGTTTATAAAAAAATAATTTTTTTTTTTTTTTTTTTTTTTTTTATTTATGCATACGGGTACAAACCCAATCATAAAGTGGTAGGTCCCACTTTGATAACCTGTGTTCCAAGCGCATCCTCTTAAGTTTTTTCCTCCTCAGGAATTTCTTTTTATATTCTCTTAAAACCTCACCCTTTAAAGCAGCTTATGGATTTCAACCCAGAACTTCCCCACTTCATACCTCTTCTTCAGAAATTCCTGCTGCTGATCTCTCTGTCCACAGACTTTGTCGTCATTGGTGGAAAATCTGCCTTCTCCTCACCAAAGCTTGTAACCAACATAAATTCTATGATGTTCGCAAACGTAAGAAGGCCCCCAAGTATTGTCCTGCAGACAAGGTTTGGGTTTCTACACGTCATCTTCATCTCAAGCAACCGTCTATTAAACTGGGACCCTGCTATGTAGGTCCTTTCCGGATCCCGAGTCAGGTTTGCTCTACTGCTTATCGTATTGCACTTCCTAAGACTCTGAAGGCTCATTCAGTTGTTCACATCTCTCTTCTTAAACCTGCCACGTTTAATAGATATTCCATACCTAGGACTATTCCTCTACCTCTTTTAGTTCATGGACAACCTGAATTTGAAGTCAGTCACATCATCGATTCCAAACTTCGTGGCAAATTTTTATACTATCTCATCCACTGGAAAGGTTACCCTGTCACGGAGCCGTCTTGGGAACCGACTTGTCAAGTTCATGCTCCTGCTTTGATCAAGGCTTTTCATAAGGCTCATTCCTCCAAGCCTGGTCCTATCCCACGGAGGGGTCGTTGTGGAGGGGGTGCTGTCATGATCCGATCATTGCCGTGTCGCCACGGCTCCCGGATCTCTCTCTGTACTACCGAGTCATGTTGCCTAGCAACGTGACGTGGCCTTCCTGTATCTGCCCCCACACATCATTGGGCTTTTAAACCTCAGCAAGACTTCCCTCCGGTGCTCGTTTGTCTGATTGCGTTCCTGCTTTCTGCTGCCTGGCTCCGTGAGTGTTATTCCTACTATCTGTTTTCTGGATATCTGACCACTGCTTTGCCTGACCACTCTGCTGCCTCATCCTTAAACCTGATTAAAGGGACATTGACCACTGCTTTGCCTGACCACTCTGCTGCCTCATCCTTAAACCTGATTAAAGGGACATTGACCATTGCTTTGCCTGACCACTCTGCTGCCTCATCCTTAAACCTGATTATTGGGACATTGACCATTGCTTTGCCTGACCACTCTGCTGCCTCATCCTATACCTGATTATAGGGACATTAACCATTGCTTTGCCTGACCACTCTAACGGATCATCCTCTGACTGCTTTAAGTTTCTGTACCTTGTACTCCCTCATCTCATCAAGAGTCTGTTCTGTGTCCCTGCATCGTCTGTGAGTACACAGTTTTCTTTTCCTGCATATTAATCTGTTTTATTTTCTTTCCTGAGTGGGTCCTGTCCTGATTTCCTCTCAGTGTGCTAGTGTGTGTTTATATTATCACGCTAGCAGTTGGGTCTAATGCTGGACTGATTCTATACGGCTGACACAGGCATTACCTCATTTCCACGGGACACAAGCAGACATCCTCATCACACTGGGGCAAATCCGGGAGCACACCAGCCAAGACAAGCATATGTTCCCTTTACAAATCCAGCTAAGAGCAACATGCAAACCTATACATGTATTACAAACTTTAATACAGTGGCTGTGCTGAGCTTATACGTGCTTCCTAGTAAATTATCATTCAGTCTTTCCCCTCCCCAACCTGGCTGAGTCAGACACAGGGCGTGCCATTACATCCAACAATCCTCCAGATCACATACCGCAGTGCACAAAAATAAAATACATGCTGATTTATCCAACCACCAGGCATGGATAGCCAAAAATACGGGACAAACCCCGTCCCGTATTGATTCAAAATGGGACGCGCTATTTTAGTCTCAAATACGGGACGATTCCGTATTTTAAGGGACCTAAACATAACTAGTTATATGCTTTATTCTAACTAATGAACAAACTGTTCATAATTTCAAGATACATATCAAAGGAGTAATCATTTTTAAGTAAGGACAGTTTACTCAAAACTTCTCTCAGTAAATTTGAAAACAAGTGTTGAAGTCAGCCTTGATAAAAAAAATAGAGACAAGTGTCTCATTTGAGAAAAGTCTGAGAACTAAAGATATTTATTGGTAACCTTGCCTCCTGAGGAAACCAACTCCTTGTGCTCTCCTCAACTCCCAGACTTCACCCTAACTCTGGCATTAAAGAAATTATTGTCCAAGAGGGTCGAAAAACAACACCCCAGAAGACTGGAGTGGAGAATAAACCACTAGGACAGAGATTGTTTTACGGTGGAGTCAAAAAAGGATTACGAGAAAACACTGTATAGAAGCATACAGCCCCACACACACCCTCTGTCTGAGCTTACCTTATAAATGTCCTCTGGCAATGATATGCATAAGTCTGATTATCTAATGCTCTCTGTTCGGGTGGGATAATATAAAATTATCCTTCAGCACTGTGAGATCCCTAGTGAAATTCTTAAAAGACAGATTTTTCGATTTTTCTCCAAGCTGCGTTCCCTGCATTTCTGTATGTGAAGGATTGACAAGTCCAGTGCAATACAGTATTATTTCTCAACCGTGGTCCTCACGTACCCCCAAGAGGCCAGGTTTTCCTCATAGCTGAACCAGTGCACAGGTGAAATAATCAGCTGAAGGGTGAGAGCAAGTTAGTAGCTGGTGCAAAGCTGAATATGGAGAGCGTATTGCTCTCCGCATTCAGCGATGTCTGTCGGACCTGATCCGCACTGTCGGATCAGGTCCAACAGACATTTGATAAATAGGCCTCATTGCCTTAAGTCTCACCCACTAAACAGGTCACTACTTATACCCCAGTATTTTGGACTGACAAAATATACATGTATCTAACAGGCTTATACTATCCACATTACCTTGCTCATCTTTTGCATGTTTTTCCCTGTTGGGGTGGACTGCAACTTCACATATTTGGCTGATTGAGCTGTGTGTTCTATTATTCACTACTGGCATATACTTATAGATTTGTAGTGTTTACTATCAATTGAAGACTTATTACCCTAATGGAGGGGGCACAGGAAATGGATACCCTAATGTTTTTTTTTTAATGAAATAATTTTTCTGTATTCAAAAAATAAGTACACAAGTACAACAAAGAATAGAAAATATTGCACATTCGTACACAAATTGAAATAATGCACATATTCGACAAGTTGTTAAGTTCAACATCTGAGTCGCCGATATCACCCACCAAAATTCAGGTCACAGTATCACCCCAATAAGTTATAGAAATGCATCTCTCATTTATGAATCAGCTATTCTGATTGTCTTTCTAGTTTCTTCATAAAACATTATGTAGGGTTCCCATTCCACCAGAAATTGGTTTTGTTTATCAAGTATCTTTGCCGTCAGTTCAGTTCTAAGATAATGGTATTCTACTTTACGTAAAACATATGTATAGGACGGAGTAGTTGAATTCCAAAATTTAGCTATGCTCAATCTTGTTACCGTGAATATAGTTTCTGCTAGTTTACGATAGTGTTTGAGAATGTCCTTATTTGGGAAGTATAACAGCGCTTGCTCTTGTGTAAGAGTTATTTTCTTAGAAAACAGCTTATCTAAAATTTTAGATGTTTCTTCCCATATACTGTACCTCTCATTTTGGGACCCTTCCACCACATATGAAGATATGTGCCTCGTTCCCCACATCCTCTGTAACATAATTGGTTCCCTGACTCTGATGTATTGTGGAATCTTGCTCGGTATATATACCACTTATAAGCGACCTTCATGATGTTTTCCTTTAAGAAGGCGTTAACTGAAAAGGACATATCGCCAAATAAGTTTGCTTCCCATTGGTCAAGTGTCCAAGTGTCATTCAGCTCCTCTTCCCATTTTATCATGAAAGTTGGTTTAACAGATCTACTAGCAGTATTGAAAATTGAATACAACTTATAAATTGAACTTTTGATTACATCTTTAGACAAATATAACCCCTCAAACATAGTGCAAGTGCTCCACTCCTCCCCACCCAGTACCCTGCCAATTCTGGATTTTAATTGTAGATAGTGGAACCATTGAAAACCTACTGCATTATCAAGCTTTAAATAATGATCATATGAAATCAGTTTATTATGTGTCAAGGCCTCTGCTATTCTGTATAGGCCTCTGTTGGCCCATTTGGCTCCCAGTGTCTGTACTATTGGGGAATCTATGTCCACAAGGGGCGTGAGCGTGGAATTTTGGCTTAGCAAGGGAAATTTCTGGGTAAGCTTGTCCCACAGCTGCAATGTGTGTTCAATAGCTATGAAAACGAATTTTCTCTGCGGTCTTTTGGTTTTGGGAGTGCAGAGGATTCTATCTATTCTGTTCAAATCAATGAACCTGGCCTCCAGTCCCACCCACTGCTTGTCACTCTCATGTTTGGCCCAGTGAAGTGTTTGTGCCATGCGTGCTGCTTGATAGTAGGCAATCATATTAGGAACCCCTATTCAACCCTCCATTCGGTTCCTGACCATTAATTGTGGATACCCTAATGCTTAATGAAATTGATGAAGATAACCTTGACATGCTTGACTTGGAGGATGTATTCAGTTATGACTCCCCAAGGATTAAACTGGGTGACCTTTTTCAGGACTATGAGAATTTAAAACTAAAAGAACAAAACTGAAATGGGACAGATGGATTCTAACTAAGTATGATCCCTAGAAGACTAAGGCTGAATAAGTTTCCAATTTACAACATCAAAGTATCAGTCTTTTATCTCATGCTGGAATTAAGCATTAACTGACTGCTGACTAACATTGATTTCTCTCCTAATAGAGTATAAAGACTTTTTATTAAATGAAGTTAAATCTAAGATTTCTTCTATACAGTCCGAAATGGACAAGTTTAAACAGAATGATATATACAGACAGTTTGAAACCATTTTTAAAAAGCAATTGAGGAGTCTAAAAAGTTAGTGATCCAAACTAAACACACTAAATTTTTGAGAGATCAAAAAGATTACTCCCTTGGTGTTGTCTATGTGTGGCGTCGCTGCCAAAGAAATAAGTCCTGGTTTAATTCAGGAACCCAGTATAGTTTAACTGGGGGTAAAAACAAAAACATAAATAGAAGATACCAAAATAGGAGTAATAGACAGAGGTTACAAGAGCCCCCATCTGAACCCCCAAAGAAAGTAATGTTTTCCAATTCAGAGGTGGATGCCTCTGATGAAGATAGATTTGCCTCCAGTTTTGAAGGTGTTTCAGGTGACGAGCAGGCATCAGAGGGAAATGTTGCAATCTGAAAATGAAATCCAGGTGTCAGGTGGTGGTAATAAAAGTATTTTGAAAGGTTCTATACCCCTAGGGGCAAGACCTAAAATAGGCAGACCAGATACTTATTCTGAAAATATAGCCAATAATGCTTCATATAAGAATGATATCTTTAGTAAGTTGCCTGCCAAGATTAATACCCAGGTTTTTAAAGAGGCCGAGAGACAATTCCAGGGAGGGGGGAAGCAGAACCAAGGGGATACAGGACCAGGTATGGAGGGTCAGGGACAACCAAGGTAAACATTAAGAGCAAAGAACTACAACAACAAAAAACAAACGGCTAGATTACGAGCTGTGCGTTATGTGTGAAAAAGCAGCGCTATGGCTCTTTTTCACTACCACTGCTATTACGAGTGTTGTAGGTATAGCTGTACCGCACACTTTTTTGGCCGACAGGCAACGTAACTACCGCACCTTTTAAAAAGTCCTTTTTAAATGGGACTTCTATAGCGCCGGTATTACGAGTTTGCCTGTCCGGCCAAAAAGTGAGCAGTACAGCCTATACCGTCAAGATTCATTCTGCCATCTAAAGTCAGTAGTTATGGGTTTTACGTTACAAATCTGTAGCATAAAACTCATAACTAAAGTGTTACAAAGTACACTAACACCCATAAACTACCAATTAACCCCTAAACCGAGGCCCTCCCGCATCGCAAACACTATAATACAATTATTAACCCCTAATCTGCCGCTCCGGACATTGCCACCACTATAATAAACATATTAACCCCTAATCTGCCGCCCCCAATGTCACCGCCACCACTATACTAAAGTTATTAACCCCTAAACCTAACCCTAGGTCTAACCTTAATATCCCTAACTTTAATATAATTAAAATAAATCTAAATAAAAATTACTATCATTAACTAAATAATTCCTATTTAAAACTAAATACTTACCTTTAAAATAAACCCTAAGCTAGCTACAATATAACTAATATTTACATTGTAGCTATCTTAGGTTTTATTTTTATTTCACAGCTAAGTTTGTATTTATTTTAACTAGGTAGAATAGTTAGTAAATAGTTATTAACTATTTACTAACTACCTAGTTAAAATAAATACACATTTACCTGTAAAATAAAACCTAACCGGGCTTACACTAACACCTAACATTACACTACAATTAAATAAATTACATTAATTAAATACAATTAACTAAACTACAAAAAATAAAAACACTAAATTACACAAAATATTTAGATTTATTTTAATTATATTAAAGTTAGGGGTGTTAGGGTTAGACTTATGGTTAGGTTTAGGGGTTAATATATTTATTTAGTGTTAGTGATGTGGGAGGCCAGAGGTTTAGGGGTTAAAAACTTTAGTATAGGGGTGGCGGCGACATTGGGGGCGGCAGATTAGGGGTTAATAAGTGTAGGTAGGTGGCGGCAGATTAGGGGTTAATAAGTGTGGCGGGGTGGCAGATTAGGGGTTAATAAATGTAGATGGGTGGTGGCGATGTCGGGGCGGCAGATTAGGGGTTAATAAGTGTAATGTAGGTGTCGGCGATGTCAGGGGCGGCAGATTAGGGGTTATGAGACTCAGGGTTTATGTTAGGGTGTTAGGTTTAAACATAAATTTTCTTTCCCCATAGGAATCAATGGGGCTGCGTTACGGAGCTTTACTCTCCATTGACATTGATGTCTATGGGGAAATTGTGCACGAGCACGTAAAACCAGCTCAAAGCAGCACTGGTATTTGTGGGCGGTATGTAGCTCATCACTGCCATATTGGCCGCAAACGCAGGTTTTTCGAAAACCTGTAATAGCAGCGCAATTAAAGGTGAGCGGTGGAAATAACTTGCAAGTTATTACCGAGCCATTCATAACACAAAACTCGGAATCTGGCCGAAAGGAAATACCAATAGATATGGTGATTAACATCTCTTCATAAATTCTAACTGATAATGAATATAAGGTCCTTAATTACAGCTTAGGTTTTTTTTTATATAAATAATTTTTATTTAAGGCAATATATATCTGTCAGGATAGGTAAAGTCCAGAGTTAGACCCAAATGCTAGAATGAGGGTAGTAACACCCTAGCACAGTGAGTATATACCAGGACCTAACCCTGCGACAGCTACAGTATAATATACTCACAGAAATAGGCTGGAAGATGGCACAGCAGGGTCAGGAGAAGAAACTTCGTGTAGATAGGGTTAATCAAAAGAGTAATCAAGCAAGCAATGTCCAGCAACGTGTAATCAGGCAGGTAAGGGTTAACCAATAGAGTAATCAAGCAAGCAATGTCCAGCAACGTGTAATCAGGCAGGTAGGGGTTAACCAATAGAGTAATCAAGCAAGCAATGTCCAGCAACGTCTAATCAGGCAGGTAGGGGTTAAGTAATACAGGGAGTGCAGAATTATTAGGCAAGTTGTATTTTTGAGGATTAATTTTATTATTGAACAACAACCATGTTCTCAATGAACCCAAAAAACTCATTAATATCAAAGCTGAATAGTTTTGGAAGTAGTTTTTAGTTTGTTTTTAGTTATAGCTATTTTAGGGGGATATCTGTGTGTGCAGGTGACTATTACTGTGCATAAATATTAGGCAACTTAACAAAAAACAAATATATACCCATTTCAATTATTTATTTTTACCAGTGAAACCAATATAACATCTCAACATTCACAAATATACATTTCTGACATTCAAAAACAAAACAAAAACAAATCAGTGACCAATATAGCCACCTTTCTTTGCAAGGACACTCAAAAGCCTGCCATCCATGGATTCTGTCAGTGTTTTGATCTGTTCACCATCAACATTGCGTGCAGCAGCAACCACAGCCTCCCAGACACTGTTCAGAGAGGTGTACTGTTTTCCCTCCTTGTAAATCTCACATTTGATGATGGACCACAGGTTCTCAATGGGGTTCAGAACAGGTGAACAAGGAGGCCATGTCATTAGATTTTCTTCTTTTATACCCTTTCTTGCCAGCCACGCTGTGGAGTACTTGGACGCGTGTGATGGAGCATTGTCCTGCATGAAAATCATGTTTTTCTTGAAGGATGCAGACTTCTTCCTGTACCACTGCTTGAAGAAGGTGTCTTCCAGAAACTGGCAGTAGGACTGGGAGTTGAGCTTGACTCCATCCTCAACCCGAAAAGGCCCCACAAGCTCATCTTTGATGATACCAGCCCAAACCAGTACTCCACCTCCACCTTGCTGGCGTCTGAGTCGGACTGAAGCTCTCTGCCCTTTACCAATCCAGCCACGGGCCCATCCATCTGGCCCATCAAGACTCACTCTCATTTCATCAGTCCATAAAACCTTAGAAAAATCAGTCTTGAGATATTTCTTGGCCCAGTCTTGACGTTTCAGCTTGTGTGTCTTGTTCAGTGGTGGTCGTCTTTCAGCCTTTCTTACCTTGGCCATGTCTCTGAGTATTGCACACCTTGTGCTTTTGGGCACTCCAGTGATGTTGCAGCTCTGAAATATGGCCAAACTGGTGGCAAGTGGCATCTTGGCAGCTGCACGCTTGACTTTTCTCAGTTCATGGGCAGTTATTTTGCGCCTTGGTTTTTCCACACGCTTCTTGCGACCCTGTTGACTATTTTGAATGAAACGCTTGATTGTTCGATGATCACGCTTCAGAAGCTTTGCAATTTTAAGAGTGCTGCATCCCTCTGCAAGATATCTCACTATTTTTGACTTTTCTGAGCCTGTCAAGTCCTTCTTTTGACCCATTTTGCCAAAGGAAAGGAAGTTGCCTAATAATTATGCACACCTGATATAGGGTGTTGATGTCATTAGACCACACCCCTTCTCATTACAGAGATGCACATCACCTAATATGCTTAATTGGTAGTAGGCTTTCGAGCCTATACAGCTTGGAGTAAGACAACATGCATAAAGAGGATGATGTGGTCAAAATACTTATTTGCCTAATAATTCTGCACTCCCTGTAGAGTAATCAAGCAAGCAATGTCCAGCAACGTGTAATCAGGCAGGTAGGGGTTAACTAATAGAGTAATCAAGCAAGCAATGTCCAGCAACGTGTAATCAGGCAGGTAGGGGTTAACCAATAGAGTAATCAAGCAAGCAATGTCCAGCAATGTGTAATCAGGCAGGTAGGGGTTAACCAATAGAATAATCCAGCAAGCAATGTCCAGCAACATGTAATCAGGCAGGTAGGGGTTAACTAATAGAATAATACAGCAAGCAATGTCCAGCAACGTGTAATCAGGCAGGTAGGGGTTAACTAATAGAGTAATACAGCAAGCAATGTCCAGCAACATGTAGTCAGGCAGGTAGGGGTTAACTAATAGAATAATACGGCAAGCAATGTCCAGCAACGTGTAATCAGGCAGGTAGGGGTTAACCAAAAGAGTAATCCAGCAAGCAATGTCCAGCAACCTGTAATCAGGCAGGTAGGGGTTAACTAATAGAATAATACAGCAAGCAATGTCCAGCAACGTGTAATCAGGCAGGTAGGGGTTAACTAATAGAATAATACAGCAAGCAATGTCCAGCAACGTGTAATCAGGCAGGTAGGGGTTAACTAATAGAATAATACAGCAAGCAATGTCCAGCAACATGTAGTCAGGCAGGTAGGGGTTAACTAATAGAATAATACAGCAAGCAATGTCCAGCAACATGTAGTCAGGCAGGTAGGGGTTAACTAATAGAATAATACAGCAAGCAATGTCCAGAAACGTGTAATCAGGCAGGTAGGGGTTAACCAAAAGAGTAATCCAGCAAGCAATGTCCAGCAACGTGTAATCAGGCAGGTAGGGGTTAACTAATAGAATAATACAGCAAGCAATGTCCAGCAACGTGTAATCAGGCAGGTAGGGCTTAACTAATAGAATAATACAGCAAGCAATGTCCAGCAACGTGTAATCAGGCAGGTAGGGGTTAACTAATAGAATAATACAGCAAGCAATGTCCAGCAATGTGTAATCAGGCAGGTAGGGGTTAACTAATAGAATAATACAGCAAGCAATGTCCAGCAACGTGTAATCAGGCAGGTAGGGGTTAACCAAAAGAGTAATCCAGCAAGCAAAGTCCAGCAACATGTAGTCAGGCAGGTAGGGGTTAACCAAAAGAGTAATCCAGCAAGCAAAGTCCAGCAACAAGTAATCAGTCAGATAGGGGTTCAGGGTTGAGAATTAAACAAGCACAGGTTCTGAATATCAAAGATATAAAGAGTACTCACTTAGCCAACGAGTGAAAACAAACAGGCACCGGAGGAGAGAAGACGCCTTCAGCCAAGTTGCTAGGCAACAGAACGTAGCGCAACAGCGCCGAAGAAACCAAGGTAGAGAGAGAAACAAATGCAAACTGTAAGACCAGACAAGTTAGTAAATACTTTTCCATATTACAGAGTAAGCAGATTTACAAAAGAAGCAGTTGTCCAGCTGTCAAAGTCCATTGCGATATATGCGAATATTTTTCTTTTAAGGAAGCATATATAAGATTCAGTTCTAGTACTATGAATAATTTAATATGTAGTGCAATAATTCTCTGTAAACAAAATCTACACTGAAAGTTAGTGTAGTAGAAACAATATAAAGAACAGATATTATCTAACAATTTCACACAATAAGACATTTGCAGTGATATTAGAACTGTATATTGACTGGAAGGAAGACGGGAGTCATGAAGGGGGGGAAAGAGGGAAGGAAAAGGGAAGGACAAGAGCGAGAGAGAAAAAAAAAACGAGATGAAAAAAGAAACCACTCAAGGGTACATGGTATGTGAGTGAAGGGTGTTTACCGCTGAGTTTTTGGTTTAGTATGTAGGGAGTTCCAGGATTCCCAGGAATTTGAATAAAGGTCTAAGTTGCCTCTATTTATTGATACTGCTTCCTCCATACCCCTAATATAGTCAACTATTTCTAATACTTTGTGTGACGAAGGGACAACTTGTTGCTTCCAATGTCTCGCTAAGAATAATTTGGTTGCCATCATGATATAGACAAATAGGTGTTTTTCACTTTAGTAATTTTGGGGAGTTCTAGGTGTAGAAGGCATGCCTCAGGGCTCCTAACTGCTTGGAGTCCCAGCTTCAAACATATGTCCAATATATCCCCCACAGATCTTGTATCCGTGGGCAGTCCCACCATACATGCATATCATCACCCCTATTTCCACATCCCCTCCAGCACAAGTTTGAGTTAGTGTTGGAGAGTCTACACAGTCTAGTAGGCACCCAGTGCCATTTAGTCAGTAGTTTGTAATAAAGCTCAAACAGTGAAATACAATGTATCGCAGACTTAGTTATTTCAATAGTTATTGTTGACCATCTCTTAGGTTCTATAGTACGTCCGAAGTCTCTTTCCCATGCTAAGGCTAAGATGTTGTGTGTCTTGCACAGTGACAGGGTATCTAGTAAGCATTGGTAATGTACTATCATAAGGTCTCTGTCCTTGCAATCCCGCCTTCCATCTTACTTCCCATAAGGTCAGGTCTCTAGGAGCTGAGGAGGTGAATCCCCAGCTGTGTATAATAGAGCGGAAGCGCATTGTTTCAAATACGAGTGTCTGGGGAATACTACATTTTAGGTTCATTTCAGCATGTGAAAGCCAATTAAATCTGTCATATATATCTTCTATGACTTTAGGGTTAGAATTTTTCCATAGATTAAGATTAGACTCTGGGAGTCCTAAAACTAGGCCTCTGATACTTTAAATTGGAGAGGGAAGGGGGACCACCTGGGGAAGGTGTCTTAGTCTGTACAATGCCTTTAAACAATCAATTAAAACAATGTTGGTAATCGAAAGTTTCACTAGACAATGCTAAAGAAGCCATCGGAGATCCTGCAGATAAATAGCACCCGGAAGCGATGCTTGTTCTATCTCATACCATCTGGGCCATTCCCCAGACCCTCGCCAGTTGGATATGTGTGTCAACATTGCTGCATCATAATAATATTTCAAGTTGGGCAACCCTAAACCCCCATATCAATTGGTGCCTGGAGGATATTACGGGAACTATGGGGTTTGGTATTAACCAAATCATATGTGTTCAAAAGCGATTGGAATTGATCTATTAGAGCTTTCGGGACTCTTAGGGGCAGACATCGAAATAGCTAGGTGAGCCTCGGTAGCAACATGATCTTGAAAGCAGAGAATTTACCCTTTCATTATATCTCTCTATATCTGGGGAGTCCAAGGTCATGTTTTAAAATTTGTGTATAGTTCTGCTCAGTTACTCTTTTCGGGTTGTGCGAGAGGTGTACTCCCAAATGTTTCCATTAAATGAATATCGGTTCTGAAGGGCTCTGGTTTGAATTTCAGGGAGATTTAGGGGGTAGGATTCCGTCTTATCAACATTTAGTTTGTAGAAAGATAGAGTACCGAAGAATTTAAAAAGGTCTAAGAGATAGGGTAAGGAAATAGTTGGGTCCGTTAGAAAGAACGTTAGATCATCCACAAAAAGTCTAAATTTCTGCAGTGTACCATGAAGGAATAGGCCCTTAATATCTGAATTCTGTCTGATCGCAATAGTCAGAGGCTCAATAGCTATGGTGAACAAGAGTGTGGATAGAGGTCACCCCTGCCGAGTCCCGTTACTGAGGGGGAACGAATCAGAGCAGAAGCCTAGTCCTCTCACTCTGGCTGTAGGATTAGAGTATAGAGCTCCAATCGCTGTTTGAAAATCTTTCAGTATGCCCATGTGACCCATGACTTCATTCATATATTCCCATCGGATCCTATTGAATGCTTTCTTAGCATCAAACGATAGGGTCAATAGCGGAAGGCCTAATCTATGAGTCTCTGTGAATATATTTAAGAGCCTTCTCGTACTATCTGACCCTTGTCTATGAATAGTAAAACCCACTTGGTCCCTATGGATAATGTCAGGTAATAATTTACAAAGTCTAAAAGCTAAGATTTTGGCAAACACAAGATAGATCTAAAATGCAGAAGGTAGAGGGCGCCACATAGTGCAAATCAGGCAGGTAACCAAATGATATAGGTACAAATGAAATCCTACTCACGTGATGGAAAGGACCATTGTGCAATATGAGCAAGCTGGAACCAAAAGTCGTCTAGCAGACACCCAGGTACACTAGAAATCGGAGGTATCCTCGTCCCACCCAGAGGGAGTCCAGAGATATTTCTTGTTGCCACAGGTAATGTCAAACAGCGGTCAGTGATGATGGTCAATTCTCATTGAGGCTCAAATGGCAAAAGGTCACAACCAGAAGAATAAGCAGCAGCGAGATATTGATTAATAAAATTTATTTAAAAGGTTAAAACAATAGCCAATAATACACTATATCTGGACTTTTTATCATTATTTTATTATCATTATTTTATTATATTTTGTTTATCTGAGCATGTCTAATTTGATTAGTGTCAGCAGGTCGTGGAAGACAAAAGACAAGAGGCGCTCTTTGTGCAGCAAGTTCGTAATTACTTAACAACTAAGCAATGGAGATCAGGTACTCACAAGGAACATTGCACATCCAGTGCAATAACGGACAAGCCGAAGCTTCAGAGCCGCTCGGCTGACTCAACCAAGCTGTAACAGCTATGATCCAAAACGAGGCTCCAATTACGGTAACGATATCCAATGAGAGACGCCAACAGGAACGATCCTGTGCTGTATACACCAAATAAAGGAGACCCAACCAGGCGGGAATCACAGAGTGTAGGAGAGTAGTACAAAAGTCCAGAGCAAGGCTTTATAGAATCGATACACTTTATTAAAACATATAAAAGTGTTGCTTAGCAATGCGTTTCTCGGCTACGTGCCGTTTCATCAGGCTATATTTTTACAATAAAGTCTTGCTCTATTTAAACCCCCTATGGCCAATCGTTAGCTAGAATTTTTACACACCTCTTTTTAATGGCATTTACATTGGTTGATTGTGCCATAAGCAGGCGTCCTATCATGTCTTGCGGAAGTTACACCCCTACCCATATGTCACACATGCACATGCATATACATCTATTAGCACATAAGGCACCAAATTATTATTTAGCATATACACCTTAATATATATTAGTCACACGATTATTAGTTTAACAATACATATGTGCACATTGATAGTTGTTACATTCCACTCCATGTGGTATATAGTTATTTCCACTAGCGTAATTTCTTTGTAGTTATTTATATGAAGGTATTATAATAAAGATTATTAAACACTTGGGTAGTATGGAACATACCATGCACTAGCACATAATAATAGTGAATATTAGATGTCTATAGCATCAGAAGGTTAGTCACTAATAATATTAATTTATTTTATTTATACAATATTGTCATCACTTCCAATAGTCATTATTTAGGCAAATTTACACACATTATCTACACATTATTGGTCAGTAAAACCACCAACTAGGAACTCATGCCATTACTAAGGTCTAATGTAGCCAAGATTGAGGCCCCTTACATCTAGTTAGGCCACTATGGGAAAAAATGACAAGTGTATCACGAATGTATATTTAAGATCCATTAGTGTGTGTTTTAATTATCAAATCCGTTTATAGCGGAATGTATTTTATGAAATCGTTTATATTTTATTTTTATTGAATGGCTTTTTGAAGATTTGCTATTGTATTATTTAAACACCATATTTGTTTTTAGCGTAATGTATATACAGTGGGGCAAAAAAGTATTTAGTCAGCCACCAATTGTGCAAGTTCTCCCACTTAAGAAGATGAGAGAGGCCTGTAATTTCATCATAGGTATACCTCTTCTATGAGAGACAAAATGTAGAAACAAATCTAGACAATCACATTGTCTGATTTGGAAAGAATTTATTTGCATATTATGGTGGAAAATAAGTATTTGGTCACCTACAAACAAGCAAGATTTCTGGCTCTCACAGACCTGTATCTTCTTCTTTAAGAGGCTCCTCTGTTCTCCACTCATTACCTGTATTAATGGCACCTGTTTGAACTTGTTATCAGTATAAAAGACACCTGTCCACAACCTCAAACAGTCACACTCCAAACTCCACTATGGTGAAGACCAAAGAGCTGTCGAAGGACACCAGAAACAAAATTGTAGACCTGTACCAGGCTGGGAAGACTGAATCTGCAATAGGCAAGCAGCTTGGTGTGAAGAAATCAACTGTGTGAGCAATAATTAGAAAATGGAAGACATACAAGACCACTGATAATCTCCCTCGATCTGGGGCTCCACGCAAGATCTCACCCCGTGGGGTCAAAATGATCACAAGAATGGTGAGTAAACATCCCTGAACCACACGGGGGACCTAGTGAATGACCTGCAGAGAGCTGGGACCAACGTAACAAAGGCTACCATCAGTAACACACTACGCCGCCAGGGACTCAGATCCTGCAGTGCCAGACGTGTCCCCCTGCTTAAGCCAGTACATGTCTGGGCCCATCTGAAGTATGCTAGAGAGCCTTTGGATGATCCAGAAGCGGATTGGGAGAATGTCATATGGTCAGATGAAACCAAAGTAGAACTGTTTGGTAGAAACACAACTCGTCATGTTTGGAGGAGAGAGAATGCTGAGTTGCAACCAAAGAACACCATACCTACTGTGAAGCATGGGGGTGGCAACATCATGCTTTGGGGCTGTTTCTCTGCAAAGGGAACAGGACGACTGATCCGTGTACATGAAAGAATGAATGTATCGTGAGATTTTGAGTGCAAACCTCCTTCCATCAGCAAGGGCATTGAAGATGAAACGTGGTTGGGTCTTTCAGCATGACAATGATCCCAAACACACCGCCCGGGCAACGAAGGAGTGGCTTCTTAAGAAGCATTTCAAGGTCCTGGAGTGGCCTAGCCAGTCTCCAGATCTCAACCCCATAGAAAACCTTTGGAGGGAGTTGAAAGTCTGTGTTGCCCAGCGACAGCCCCAAAACATCACTGCTCTAGAGGAGATCTGCATGCAGGAATGGGCCAACATACCAGCAACAGTGTGTGACAACCTTGTGAAGACTTACAGAAAACGTTTGACCTCTGTCATTGCCAACAAAGGATATATAACAAAGTATATAGATGAACTTTTGATATTGACCAAATACTTATTTTCCACCATAATATGCAAATAAATTCTTTCCAAATCAGACAATGTGATTGTCTGGATTTGTTTCCACATTTTGTCTCTCATAGTTGAGGTATACCTATGATGAAAATTACAGGCCTCTCTCATCTTCTTAAGTGGGAGAACTTGCACAATTGGTGGCTGACTAAATACTTTTTTGCCCCACTGTATATGTATGTATATTAATATGTATTTTTATTTTCTTTGATCTTCAAGTATGAATTTTATTTAGTAAGATATCAATTTTTAGTACAAATTCAATTTTACTATGAAGTGCTACTAAATAGTTAAATAAGACTTTTTTGAATGCTTAGTTTACATGAACTAGAGAGGAAAGCCTATTTATAACGTTAATATTATATGAGTATTACGATTTTATTGGTATTTTATGTATATACTAATATGTCTCAAGTTTAGCACTGTATTAATTTTTGGTAGAATAGGGTAGTCATTGCACACCTATTAAATATAAATATGTATATGTATTTCCCCATATTGCAAGCGTAAAGCTTGCATCTCGAGTAGGTGTGTAACTTCCGCAAGACATGATAGGATGCCTGCTTATGGCACAATCAACCAATGTAAACGCCATTAAAAAGAGGTGTGTAAAAATTCTAGCTAACGATTGGTCATAGGGGGTTTAAATAGAGCAAGACTTTATTGTAAAAATATAGCCTGATGAAACGGCACGTAGCCGAGAAACGCGTTGCTAAGCAACACTTTTATATGTTTTAATAAAGTGTATCGATTCTATAAAGCCTTGCTCTGGACTTTTGTACTGCTCTCCTACACTCTGTGATTCCCGCCTGGTTGGGTCTCCTTTATTTGGTGTATACAGCACAGGATCGTTCTTGTTGGCGTCTCTCATTGGATATCGTTACCGTAATTGGAGCCTCGTTTTGGATCATAGCTGTTACAGCTTGGTTGAGTCAGCCGAGCGGCTCTGAAGCTTCGGCTTGTCCGTTATTGCACTGGATGTGCAATGTTCCTTGTGAGTACCTGACCTCCATTGCTTAGTTGTTAAGTATTTACGAACTTGCTGCACAAAGAGCGCCTCTTGTCTTTTGTCTTCCAGGACCTGCTGTCAATATTTTCGTTTCACTAGAGAGAGCTGCTTTTGGTTGTTGTCCGTTGTTGGTTTCTTATGAAGAACCTCATCTGGGAACTTTCTTTACTTTGTTTGGGAACTATCACATTTACCACTATATATCAATTGTGATTATACTAACTGACATTTGTGTAGAATTGATTTTCTTGTATGGTATCTATCATATGGCCCCACTATTTATAACATATATATATTAGTTTATGTACATCTAACTAACTAATTAAGTAGTGTTAGGCTATTATTGAAGTGGCGCACCTCCTATATAGACAACTCTATTCTGAGCAATTTTGGTGTCTAGTGGTTTCTGTATAATTTGATTAGTGTGTTGCTTTAATTTATTTTATTTTTTAAAATTGTTTAGAGCCCATTATTGGATTTGTGATTAATTTGTTAAGGTAGATTATATTACTATCTCTATACATACGCTTAGATATATATACATTTTCATCGAATCTATCTAGTCTAATCTATTGGTGCCTCTTATAGATACTAGTTTGGCTTATAGTATTAGGTACTTTTGCCTACTGTGTATCTTTTTATTTTTGGCAAACAGCTTAACATCTATGATTATGAGTGGTATGGGGTGATAACTGGGGCATAACTGGGGATCTTTACCTTCTTTTGGTATTTTGAGAATATTGGCCGCTAAGAATTCCGGGAGTAATAAGCCGTTATCAAAAGCTCTGGCAAAGAGCCTCTTTAAGAAGGGGGCTAGGATATTACTATAAGTTTCCTAGAACAGGGGGGAGAATCCATCTGGGCCTGGGGTCTTATGAAGTTTTAGTTGCTTGATCGCTGAATTAATTTCTGAATTGGTTAATGGGTTAAGATAAATGCTCAACTTGGTCATGTTCTAATTTGGAGATATTTAGGGATTCCAGAAACCTAGAGATAACTAGTCGATCAGCTAGCTCTATAACTTCCTGATCTTCTATATTGTATAATGTGTTGTAATAGGTCTTAAATGATCTCTTTCGGGGAATATACTACTTTGTCCGCTATTTTTAGTTTTTGGATTCGGGACGATTTGAGTATAGTCCTTAGCTTGGTTGCCAAAAGTCTATCCGCCCGGTTTCCTTGATAATAGAATAATTGTTTGTACCTAAGCAGATTGTCTTAGATTCTTTGCATTTCTTTACCGGTTATTTCTGTGCGCAATTCACCTATAGGGGTAGCTAATCTACTATCGGGATTGTCTTTATTTTCCCTTTCTAGGGCCCTAAGTTCTCCGAATAGCTGTGCTAGAGTCGCCCCCCTATCACGTCGTAATTGTGCTGCTCTCTTCAAGAAAGTTCCTCTCATGTAGGTCATCATTGAGGCCCAAAGTATATTGTCACTTATCTGTCCAGTATTATAAAGAGTAAAAAATTCCTGTAGGTCTGTGGCAGTCTGGGCTAACCATGGGTTTTTAATGAGGTAATCTGCCAGTCTCCAGGCCCTATTACTTTCATGCCACGCCGCTCTAGCCGTTGCTAGGGGCGCGGTGTATCCTTCCTGCTCGTTGCCAGGGACAGTGACGGACCTGGCGTCTCCTTCCTGCTCGTTGCCAGGGGCAGTGTCGGCTCAGGATGCGTGCGGCGCTGACGTCATTGTCGCACGCTCCTGATGCTGCTGGGAGCTATCTGGCGCGAATCCTGTGCCTATTTAAACCCTGCACTAACGATCTGTCACTGCCCAAGTATAGGTGTTACTCTGTGTGCTCCTGGGTGTGACAGATCGTTCTATACCATTGTTGCTGATCCTGCCTGTTACTGACTACTCTACCTGCCTTTACCCTTTAACTGCTGGACTGATCTTTTGTTGCTGAACCTGCCTGTTGCTGACTACTCTGCCTGTTTGTCCCCTGAATTGCTGGATTGATTTACTGCTGCTGAACTCTGCCTGTCTGACTACTCTGCCTGTTTAACCCCTCAATTGCTGGACTGATATATTGTTGCCAAACCCTGCCTGCCTTGACCATTCTAGTGGTGTGCCCTTGGACTGCTTTATTGTTGCCAAACCCTGCCTGCCTTGACCATTCTAGTGGTGTGCCCTTGGACTGCTTTACTGTTGCCGAACCCTGCCTGCCTTGACTATTCTAGTGGTGTGTCCTTGGACTGCTCTGCCGTTGCCGCTGGGGACCGTCCTGCCTGTGGTGAGTGCCGCTCTCCTCATCTTACTAACTTTCTCTGCTCTGGGATATTCCCTATCATTCTGGCTCGACGCCGGGATAACAAGACTACTGGCCGAGTTTTCGTCTGATAGAGGAGTATCCCACGAGCATCACATTATACTTGGGCCATGCAGCCAGATGAGGTGGCACGAGCTGTTTATCTTCAGGGACAGATGTTGGGAACCCATACCACACAGTTGCAGAATTTGGATTCCAAGCTAGAAGCTATTACCGCTCAGCTCTCCTTAATAGTTGCAGCGAGAGATGCCGCTCCTGTTGCTACACCACCAGTCCATACTCCCAGTACTGTGACTTCTTCCTCTGCTTCTGGAAGCATACCCCAGATACCCTTGCCTGACAAGTATGAAGGTACTACTGATTGCAGGGGCTTTCTAAACCAATGCAGGCTGCACTTCCGCAACGATCCTCACACCTTTCGGTCTCATCAGTCAAGGGTGACCTTTATCATTTCTTTGCTAAAGGACAAGGCCCTAGCCTGGGTCTCTCCTCTTTTGGAACAGAACGCTACACTCCTGCATGATGCTGATGAGTTCATATCTGCTTTGTCTTCTGTGTTTGGGACTTCTGGCCGTACCTCTGTTGCAGAATATTCTCTCCTGGATCTCCGCCAGGGTAAGAAAACTGTGGCACAATTTGCCATCGAGTTCTGCACCTTGGCACTTGAAACCACCTGGGATGGCAGTGCTCTCAAGGCAGCCTTTAGGAGGGGTCTCCATGAACGCATCAAAGATGAACTCACTTATCATGATAAACCTTCTTTGGATGACTTTATAGCGCTTTGTATCAATCTGGACTCTCGCTTTCAGAAAAGGAAAGCCGAGAGAGACAGAACAAGGAGGTTCCTTCCCTCCCGTCCTCCTATTCGCCTAGTTTCGGCAGCATCTGCTACCCCTTCAGCAGCTCCATTTACCTCGGTAGAGGAACCCATAGATCTCTCCTACTTCAAACCCTCAGAGTCTGAAAGGCAGAGAAGAAGAAGACTGAGGCTATGTTTTTATTGTGGATCTAACACACACCAACTAAAGGACTGTGATGTTCGGCTGGGAAAAGCCAATGCTTAGAGGATAACACTGGGGTACCTCTAAGCATGGTCTCAACTAAATCCCTTCACTCTTCTCGGATCCTGGTAGCTGTTACACTTACCTTCCTTCAGAATACAGTCCACACTCAAGCCTTCATTGATTCAGGGGCAGCTGGAAACTTCCTGGATCACCGTTTCATGATTCAAGTTGGTTTGCCTCTTCTACAGAAAAGACATTGTCTCAAAATAACTACCCTGGATGGCACCCCCCTTGGTTCGGCCTGATTCATTTCGAATCAGCACCCCTGACCCTGAATGTGGGAGTCCTCCACACTGAACAGCTGCAGTTTGAGGTTATTCATTCCCCAGCATAGCCTGTAATCCTTGGTCTTCCTTGGCTTTGGGTACACAATCCACGGTTCGATTGGACTGAGGGACAACTGGCCTCCTGGGGCACTTCCTGTTTCCACTCCTGCCTTGCTTAAGTTGTTCCTCTAACCCGTATTCCCATAACCACTATACAGACTCCTCCAAACCTCAGTATATGCAGACTTCACTGATGTGTTTGAGAAAAAAGCAGCCGACGTGCTGCCACCCCACCGTCCTTACGACTGCAAGATCGACCTCTTTCCCGGAGCACCACTTCCCAAAGGGAGGACTTATCCACTCTCCAAGGCTGAAACCAAATCCATGCAGGAGTACATACAAGAGAACCTAGCTAAAGGTTTCATTCGTCCTTCCTCCTCTCCTGCTGGGGCCGGCTTCTTCTTTGTCAGTTAGAAGGATGGTAGGCTCAGACCCTGCATTGACTACAGGGCCTTGAATAACATAACCATCAAGAATCGCTATACCATACCATTGATCACCGAACTGTATGACTCGCTCCAGGATGCCTGCTTTTTCACGAAACTGGACTTACGTGGGGCATATAATCTGATTCGCATCTCCCCAGGCCACGAATGGAAGACCGCCTTTAACACAAGATCTGGGCATTACGAATACCTTATAATGCGCTTTGGGCTGTGTAATGCCCCTGCAGTCTTCCAGGCATTTGTCAATGATGTCTTCCGAGATCTCCTCAACCGCACTGTCATCGTTTATCTGGATGATATCCTTGTTTTCTCTCCCACTTTAGAGGAGCATCATAGGCACGTGAGACAGGTGCTTCTTCGCCTCAGGGATAATTCCTTGGTAGCCAAGCTAGAAAAGTGCGAGTTTGATCAAGTGCAAATCCAATTCCTTAGTTATGTAATCTCAAAGGAGTGTTTTGCCATGGATCCTGCTAAACTCACCGCGGTACTAGAGTGGCCTCAACCTACCTCTTTAAAGGAATTACAGAGGTTTTGGGGTTTTTCCAATTATTACCACAAGTTTATAAAGAACTTTTCTCAAACAGTAGCACTAAATAAACAAAACGGAACAAGGACTGTAAACATTGGCCTCCTGAGGCCGTTAATGCCTTCTTTTGCCTTAAAAAGGCTTTCTGTTCAGCTCCTGTGCTCCGCCATCCTGATCCTGACCTACATATTACTTTAGAGGTTGATGCCTCCGAGAAAGGGGCTGGAGCAGTTCTCACCCAAAGGGACCCTTTGACTTCCAAATCACACCCTGTAGCCTTTAACTCTAAACACTTTACCCCTGCTGAGAGGAACTATGTTGGTAATCGTGAACTCCTAGCCATTAAGATGGCCTTAACTGAATAGCGTCATTGGTTAGAGGGCACCGCCAATCCTATTCAGATTCTCACCGACCATAAGAATCTGACTTACCTAGAGCCTGCTGACTGACTGGCCTTGTTCTTTTCTCGTTTTAACTTTGTGGTCTCTTATCTTCCTGGGACCAAGAACAAGAAGGCGGCACCCTTTCCCGACAGTTCCCTCATTCAAGTGATTCCTCAGAAGTTCCTACTGAACATATCATACCCCCCTCCTGTGTGGTTGCTCAACTCAATACTACCCTTCTGCAGAGACTACAACGTGCTCAGTCTAGTAAACCTCCTGGAGCCCCCATGTCCTCCGATATACTCTTTGTACCCCTGAATCTACGTATCCCTGTGTTAGTCTGGGCTCATGATAGCAAACTCTCAGGACATCCTGGTTCGACTAGGACTTTCAAGCGTCTTTTCCAACATGTTTGGTGGCCTACTATGAAGTCTGATGCACAGGACTATGTCAAAGCCTGCACAACTTGTGCTGCCAACAAGACTCCCCGATCTTTGCCTCCTGGCTTGCTCCAACCATTGTCCATTCCCAAACAACCATGGACACATATAACAATTGACTTCATTGTGGATCTTCATTCTTCTGACCACCATACAGTCATCTGGGTTGTGGTAGACTGCTTTTCCAGACTGGCTCACTTCGTACCACTAAACAAACTACCTTCTGCTCAAGAATTATTGTCCCTTTTTCTCTTGCATGTGGTATGACTTCATGACATTCCTGTGAACATTGTTTCCGACAGAGGTTCACAGTTTATCTCTGCCTTTTGGAGGGCCTTTTGTAAATCGATTGGAACCACGGTTTCCTTCTCTTCTGGCTACCATCCACAGACCAATGGACTAACTGAGAGAGCAAACCAGGAACTCAAAGCCTACCTAAGAGCCTTTGTCAATGCTAGTCATACCAACTGGTCTGAGTTGCTACCCCTAGCTGAGCTGGCAAGAAACACTCATTGAAACTCTTCCCTTAAATGTTCTCCATTTCAAGCCGCAGCAGGATATGAACCTCGTGTGTTCCCTCTCTTAACTCAGTCCACTGGGGTCCCTGCCGCAGACCGACACGTCACTGGACTCACCACTCATTGGCATGTATACGCTCTCAGCTACGTTCAGCTGTCTCTAGATATAAGAAGTTCGCTGATCGTCATAGGACTTCTCTGCCATTCCAGTGGGTGAACGTGTTTGGATATCAACTCGACACATGCGTCTAAGTCAACCCTGTCACAGATTGGGGCCCAGATTTATCGGCCCTTACAAGGTCCTGAAAAGTCTGTCTCCTGTTGCCTACAAAGTGGCCTTGCCAAAAACCCTACGCATACATCCAGTCTTCCACATCTCAATGCTTAAACCATACATCAAGGATATATATACCCGGCTCCTCCTCCTCCACTCCTGGTCCGTGGGGACCCCGAATATGAGGTAGCTAAGATCCTGGACTCCAGATACAGGCGCAGACAATTGCAATACTTGGTACATTGGAAAGGTTACTCCCTGGCAGGCTGTTCCTGGGTCCCTGCCCGTGATGTGTATGTCCCATCTCTGGTCTCCAAATTCAATGCTGCTCATCCTTTGAGGCCGGCTCTGGTTCCCAGAGGGAACCTTTGTGGAGGGGGCTATATCACGCCACTCTAGCCGTTGCTACGGGCGCATCATCTACTTCCTGCTCATTGCCGGGGCAGTGTCGGACCTGGCGTCTCCTTCCTGCTTGTTGCCAGGGGCAGTGTCGGCTGAGGATGTGTGCAGCGCTGACGTCATCGCCGCACGCTCCTGATGCTGCTGGGAGCTCTCTGGCGTGAATCCTGCGCCTATTTAAACCCTGCACTAACGATCTGTCACAGCCCAAATATAGGAGTTACTCTGTGTGCTCCTGGGTGTGACAGATCGTTCTATAGCTTTGCTGCTGATTCTGCCTGTTACTGACTACACTACCTGCCTTAACCCTTTAACTGCTGGACTGATCTTTTGTTGCTGAACCTGCCTGTTGCTGACTACTCTGCCTGTTTGTCCCCTGAATTGCTGGATTGATTTACTGCTGCTGAACTCTGCCTGTCTGACTACTCTGCCTGTTTAACCCCTCAATTTCTGGACTGATATATTGTTGCCAAACCCTGCCTGCCTTGGCCATTCTAGGGGTGTGCCCTTGGACTGCTTTATTGTTGCCAAACCCTGCCTGCCTTGACCATTCTAGTGGTGTGCCCATGGACTGCTTTACTGTTGCCGAACCCTGCCTGCCTTGACCATTCTAGTGGTGTGTCCTTGGACTGCTCTGCCATTGCAGCTGGGGACCGTCCTGCCTGTTGTGAGTGCCGCTCTCCTCATCTTACTAACTTTCTCTGCTCTGGGATATTCCCTATCATTCCGGCTCGACGCCAGGATGACAAGACTACTGGCCGAGTTCGGTCTGATAGAGGAGTATCCCACGAGCATTACAGTTACTTCCATTCTGAAGGGAAAGGCATAGATTAATTGTCACCATATCATGATCTGACCATGGACACACCGAGATATATGCTCTGGAGATTTTATCTAGTGACCATGAGTCACAAAAAAGGTATCTATCCGGAAGTAGGAATTATGAGCTTTGGAGAAAAACATATAGTCTCGGTTATTGGGATTCAGACATCTCCAGGAGTCAAATAAGTTGTCTTGTATCATGATGTTTTGGAATCTCTTGGATTCCATTACTATTTTTGGGGCAGGTTTAGATTTCCTAGGGTGTATTTTGTCTACCTGAGGGTCCCAATTGATATTAAAATCACTTCCCAATAGGAGTGGACCTCATTTAATCTGTACAACATGTTGTAACAACTGCTGAAAAAAAGGACCCTTGCTTCTCATTCGGGGCATATATGTTCACAAGGGTACATACCACATTATCTAGTTCACATACTATAATCACATATCTACCTTCTGAATCGGTATCAATTACAATCAGAGTGTAAGCTATATTCCTCCTGAGTAGAATTGCTACTCCTCTCTATTTTTCGGATATGTGGTGTGTGCACAAATATTGTAGAGATTAGATTTCAGAGCATATTGAGGGGAGTCAGTCCAATGGGTCTCTTGAAGGTAAGCAATGTCAATTTTGGCTTTCTGTAGATGTCTTAGTAGAAAACTTCTCTTAGTAGGGGAGTTTAAACCTTTAACATTAAGGGTAGCTAATCTAATTGGCAACATTCAATTGATGGGGAGTGAAATCCGTGTGTCATTGTCAAGGTGGGATACCTATTGATAGGAAAAAAAATTAATACAGAACCCAGAAATAGAAGCGACAGGAAAGGAAAGAGGTGAGGTAAGAGAATGTTAAGGGTTTAGCTTGTATATATAACAAGAGAACATATTACTGAACCTGCAAATGAAAACATCAATAAAACAAGGGTTAGAAATAGCATGTATGTGACAAGCACATAAAAGCGCTGCCCGAGGTCACACTGTAGCCCCTTATCCAAGGGGCTCAGCATGGAACAAAGATAAGTATCCATGTACTTAAACTGTGTCGGGGGGGGGGGTGGAACCAAGGGGTACAGGTTACACAGTTGGGTAGAATCATTTACCTCCCTGGCTGGAATAAATGTAAGTTGACCAGAATAGTTTTTGAGCAATAGGGGTTCTAAGGACCTTTATGTGATATATAATTCACTCTTTCTCCACAACATCAAAGTAAGTAAGACCTATTATCAGGGTTATCCTGGCATCTACATATGAGGTCCCAACACGCCTAGTAGAATTTAGCAAAGAAGATTTATGGGGGTGTCTCTTAGTGGGTCTTATAACTTATAGGATGATTTTTAGGATTAAGAAGGACCTGTCATTAATGTGAAATAAACAAATTTAAACATTAGTGCAAAACCAACAGTAACATGAATAAATGTGCAAGTAAAACAGTCGAATCTAGAAACTTTCAAAATCCTGCAAGAGATTGTCAAACCATTAGATTTCCAAAGGATATTTATATAAGAGAATTGTAAAGTCCTCCCTTTGTGTAGGAAAAAGGAGATGATCCTGAATCAAAAGGGAATCAGGGGGCTTCTGTTTGCTCATCGAAGGACCCCATCTTTGCTGTTGTACTCTGTGAGGTAGAGGTTGCCACTCCAAAACATTGACTCGAAAGGTTGGTGGGCCTGTCAGTGTGTGATCTTGAGTATCAGCAGTAGAGTCTAGCAGCTTCCATTTCTGAAACAGCGACTGAGCTTGTTGGGGAGTCGATGCTGTGTAAAGTTGGCCATCTTTCATGATGAGTAGCTTCACAGGAAACCCCCACCTATATCTGATTACGTGGGTTTGAAGGATCTTGGTGTAGTCTGGAAAAGTTATCCTTAGGAAGAGTGTATAAATAGAGAGATCTGGGAAGATTTGGATATTTTCAAACTTCTCAGACAAACTTTTTCCCCTTAGGGAGGTGCTAATTAATTTATTCTTGAAAGCAAAGTAATGTAATCTTGCTACCACATCTCTAGGCTTATCCATTGCTATGGATCTAGGCCGTGCAATTCTCTGGGCCCTATCCATCATAACATCACTATCTGAAGCTTCCTCTACAATTTCTTTGAAAAGTTCCTTTAAATAGGGTTCTATATCTTGGGGTTGAACTGTTTCTGGAATGCCCCTAATTCGGACGTTGTTTCTTCATGACCTATCCTCTATATCTGCCAGTTTCTGTTCCATATCTGACATTTGGCTAGCAAGGGATTCTGTATAGGACAGCAAGTTAGTATGGTCGACAATTAGATCCTCCCGCTTCTTCTCCAAAGCTTCTGTTCTGTCGCCTAAAAGCATCTGCAGCAGATTTATCAAATCTTTTTGTTAGAGAGTCATGGTGGCCTGTCAGCAAAGTTTTAATGGTTTCAATTAATGCTGGATGAGCTTCCAAGCTAGCAGCTGTGCGAGATAAAGAGGTTCTCAGTGATTTGTCCGGTATAGTGTTCTCATCTTCTGAGGCATCTTGTTGGGTAGAGGGGGTGAAATGATAGTGTTCTAGTACATATTTTTTTCTGAGAGCCAGATGGCTTTGGCTTCTTTTTCTGGCTGTGTGGCATTGCAAAGCTGTATGAGGTATGTGTAGCTCGTATCCTCTAATAAAGAAAAGCCCAGTATGAACTTAATCTTTAAGCCTCCTATGCTAGAGAATGTGGGGGCCAGGGAGGTAGAGACAGTAGTTGTCTTCACATGTAGTTTCAGCTGGGTAGCTAGGTTTATGGAACTTTACAGATCATGGATTCGGTGCAAAAAGACCTACACCCCTTCCCAGGATATAGCCATTTAGGACGACATAAGGGAAGGGGAAAAAGGGCTCAGCTCACAAGGATGCAATATATAGGGAAGGGATGGGAAGGGGGTCAGTACCACAGATCTGCTTTCTAGTTTGGTTAGGAAGGCTTCTTAGATGAAACATGTCTAACTTTTTCTCCTATATGAGAACAAGTGCAGGCTGGAAGATAGACTGTAATCTGGGAGCAAGCAATGATCTTTTATTACTTGAAGCCTTTTTATGTTATTTATTGAAGGGTTAAAAAACTGGGTCTACCACTTAAAGTGTAGATACCTATGCGTGTAAGGTTGTCCTCTTATCAAGGTACTGGTTCGGGGCTAGTGGAGGAAGCAAGTGGTATGAGTTGAATGTGTGGTCTAGCGCACTAGATTCAGTTCACTTCTAGTAACACAGTCACTTTCATTTAAATATTTTAATTATGAGATCGGCTGTAGTTCACATATACTGTATATACACACATATTTAATCATTCACAGTGTCAGGATTCAGCTTAGGTCCTTCCCCCTACTCCTATAAAATGATCTACACAGCTGCAAACAAGTGCTTAGTAATTTGTTAGTTTCAGTCTAACCAGGAGGTGAGCCAGAGCAAGAGCGATTAGCAGAATCTAAAGCCATTCGGATTACAATTTCATTTATTTCACCAACCAGCTCTACCCTCTAAACTTAAGGATTTATATTATCCTCCTACAGCGTTTGTCTATTACATTTCTACGGACGCAAGGAGCTGAGAAACTTTTCACTGTACAAGCGTGCTGTGATACATAGGCCCCTAGTTATCAAGCCGTCAACCTCAAATACGCTGGAATTCCGCAGCGTATTTGTGGCGAGGCTCATTCGCCTTAGTTATCAAGCCCTAGATACCGGCAAAAGTAGAATTTAGTGACGTAAGCTTCGATCCGCCGGACTCTGTCCGACACAGATCGATTCTTACGTCACTACAGATGTTCACACAAGTGCGGCACAATCTGACTACTTTTGCTAGTTATCAAAAAACTAGCAGGTACGCTCGGCACTTTTCCGGCCCAGCGTACCTTGTTTTCAAACCGCCGCCCTGGAGGCGGCGGATCCCATAGGAATCAATGGGAGTCTGACCATAGCGAAAGCTCATGTTCGCTGCTGCCAGACATCCCATTGATTCCTATGGGTGATGTCTACACCTAACACCCTAACATGTACCCCGAGTCAAAACACCCCTAATCTGTCCCCCCCTACACCGCCGCAACTAAATAAATGTATTACCCCCTAAACCGCCGCTCCCGGAGCCCACCTCCACTCTAATAAACTGATTAACCCCTAAACCGCCGCTCCCGGAGCCCACCGCCACTATAATAAATATATTAACCCCTAAACCGCCGCTCCCGGACCCCGCCGCCACCTACATTATACCTATTAACCCCTATCCTGCCCCCCCTATACCGTCGCCACCTATAATAAAGTTATTAACCCTTATCCTGCCGATCCCGGACCCCGCCGCAACTAAATAAATTGTTTAACCCCTAAACCGCCGCTCCCGGACCCCGCCGCCACCTATATTAAACTTATTAACCCCTAATCTGCCCCCCCTACACTGTCACCACCTATAATAAATTTATTAACCCCTATCCTGCCCCCCCTTACACCGCCGCCACTGTAATAAAATTATTAACCCCTAAACCTAAGTCTAACACTAACCCTAACACCCCCCTAACTTAAATATTAATTAAATAAATCTAAATAATATTTCTCTTATTAACTAAATTAATCCTATTTAAAACTAAATACTTACCTTTAAAATAAACCCTAATATAGCTACAATATAAATAATAATTATATTGTAGCTATCTTAGGATTTATTTTTATTTTACAGGCATCTTTCAATTTATTTTAACTAGGTACAATAGCTATTAAATAGTTATTAACTATTTAATAGCTACCTAGCTAAAATAAAGAGAAATTTACCTGTAAAATAAAAACTAACCTAAGTTACAATTACACCTAACACTACACTATACTTTAATAAATTATTCCTATTTAAAACTAAATACTTACCTGTAAAATAAACCCTAAGATAGCTACAATATAATTAATAATTACATTGTAGCTATTTTAGGATTTATTTTTATTTTACAGGTAACTTTGTATTTATTTTAGCTAGTTAGAATAGTTATTAACTATTTAATAACTACCTAGCTAAAAGAAATACAAAATTACCTGTAAAATAAATCCTAACCTAGGTTACAATTAAACCTAACACTACACTATCATTAAATTAATTAAATAAATTAGCTACAAATAACTACAATTAAATTAAATTAACTAACTAAAGTACAAAAAATAAAAAAAGCTAAGTTACAAAAAATAAAAAAAATAAGTTACAAACATTTAAAAATATTACAACAATTTTAAGCTACTTACACCTAATCTAAGCCCCCTAATAAAATAACAAAGCCCCCCAAAATAAAAAAAATGCCCTACCCTATTCTAAATGTTACCTTACCTTTTACCTTACCAGCCCTTAAAAGGGCCTTTTGCGGGGCATGCCCCAAAGAATTCTGCTCTTTTGCCTGTAAAATAAAAATACAACCCCCCCAACATTAAAACCCACCACCCACATACCCCTAATCTAACCCAAAGCCCCCTTAAATAAACCTAACACTACCCCCTGAAGATCATCCTACCTTGAGTCGTTTTCAGCCAGCCGACCACCGATGGAACCGAAGAGGAGATCCGGAGCGGCAGAAGTCATCATCCAAGGGGCGCTGAAGAAGTCTTCCATCTGATGAAGTCATCATCCAGGCGGCGCTGAAGAGGTCTTCCATCCGATAGAAGTCTTCATCCAGGCGGCGTCTTCAATCTTCATCCAACCGGAGCGGAGCCATCTTCAGACGAGCCGACGCGGAGCCATCCTCTTCTTCCCGACGACTAACGACGAATGAAGGTTCCTTTAAGGGACGTCATCCAATTCCGATTGGCTGATAGGATTCTATCAGCCAATCGGAATTAAGGTAGGAAAAATCTGATTGGCTGATTGAATCAGCCAATAAGATTGAAGTTCAATCCGATTGGTTGATCCAATCAGCCAATCAGATTGAGCTTGCATTCTATTGGCTGTTCCGATCAGCCAATAGAATGCGAGCTCAATCTGATTGGCTGATCCAGTGTAGTTAGTGTGGGTGCTTAGTGACAGGGGTATCAATAAAGCTGTCAAAAAGCCGAAGAGCAGCGAGATCGGATGAGTGATAACTCTCACAGTCCGCTGCTCATCGCCCCGTACTTGGTGCGCGGCTTTTTGACAGCTTTTTTGATAACTTAGGCGAAATTTTGAAGGTCCGCAGCGGCGATGGTAGGTGAGCTTAGGCGGGCGTATTGGACCGGCGAAGGCAGGTAAAGTAGACGCGTTGATAACTACCCCCCATAGTGTCAATCTCCCAAACATTGCAAAACCTCCGCAACCACAGTCTTAACATTAAATCTGTCACCCAATCCATAATCCTACCTTAGTACGAAGCATCTGTTCCCTTCGACTTCGGAAACTAATCTAGTTGAGGTTTCCCGTAATTGCAGTCCTAAGGAGTCTGACCACAACTCTCTCACATTCAGCAAACCGCGGAGCTGCATGTAAGGAAATCACGTGACCATAGATCGAAGGAGCAGCTGAAGGGATCAGCTGTTTGCAACGTTTCAACTGAGTTTGCCATTCAATTGTACTTACGGCTATTTCCTTATTGCGGATCACAGAGAGCCTGCCAGGTAAACACTGAGCTGTTTCTACATAAAGTGAAATCCAAACACTACTCACTTTGTAGAAGATTGGTGCACCTGCATCTTTAACCAGCCAGCTCATCTAGAGGCTTGCTTATTGAACTGAGTTACCAAACATTTTCTCACTAATTATTCTCAAGCAGGACTGCTACTTAAAAACTATCAGCTCCTCATTCCTGATACTTATCAACAACAGTCAGTAGTATCACCTGACTTGTTTGCGATTCAACATTCCTTTATTAAATCACTTGCTGCCTTTTTTTGTATTTCTCTCACACTCTAGAAATACATTGGCCACAGTGATACAAAACAGACCTTCAGATTTTGGGAAGTACCACTAGATCTACAGCTGTGTTCCATCCCTGCAGAGTCCTTACATATTACTAAGCCTCAACCATGCAAGATCTATCCCAAGTTGTTTACAGCCTTTCTCAACGTGTGGATCAGCTTGGACAAGGCCTTAGGGAACTCCAACTGGAGAATCAAACATTACGAGACATCATAAAGGATACCATTACTAAGAAAGGTTCTCAACCAGATATACAGCCTGAACCACAGGTGTCACTACCTGACACTTTCTCTGGAAACCACAAAATCTACGGGCATTTCAAAAATTCCTGTAATTTACTTTTCCAATTAAAACCTAAGACTTATAGTACTAACGAGATTAAAGTCCTGACTATGATCTCTTTCATGAGAGGAGAACCCAGAGTATGGGCGGATACTCTCTATGAATCCAATGATCCTATACTTTCATCCTTAGACCAATTCATCTCGACCATGGATGAACTTTACCAAGACACCAATCTTCAACTAACCGCTGAGACTAACATGAGAAGTCTCAGACAAGGACGCCGCCCAGTAGAGGACTACATCACGGAGTTTAAACAATACTCCACAGATTCACTATGGAACGCCATAGCACTTAAAAATCAGTTTAGGATTGGCCTATCTGATTCCATTAAAGATGAGCTGGCCCGATCTGATCTACCAGACACACTAGAAAGCCTCATGAGACTTGTCATTCAAATCAACCGTAGACTCCGCGAAAGGAAATCAGAACGTGGCAACCCAGAAGCTAACATCAGGACTCCAACTTATAACCGTTCAAGTTCAGTCTCTAAGAATGCTACAGAACCTATGGACATAGGCGTAATCCGAGGTCCGCTTTCAGCGGAGAAACGGAATCGAAGAAGAGCACAGCTATTATGCATGTACTGCGCGAATCCAAATCATAATGTGAAGGACTGCCCAGTACTACTAAAAAAACTACATTTATGCTTACCTGATAAACGTCTTTCTTTTGCGATGTACCGAGTCCACGGTTTCATCCTTACTTGTGGGATATTATCCTTCCCAACAGGAAGTGGCAAAGAGAGCACCCACAGTAGAGCTGTCTATATAGCTCCCCCCTTAACTCCACCCCCCAGTCATTCGACCGAAGGCCAAGGAAGAAAAAGGAGAAACTATAAGGTGCAGAAGTGACTGAAGTTTTCAATAAAAAATACTACCTGTCTTGAATAGACAGGGCGGGCCGTGAACTCGGTACATCGCAAAAGAAAGAAATTTATCAGGTAAGCATAAATTTTGTAGTGGTACGCTTAGCCAGTGTAGAAATAGCTACCTCCACCTTAGGGACCGTCTGCCACGAGTCCCGCATGGTGTCGGATATGGGAAATATCTTCTTAAAAATAGGAGCGGGAGCGAACGGAATACCTGGTCTATCCCACTCCTTAGTAACAATGTCCGAAATCCTCTTAGGGACCGGAAAAACATCAGTGTAAACAGGAACCTCTAAATATTTGTCCATTTTACACAATTTCGCGCGAACTACAATAGGGTCACAATCATCCAGAGTCGCTAAGACCTCCCTGAGCAATAAGTGTGTTCTAGCTTAAACTTAAATGCCTTCATATCTGAATCTGTCTGAGGGAACATCTTTCCTGAATCAGAAATCTCTCCCTCAGATAACAAATCCCTCATCCCTACCTCTGAATATTGTGAGGGAACATCGGATACGGCTACTAAAGCGTCAGAGGGCTCAGCATTTGTTCTTAACCCAGAGCTACTGCGCTTCCCTTGCAACCCAGGCAGCTTAGATAAAACCTCTGTGAGGGTAGTATTCATAACTGAGGCCATATCTTGCAAGGTGAAAGAATTAGACGCACTAGAGGTACTAGGCGTAACTTGTGCGGGCGTTACTGGTTGTGACACTTGGGGAGAACTAGATGGCAAAACCTGATTTCCTTCTGTTTGAGAATCATCCAGTGCCAAACTTTTATAAGTCAAAATATGTTGTTTGCAATTTATAGACATATCAGTACATGTGGGACACATTCTAAGAGGGGGTTCCACAATGGCTTCTAAACATATTGAGCAAGTAGTTTCCTCAATGTCAGACATGTTGAACAGGCTAGTAATGAGACAAGCAAGCTTGAAAAACACTTTATTCAGTGAAAAAAATAACAATTTAATAAACGGTACTGTGCCTTTAAGAGAAAAAAAGGCAGACACAAACTGCAAAACTGCTTAAAAATACCTCAAATTTCTTTTTTAAAGCAGATCCCTTAAGCTTTAATAAGATTGCACCACAAGCAAATAAACGATTAACCCCCAAATAAGGAAACCGGATTGACAAAGTGTGAAAAACCGGTAAAAACCCTGTCAGCACCTTGCCACAGCTCTGTGGGGATAAAGCTTCGATTTGGCCCAAGAAGTTCACCAGGACCCTCCGGTGTTGTAGCTTGCTGCTTGTTCAGAAAAAACAACTGCGCAACTGAGGCGTGAAAATAGGCCACGCCCATCTCACTCGATGTTACTGAGGCCTTCAAACAAACACACCAAGCATTTAACCAGCCATGTGGGTTCTAAAAACCCAAAAAAATCCAAGTGTACCCTCAATACAGTTGTCCCTTAAAGTATAATTAACAGCACTCCCAGAACACACAACCGTTTTCTATAAGTCATTCAAACTGCGTGTCAACCATAAGTTTAGCCCTTATGCAAGCTTAGTAATGCCTCTTACAAATCTAGGATTTCTGCTTACCCTTCCCCTCATGGGGATACTGTCAGCCTTTCTGAAATATCACAGTCTCTACAGAAAAAATACCTCATTGCTGTATAGTAAGAAACCGTTCCTCACACTGAAGTTTTCCTGTACTCCTCAGCTTCTGAGGGAACAGCAGTGGACCTTAGTTACAAATGCTAAGATCATCATCCTCTAGGCAGAAATCTTCATCCATCTCCTGCCTGAGAGTAAATAGTACACACCGGTACCATTTAAAAATAACAAACTCTTGCTTGAAGAAAATAAAAAACTAACATTTTATCACCTCTTTCACTTTACCCTTCCTGCTTAGAGCCGGCAAAGAGAATGACTGGGGGGTGGAGTTAAGGGAGGAGCTATATAGACAGCTCTGCTGTGGGTGCTCTCTTTGCCACTTCCTGTTGGGAAGGATAATATCCCACAAGTAAGGATGAAACCGTGGAGTCGGTACATCTTGCAAAAGAAATAAAAGAAGTGCACGCATTTACATACATCTTACCCTGCACAAGGAAAAACCACTTACTGCCATCTCTCTTTAATTTTACAGTGGGATCAAAACAGACTGAAAACTGATGCCATAGTGGACTCCGGAGCTTATGGGAACTACTTAGATAAAGATGTAATAAATATAAATAAAATTCCTTTGGTGTGTAAGCAACAACCGGTGTCCATTCATGTTATTGACGGTTCTAACATCGTCACAGGTCCTATCACACATCAAACGGTACCTCTAATGGTGCTAACACCCACAGGTCATACAGAATATATAGTATTCAATGTTTTGCCATCACCTCTATTCCCCATTGTATTAGTTCTCAGTTGGCTCCAACTACACCAACCCATGTTAGATTGGAAGGATTTATCTATAGACCTCTCTTCCAAATTTTGCAAGAAAACCTGCTATCCCCATCATCGACATTTACTTCAGCTTACCGGCCCAGAGTTGTCTCTCCGAGAAGCTTATGGCGATTTTTCTGATGTTTTGAGCAAGAAAGAAGCTGAAACACTACCGCCTCACCGCATTTATGATTGCCCCACTGATCTACAACCAGGTGCTGTAGTACCTCACGGCCATCTGTGCCTCCTGAGTCAACCAGAGTTACAACATCTGAAGACCTACCTTGATGAAAATCTACGAAAATTGCTTTATAAGACCTTCCACATCCCCTGCAGGAGCGGGAATCTTCTTCGTCAGGAATAAGGATTCGACACTCACGAGAACTCAATAAGAAAACAGTAAAAAAACAGGTACCCCTTACCTCTCATTCCAGAACTCATAGAAAGACTTCATCAGGCAAAGATCTACACTAAACTGGATCTACGAGGAGCTTACAATTAAGTAAGAATTTGGGAGGGAGATGAGTAGCTAACTGCTTTCCGGACACGGTACAGGTTATATGAATATCTGGTAATGCCATTCGGGCTTTGCAATGCCCCCGCAACCTTCCAGTACTTTATCAATGACGTCTTCAGAGATCTTTTGGATGTTTGTATTGTAATATATCTTGATGATATTCTGATATATTCCAAGGACCTACCTGAACATATCACACATGTAAGATGGGTTCTCTCCAGACTTCGAACCCATCAACTATACGCTAAACCGGAGAAGTGTGTATTCCACACAGACAAAGTTTTGTTCCTGGGGGTATCACATAAGTCCGGCTGGAATACAGATGGAAAAGAACAAAGTTCAGACCGTAAAAGATTGGACCCTACCAACAACAAAAAAGGAACTTCAACGTTTCTTAGGCTTTGCAAATTACTACCGGAAGTTTATAAAAACTTTTCTAAGGTAGTAAAAGCGCTCACCATTCTTACTCGTACTGCCCCTTTCCGTTGGAATAAAGATGCTGATAAGGCTTTCATTGATTTATAAACACGATTCACAACAGCTCCGATACTACGCTTTCCGAACCTGAGTCTACAATACGTCTTAGAAGTAGACTCGTCTGATTATGCCATCGGTGCCATACTTTCACAATGGGAAACACACGCTACACTACTTCATCCAGTTGCATTCATGACTTGTCCTATTTGTAAACATTGTTTGCACACATATTATAGGAAACAAACATTTTTTCGATACTGTGTATCATTCTATACACATTATCAATTTATTTTCTATTGTTATTGTATTAGTGAATTAAATGATGAATGAACAGAGGAAGTAAGATTTAACACCTTGATGGGTGTTGCACATGTGCATATATTCAATACTGATTGGGGCATCTAAATATAGTTTGTTTATATGTCATTTTATTGCATAACCTTCATTTATGTTTTATAACATTTTATGTCAATGTATTTTACAAATGGGAGGACTTGGGGTCACCTATTGAAATTATATATATGGATTGTTATTTATTATTTTATATAACCATATGTTTTATTTGTGAATGCTATAACTGCACATTGCTGTTGGTTACCAATTAATCAATTATGCATTCTCGTGTATACATACGCATTTAGAGGTGTGTAGTACTTTCCCATTGGTTAGAACGTGTTTTAAATATTTTGTCAGTTGTAAGGTGCTTTGTCTGATGAAACAGCTGATGCTAAGGCTGAGAAACGCGTTGCATAGACAGAGTACTTATTGCATATGTCCTCTGTATTCACTGCTTGTCATTTGTTTTAACTGTTTTTAATAAACAAATTGTTTTAATACAAGCATTGTGAAAGCACCTTTTTGAGTGGCATTGCCACCATTATAAGATACCTGAACACAAGGATTAACCTGCACACTGAGTGGGTTGGACTGCACCTGCATCATCCACTTCATTCCTGGAGAGGGTTAGCTGGTACACTCCAAGTTACTAGCCTGCTTCTACCAGTACACAAGTGTACTCGGACCAAATGTGAGTACCAATTTGGCATGAATCTTTTTCCATTCACCGTTGATATGCTGATGCACACATGAGGCGCCCCTCTGTTTTCTGTTTCTTTCAGAATTCAGTCATTGCTTTCAAAATCTTATTGTAAGTTGAAGTGTTCTTGAGTGTGATAGGATCATATGTCCATGAGCGTTGTCTGTATATATTGATTATTCAAGTCATGTCTATCTGTACTATGGAGTGATCAGACCAGGTACATGGGTGTATAGATGATGATGTTACGTTAGGGATTAAGGCTTGATTTACCAGGATATAATCCAATCTTGAATAAGATCGGTGTGCATGTGTCATATTACCACCCCTTATGGGCGGTCTTCTGTCAGCCTATAAAAATTCCACCTGTACTTGAATTCATTGCTTGTTAATTTGTCATTTGCAAGCTCTGCTCCTAAAGTGATTACCTCTAATTGTTGTGTCAGTTTACCTCTGAGGTTTTCTGTGTAAGAATTGTCTCCTCGGATATTCGTTCTCCTGAACTGCCTACTCTGCTTGAATCATCTGTTTCTGCATCAGCCGTGACGCCTGTGACGTCATCAGCTACAGCCGATCCTGTCGCCTTCTCCCAGCACAGCGCACACGCTTCCTCTCTGCGGTCTCGCTCTGCACCAGCTGGTTGCAAACTCTGCTCATCGCATCTACCATTTGACTCCAGTCCACAGCCATATCGATATTATTACCGGATCTCCACTTGTTACAAACACTTAAGGTACCTTCAGCTACTTTATTGGTAATCTTTGTATGCTATTTATAATGAACTGTTGGAAAAATTCTATTGAGCTCATTCTTAGCATTAATTAGTTGTATTAGGTACCTTGAGTAGATCTATCTTAATGAGATTTAAGGTAATTCTCATTCATTACACTACTTTTTATGAAATCAACTACAGAGCTTAAATGTTGTGATCTCAGCTGTGATTACAGGATAAAAATGTTTCTGTTACACACTTTTACTAATACAGCCTGAGTTTGTTCAGCAGCTGAGTTGTCTGCATCTCCCTTTTCAGAATAATCTACTTGGATTATTACAGCATGCGAGTAATATGTATGGTCTGTCGTCATACCATGTAAGGCTCCCCATGTATCTATAATGTTATGAGATGTTATTGAGTCTCTAATGTATTTGGAAATTGAGTGGTGTCTGTGTTGTTTGTTGGTAAGTTTATTCCTCCCCATACTGATGAGGGTGTCAAAGAAATATTAAAATCTCTTGGCTTTAACCAAGCACATATAGATAATCCTGAGCTGTTTTGGCAGACTGCTAAGGCAGTGTTGACTGGTGATATTACTTCCTTTATGATTAATATGAATAAAAGACTTAGGAAGAGAGAAAAAAAACTATAAATTATTTAGTTAATACATATAACACTTATCTCTTAAACCAATGGTCCGTGGACCACTAGTGGTCCATGAGAAGATGTTGGTGGTCCTTGACACCATCAAGCAGGAATTTATCAAGCAGGAACATGTACGAGCAATAAAGTCTTTTTTACTATCAGACTTTTATCCACGACTTTTGCATTTATCTATTCCCATCGTGGAGTTTATTGAATGTTAAAATCGGAGCCTCATTTCTGCAACAGTGCTATGGAGTATTGCATGTGATCGTTACAGCTGATGACGGATCCCTGCAGCCCCAGTCCATGTAGGAGTTGGTTGATTGCAGCACACAAGGGAAAGTTATTTGGACATTTAAGAGTCCAGGAAGCCTTTGTAGCACTTCTCAAGTGTTTGAAACTTTGTAAGTATAACAGTATCTGCGTAGATGTGTGATTGAGCTACTGATTGTGCACTATGTTGGTGCCTTCTTCTTTTTGATATCCTCTAGATGATCTGACTTGGCTGACCAGCAAGATTTGGAAGAAGCAGACTGCCGATCGTTTTTGGTTCTAAGGGGGTGTACCCTTGGATTGGGACTATTTTACACTTCATGTTTGGATAAGTGTTTATACTTGTCATTATTTTTGTCTCACTGTTGAGTATATATTTTAAATTGTAGTACATATTTTCTTATCACTTATTTTCACAGATTTACACTCATATATCTCCATTATTTAGTATTGACATTGGGCTCTGAGCAGTGGTGTATATGTACACTCATCTGCAGAGCTTTTTGTTTAGTTCGTCTTTTACACTTCACATTTGAAGGTTGGCGCATCCAACATTTATATTTATTTAGTCTCCTCTGATGGTGTCACCCCCGTCGCGCCGCAACTCCCTACAGTGCCTGGCTGGACATCAGTGAAAACCGAAGGAGGAGTTAAATTACAATCTCCCTACGCACGTTTTGGCGCGCTGCTCAGAGGAAGATGCTTCCATTCTAAAGCCAGCAGAGGTTGGTATAGTCTTGGCTTGAAATAGTGGAATTAAAGTACATATAAAAAAGAAAATCTTAAAAAAAAAAATAATCTCTTTTATTTAATTTATTTTCTTCCCTTTACCTGTCTTTGTAGAAGTTTTCTTAATTCCTTCAGATGGACTTACATCACTGTTAGTCTTCCTCCCCTCCATCTTCTTTTTTTTATTAAATAATAATTATTTTTCATTCTAATATTTTTATCCCACCAGTATTATAGTAATTGCCAGAAATATCAGTCGTGGCTAGCTCACATCCATATTGAGAGCTTTCTGATATAAACTTAATTTATGACTCTGATGTTTGTCCATGATCATAAGTAGTTTTGAATAATTCCTAACTGGGGAGGTTATTCCAAAAAAATAATTCTTAAAAATGTGTAAATATTTACATTATGTAAACTTAGCTATGGTTATACTAGTTATGTACAGTATGTGTGTGCGTATATATATATATATAAACGTAACAAAAACTTGCACTCGCTGGTCTTTCCTTCAGAAACATTAATTTAATGTGTTTTTGAAGGAAAGACCAGCGAGTGCAAGTTTTTGTTACGTTTATGCATTTTACACTAGCACCCTGGCAGGCTGACCTGGATGTGAGAGTGCTTTTCTATGGGACTTTATATATATATATACACACACACACACACACATTATAGAGGTTTGTACCTTTTAAAAAAAATTCATGTTAGTGGTCCACGGGATTCAAAATTGTGAGTTTAGTCGTCCCTGAAGTCCGAAAGGCTGGCGATCCCTGTCTTAAACTCCTCCAATGAAAACTGGGTCAAATATCTTAATGCTAAGAAACAACAAGATACTTTACTCCTTCACTCTACAACAATGGCTGAATTTAAAACCCAGGCCAAATACTATAGATATGGGAATAAGACGGGCAAACTCTTGGCTAGAATAATTAAAAATTCTTCTAGTTCTCAAGGTATCGAAGCGATTCAATTAAATGGTAATATTCACAAAGATTCAAAAGAGATCTTAGCATCTTGTCTTCCTATTATTATGATTTATACTCATATAAAGAACCCAATTTAGATTATAAAGTAAAATTCTGGGATAGTATCTCGGTCCCGAGTTGTCCAGAGCACTTATTACCCTTAATTAATGCCTCTATTACTGATAAAGAAATCTCGGACAGCATAGACTCTATATCTTTACATAAAACACCGGGTCCAGATTTACTTCCCAATGAATTTTATAAAATGTTGAAACTAAATATTATTCCCTAGCTCAAAAATCTTTTCAATTATTACTTTGTGAATAAATCACCTTGTTCGGATGCCTTCTCTACATCCTGGACTATCTTAATTTTAAAGAAAGGTAAGGATCTTCTTGAAATGGGTTCTTATAGAACGATAGCTTTATTAAACTCTGATTACAAAATTTGAACTACTTTTTTGCCAATAGAATACAGAGCTCTTTAAATCAAATAATTCACTCCGATCAATAATTCATCTTAAAGGTAGAAATGCCTCTTCTAAGATAAGAGAATTATTTCTTACAATAGACTATTGTGTATCTAAAGAAGCTCTATCCTCTGCAGCATTTAGGACATATGAGGATATAGCTGTTCTCTCACTGGATGCAGAGAAGGCGTTCGACTCAGTGCAGCATGATCATATATTTTTATCTTTGGAAAGATTTGTTTTTTTTTGGTTCTTTCTTGCACTTTGTGAAAATATTTATAACACTTCTAAAATAGTTTTTGTTAATTAATGGTTAATTAACAGAGAACGTAACCTTAAAAACAGGTAACCTTAAAAAAAATTTAAGCGCGGGGCGTGTCTCTGGGCAGCACCTTGAATGGTAGCAATATTGGGAGCTCCGTGTGGTTAACTGATAATCTGCCTAGTATCAGTGACTTAAATGACCATCCAGCTATATTATCATTGTATACGTATTCAACAGATCAAGACTAAGTGAAAGAAGTATTTTTCCTGAGAATACCACCGTTGCACACCAATCTGGAGGCCTAAGGCAAACTCTATATAGAGAGGCCCTCAACACCCCCCCCGGTAATAACTCAGACCGGGTAAGCAGTGCTTGGACACTGAACCATATATCTCATCTGAGACCAACACTACTTCTATCTACCTAGCACCATCCTTGCTATATAGGAGAGTTAGCAGAAGAATACAATACCTTCCTCATAAGTACGTACCCACTAAAGATGGCGTCTGGCTCAGAAATGTTACTAGCAGTCGTGACACGACTGCTGCATGATCATCATGTGGGGATACAACAGGCTTGGGACGGTGAGGTGGATAGCCTCCGTGTGCTAGCTAGACGAGTGGGGCACCGCCAGGAGAAACTAAGAGACCCTGCAGAGAAAACTGGGAAAAAAAACAAGTCTCCAAGAGCCAATTCTGAGCCTGTCAAGCCCAGCACCCCAGGTCCAGGCTCCGGCTGAGGCAGCAAAGCACTTGAGCCCACCTACAAATAACCCTCCAGCAGGGGATGATTACTCTGATGGCGTCCCAGCCACGAGCGGGATACACACACAAACCTCCAGGCAGCAGCTGACCGCAACTGCAACGACAAATGCAACCAGCGATGCAGTAAAAATCGTATCTCCAAGCCTGGAAAGAACTCGCCTCTCCCATTACGATAATAGTACCAGCGGGAGGTATCAGGTGCATCGCGGACGGAAGGTGACAGAGGGGAAACTGAAGCTGCCTGGGACGACACCCGCTTACTGCAGAGGCTTGGAATACAGACACAGCGATGAAACCCTCTACTGCACATCATTGCCTCGCCCTAGAGAGAGAGAGGCAGAGTGTTCGAGTATCAGTGTTGGACATCTTTAAGGGAACTTTCCGCCAGCCTTTGGACTCTGTAGGCACACTTTGCGGCTGCCGGACTTTCGACCCTGGAGGCTTCCAGGTATGTCCCCATACCGTCACAAGCCCATTATTATGTTGGACACATATTAGGGAAGAGAAGGGGAGCGTTGTCTCTCTGACATATGGACTGCTTGTGCACGGACATTTACGATCTGGTATGATTTGCTATACAGCATTAACGGCTAGTAGGATGTTAAGCCATTGAAATGGAGGTTATTACTTTGACATTCAGTAGAATTATTGTATTGTCTTAGAACGGAGGCTCAATCTATCTTTATTAATACTTCCCCTGCCTTGGGTTAGAATTAATGTATACGGAATAGCACGCACTTGTTTGTTAGCATATCAGCTTACATTATGTCACTAGTGCCAACTCCTAATAAGCCAGACAACATCCAGTTCTCAGCTTGCCTAACGTTCAAAGCATATCTAAAGTCCCATATATGAATACATTTTTTCTTTTGCTCATGTGTTTTCCCCTCCACTGATACTTTGGCAATAGAGACTAAGGTGTTCAAATATTCCTCAGACTGCTAATGTTACTTCAGAATAGAGGCAAAGCCCAATGTCAGCTAGATGTCTCTATCAACACTTTCCCTGCTTTTGGTTAAAGTATATACTTTATTGATAGCACACTCTTACATGTCAGTATACAAGGGTACATTGTGAGATCTGTATCAACTTCTTTGTAATAAGACATGTAGTAACCAATTTATAATCCGTCTACTGTTAAATGTATATTTAATCTCTCCTAAAAAAAAATTAAAAAAAATGTAAGCGCGATATACAATTTACTCTTAGCCTGGCAGAAGATATGTACTAAAATGGGTCTTACCTATGCAATTTCTAATCATCAGATCACTATGGGAAATCCTGAATTTACCCCTGGAATCTACACGGAAGTGTTTCATAAATGGGCCCGTTTGGGGCTCCTTAAGTTAACACACTTTGTAGATTTCAATTTCAAAACAGTTAAAACTTTCTCTGACTTGAAAGAAGAGTATATTTTAGACAATAAGGACTTATTTGCTTATCTTTAGATAAGACATGATATTCTTAATATTGTTAACCTGCATGGGTGGAACTGGACATGGGTAAAATTAGACTCATGGGTTAAAATAGTTTAAAATGGTATTTTTTCCAGCGCTCCTTGGTATAGAATTTTACTTGAATGTAGAGGAGATGAAAACTTAGTCTATATTTTTAGTAAGTGGCAACCTCTGCTTGTAAATCTTCATACTCATGATATAAAAAACACTCTATCAATAGGGTGCGTGAATCCACATTATCCGGCTCCTGGAGAGAATCACATCTTAAACTTTTGTACATGACCTATTATACTCCGCACAGGGGACACAAGTGTCCTAAATGTCAATTATTAGGAGCTGATTTAATGCACATGTTATGGGAATGCCCCAAGATAAAACAATTATGGCTTAAGGTAGAATATTGGATTAATACGGTCTTAAAGTTATCTCTTTTTAATTTTTCCAAGCATAATATAATCCTTCTCTTCCCCTATAGCATAGACCTGCCCAATAATAAACTCATTAACTCTTTTATTCTGTGTATAAGAAGTCTCATTTTTTCACAAATGGAAAGATAAGACAACACCTAAACTTTCAGAAATAATGAGCTCCATTAAAAAGCAGTGCATTATTGAACAGAGAGACACAGACACTAACCTAGAACCCCAACTGTGGTCTTTTTTTGCAAAATGGTCAATTTTTATTAAATCACTTTCTAAGGAAGAAAAAGATATTATTATATTCCCATTTAGAAATATAGACTTAGTCTTACTTGGAATGTAGTAGGATCCTTAGATGGGATGACAAGGATAGAGAGGAGGGGGAACTAATATGATTGTTCTTATCATTTCTTTTAATACTTTTTTTTTTTTTGTAGGGGTTTAAAAAATAGAAAATTCAAGTACAATTTATTAGTCTTTTGATAATATCAGTATTGAGATATTACGAAATGTGTGTATTAACAATTTTTGCATGTTTAATCACAATACTTTGTATTGTTCTTCCCTTTCCCTTCTTGCTTTTCGTACCCTGTCATTTGATAAATAAAATAATTTTTAAAAAAATAAAAAAAATCTCCAGCTAAGATTATGTGGGTTTGAGACCATTGGGTCAGAAGGTGTGATATTTGGTGGAAGAAAGTATCTTGTTTGTCATTTGGGGCATAGATATTACATAAGGTGACCTGTATTCTTCCCCTCACTATTAATTATCTACCGTCTGGGTCTGTTATTATTTCCTCTGTTATGAATTGTACAGAGGAGTGTATGAGAATAGAGACCCCCCTTTACTTTTGGTCTGTAGCAGAGTGAAAATGCTGGGGAAACCGTCTATTCCAATATTTTGGGATTAGTGTAAAGTGAGTCTCGTGTAGGAAGATTATCTTTGCTTTTAATCAATTATATTGGGCTGGCGCCTTTTTTTGTTTTATATCTGTATTGAGTCCTCTCACATTGTGTGAGACAAGTTTAATTTCATTTGTCATTATGGATATATGTACTGCGTCTGGGGATATATCTGATATCCTCTTGACCACTTTTATATAACAGTATAAAAAACATAAAACAACATAATAACAATTTAACAGGTTCTTTACCTTAATTTCAAACAAATGCATTATAAAATAAATGTGCAATAAAATCTTTTTAACATCTGTCTAGATTTAGTTACAAAGGTATTGATATATTTGAAAGAATACGATTGTTATGAAATATCCAAACTTCAACATCTGTAACTCATCCTATTAGAACATATTTGTAACCAAGTATCTTTAGTAAGTATTTCGTGTCAGTGTACGCCATTCTAGCGTAATACAAAGTGTACTGTGTTGTACACCTTGGGTATATAATGTCTCAGGCTCTCTAATACCACACAGGGTATTATGCTGAAAAAAGTTCCTGTATGTTAAATAGGTCTATATCCTGTAAAGAATAGGGGTTAAATTATGAAAAAGTCTGCTCAAACTCATCTGTATGAATTCCCTGTCGTAATCTGTCTTCTTGAATAGTGTATTTCATGATCATTTCAATCCCTGGACTCAAGGTTTCTGCCTCTTTTTAGTGACCTTTGTTGATCTTGACCATTTAAGTAGTACCTCCAGCCGTGGGTCATTGTTTCCTTCAGATTCCTGGGGATTTGTAGGGATCTCTGTCACCTCTAATTTGAGATATTCACATATTTCTGGAATATCTTGACTGTCCCTTAGTGTAATCACTCTGCCTTCATGATGGATGTTGAGATCGAATGGGAACCCCCATCGGTAATTTATTAGGTTCTTCTACAGTAGGAGAGTCAGAGCTCATCCTTTATAAAGTTCTTACACATAGATCCTGGTAAAAATGGACCACTGTACCCTGAAATTTGAAGATTGGGTTCTTTCTTGCTGCGTTGAGGATGTTTTCTTGTTCTTGAAAGCGAAGCATTTTAGCTATTATATCTCTTGGAGGGGCCCCTTCTTTAGGTTTAGGCTTTAGGGCCCGGTGCACTCTTTCTATCTGGAATTTGTCATCTTCCATCTGCCCTGTGATTGCTTGGAACAGTTGTCTGAGGTAAATATGGAGGTCAGCTGGAACTATAGATTCAGGGACTCCTTTGAGTCTAATGTTACACCTGCGGCTGCGGTTCTCCAGGTCCTCCATTTTGTCTTTGAGATTTTCCAGTTATTGTTGATGTACCCGCTGGTTTAAAGTGGTTATCTCTTCCACTACAGAATTTTCATTGTCTTCTAGAGAGGATACTCTGGTCCCAAGTTCTTGTATGTCATGTTTTATTTCTGCCAAGCTACTAGTGACTGAGGTCTGGAATGCGTCCATCTTCTCCCACATTTTTTTAAAATTAGCAGCAGTCTTGCTTTGAAACTAAGGATTTGATGTAAGCCTTTGTAACAGGAGTTCAGTGCACCTTAGTACATTTGTGTCACTTTCGGTATCTGCTTCTTCTGTTGTCATCTGGGCTACCGAATTTGTTTCCCCTTAGAGGCTCTGAAAAATAAACTAGCAGTTGGTGTTTTCCGTTGAGGGAGTTTTATTTTGTTTCCTGGATGACATTAGAGCTCTATATGTTTAGTTAGAGACAGGTTTTTGTTTTAGCAGGCTTTTTCTTTGGTTTGGTAAGCTTTATATATTCTAGTATGTATTCCTCTCCTCTGAGACCAATCCTTGCAATTGAAAGCGTGTATGAGGTTATACTATTTACATGATTTTTATTAAACAAGTCAGCTTAATTATATATGATCAGGACTTGTTGCAATGTCTAGTCTTCCAAGCTTTATCTGTATTGTTCTCTTAGTATAGTAGTTTGAGAGGGTCTTTTATGACTTTCTTCTGCTATGCTTTCTTAGTGTCCCCCTCTTAATATTTTTATATAGTGACCAGCATAATACTTATTTGGGGATTCTGTCTGATAGGAAAGAGCATTGCTTTATTACTATTGTTACCCCCCCCCCCATGAGCCTTCCATGTGGGTAGAGTAGGAGTTAATCCTGTTATGGCTGTAGATAATTCTTGGACTGCGGAGGGGCCCTGCATGATAACTGTGGAGCAGAGCTATGCAGGCGTTCCGGTGGCTGTAGGACTTAATAGTTGTCTGCTGCAGGATCTTGGTACTGTAGGATTGTATTTATAGGGCTAATAGGAAAGGTCTCCGGTACCCCATAGTATTCCCCTGCATACCTCCGGTATTAATCTGGTTCTTCCCGCAGGTCCAGTCTACTCAAGATCTCTTTTTCTCCCTGCTCCACATGACTCAGCAAGATGGCGTCACCACCTGTTCAGGCAGGGTTTCCTCCATATCCTAACTAGGCCCCAGCAGTTTCACATCATTTAGCTGGGTAGGAACAGTGACCAGAGTTCTGGCTTGTTCTTTTCGCTTGTTTGGCGATTTGGTTAGGATATTATTCCCTTTGTTGTGCTATCTGCACAGAGCGCTTCACTTATGCGGCCATCTCCACTCCCTACCAAGCTCCGCCCCCCCATCACTCCATTTAAACAGAAATAGAGCGTGTTTCTTTTCTTTTTACCTGTGAAAACTATACATATATATGTTTTAAGTAGACAACCCAAGGAATTGATCTAGGCCATCATTTCACCGCCAAATGCGATCAAATAAAAAAAAAACAACTATTTTTTCATAAACTTTGGGTTTCCCACTGAAATTATTTACATACTGCTTGTGCAATCATGGCACAATTGGTTATATAGCTTCTCTGGGATCCCCTTTGTTCATAAGTAGTAGACATATATGGCTTTGCCATTGCTTTTTGTTAATTAGAGGGCTGATAATTAAATGCAGCTGCGCACCGCATGTCTATTATTCTCAGCAGTGAAGGTGTTAATTAGGTAGCTTGTAAGGTTAATTTTAGCTTTAGATTACCCTCCCATCTGACACTTCCCACCCTCTGATCCCTCCCAAACAGCTCTCTTCTCTCCTTCACGCCCCACTACTCACCCCCATTTTACGTACTGGCAAACAGTCTGCCAATATAAAAATGTAAAACTTTTTTTTTAAATTACATTTTATTTTCTGAAGGGTAGGATACCCCCTTACCCTCCAACCTCCCTGATCCCTCCAAAATATTTTTCTAACCCTCCCCCCTCTAACAAGTGCTAATATCTTAGGTACAGCCAGCTGTATAAGACCCCTTCTTTATGTAATTTTTTTTTTTCTGTAGTGTAGTAGTCCCACCACCTCCCCTACTCCCGCGATCCTCAGTAAGGGATCCCCCCATCCCCCTTTTGCTGTAGTGTAGCTGCCCCAACCTCCCTGTCCCTTCTTATTTTCTGTAGTATAGGCCTCTCCCACAACCTCCGCTGCTGGGCAACCACCCACCCATATCTCTAGCCGCCACCAGCAACGATCATTACAGACGGTGACACACACAGTGTCCCTGTCTGTAACAATCAGGCATATGCCCACACAGGGAACTGATCGTTCTCCGGTTCCATATGCGGCAGGTGCCTGGAGCTCAGGAATTTCAGCACTCGGCTGTAACTTAACAGGCGAGACTGCTGCAGCTTCCTGAAGCTCTGACGTATATATACGTTGTGCGGTACGATAGGCTTCACTTTTGGTGAAGGGGTTAAATATACAAATAATATATTTCCTAAAGAATTCCAGAAGCACAGATTTAGATTTAGGTAAGGTTGCAGTATACATTCTGAATGCCGTTTTTCTCTCCAAAGAGCATTTTTGAGCTGTGACCACCTTGTTTGACTCTTTTCCATAAATTCTCAATAAACACATTTTTAGTTCCATTTTTTCCAGGGAGGCACAAAAACTATTGCAAAGGGCTGAATGGGACGCAGGGGCAACCAGTTGGCCATCCCTGGCAAAAACAATTAATCCAGTTTAGGATCTGGTAATAGTTAAGGGGAGGGTGTTTGTTTACATTTTGCATAAAAGTTTCATTATATCAACTTGGCCTTTTAACAAAAATTACGGAATATACTTGAAGGAGGACTATTTTGAAAATCGTAACATATTGTAATCGTTTTTTGTTACACTAATTGCAATTGGTAAAGTTTACATATTTTCAAATGAAAGGTTCTTTTTTGGTGTAGGTTTTTTTCCATCTTTCTTTTTGGCGCTGTTTTTTCTTCTTAATACCTCACTTCCGGGTAACGAATTATTATGAATCTATATGAAAAATAATAATAATAATAAAAATAATGCACATAAACATTGCAAATAAATAAATCCCCCCCAAATGCAAGTTCTACTAATCTGACAGGGGTTAAAGAGACAGTAAACAACACTTTTCAAAATGATCACTAGTTTAGCTAACCTCACTGACTTACTGAGGTACCTCAGTTAATAAATTCATAGTTTTATCCTATATTTTTAAAAATAAAGATACCATCCAACACTTATGACCTTCTTCCCAACTTTACAGTAAATAAAATTTACATATCCCTTAAAGCACATTACACGGAAAACAATACTGTTATTAAAGAAAAAAAAAAGAAAAGAAAAGTCTTACATTTTCAGGGGTTTTGAAGTCTTGTCTAGGGATATGTAATTTAACATCCGTTCTGTTATTTGGTGTATTTGGTCTGTAAATACAAGAAAAATAATCATAAATAATACGTTTTAAATAATATATATATTATATTAGCTATATATCATATTTTTATATTCCCTTTCTTTATACTTAATGTGTTTTTTTTCGGAAACTACCTTTTTATCAGTAGTGCAAATGATTTTCAATGCAATGTCTCAATAAACAGTGGTTTACTAGTATAAACAACTGTCAACCAGAATGGGTTTTCTATTTTTAAATTGACTTATTATTTATACATGGTCTATCATGTATATGAAAGAGCAGCTGTTAAGCACATTAAAAATATTCTTTATGAAAAAAATGTTAAGTAAAAACGGTTTAAATTTAATCTAAAACTAAGCGGAACTGTATAATAATGTGCATCTGGGTCTTGGGACTCTTGTTCACTGGCTGATAGGGACAGTACCCACATAAACAAGTTGATTTATTGAGCACAAAAAAACAAACAAATCTGATCCCTTTAAATAACCCTTTAAATACACTCACTAAATCCTTCTGCCTCTCACAATCCCCCCTATTCCCCACCTACCGCGATGGACACTATTGATCATGTATTCTCCTATCTCTGCTCTCGGATGTTGCCTGTCTCCCATCTCAGACCACCATCTGCAATCTTAATATACAGGCAAAACTTACTTCTCCCCCTCGCCCCCGCACCTGTAGAAATCTGCACAATGTGGATCCTCTCCAACTTTCCAACCTTATTCAAAAACGCCTTCCCCACACTTCCACGATAACCTGCCCTGACCTTGCTACAAACCACTATAACAATACTCTCTCCCTTGCACTTGACATTCTCCTCCCCATCTTCGCAAAGCCCCATGTCGTCAGCTTCAGCCCTGGCACTCTGAGCAAACACGCCACCTACAAAAATGCTTCCACACTGCTGAACGTGCCTGGAGGAGATCCCGCTCTGAACCTGATTTCATCCACTATAAGTTCATTCTTTATTCTCACACCTCTGCCCTTCACTTAGCTAAGCAAAACTCTTCTCCATTTTCAACTCTCTCCTCTATCCACCTGCACCCCCTTCATCTGCATTCAGTGCTCAAGACCTGGCATCCCAACACAAGCCTACAATCTCCCAACTTCGCTTCCAGTCATCCCCTCTACCCCTCTCTGCACCCTCCTCCCAACCACTGAGAGTGAAGTGGGTTCCCTATTGTCTTGCTCACACCTCCCTACCTGCCCACTTGACCCTATTCCTTCACATCTAATACCTTCTCTGTCTCCTGCCCTCACTCCAACTCTTACTCACATATTCAACCTATTCCTCTCTACCGGTTCATTCTCTGCCTCCTTCAAACATGCAAAGGTCACCCCCATACTAAAAAAAAACTCCCTTGACCCTAACTCTCCTGCAAACTACCGCCCCATATCACTGCTCCTGCTAGCTTAAAAAATCCTTGAAAAACTTGCTTTCGATTGCCTTCTCTGTATACACTTCTTTACTGGGTAAACGTATCAACAGCTATGGCTTCAACTATCACCTCTATGCTGATGATACCCAGATCTACCCATCCACCCCTGCACTCTCTCCATCTGTCAACTCTCACATCAGCAACTGCTTATCTGGAATTTCCTCCTGGATGGCCTCTCACCACCTAAAAACAAACATGTCCAAGACCGAACTACTTCTAATCCCCCTCTAACTCTACTCCAGTTTCTAATTTTTCTATCACTGTTGGCAGCACCACTATCTCCCCATCACCCTAAGTCCGCTGCCTTGGAGTCACACTTGATTCAAACCTGTCTTTCATTCCCCACATCCAATTGCTCTCTTCATCCTGCCACACCCACCTACGCAATACCTCCAAAATTCATCCGTTTCTGAGCACTGAAACTACTAAACAGCTAATCCACTCCCTGGTAATTTCCCGACATAACTACTGTAATAACCTACTAACTGGCCTCCCTCTCTCCCGCCTCTCTCCCCTTCAATCCATCCTAAATGCATCTGCCAGGCTAATCCACCTCTCCCAACGTTCTGTTTCTGCTGCAACTCTCTGTGAGACCCTTCACTGGCTCCCAATTCATAGCAGTTAAATTCAAAATTCTCACCCTGACCTACAAAGTCCTCACCGAGGATGCCCCACCGTACCTGTCCTCACTCATCAACAAATATACTCCAGCCCGCCCCCTAAGATCCAACAATGACCTGCTCCTTGCATCCTCTACCATCTCCTCCTCCCATGTGGCACCAACCCTCTGGAACGCACTTTCTTGAGCTGTCAGACTTTCCCCTAACCTGTCCTCCTTTAAATGCTCCCTAAAGGCCTTTTTGTTCAGAGAAGCTTATCACCAAACTCAGCAACAAATAAATTTCACTTACCTAAACAGTTGCCCTCATCTATCTCCTCACTAATATCATTCTCACCTTTGCAGTCCCCACCTTCTGTTTCCCATCCTCCTACCCATCTAGATTGCAAGTTCCCACAGGAATAGGTCCCTCAATTCCCCCCTGTATTTGTCTGCAAAATGTTGTCTTTTATTGTATTGTTTCTCTGTTGTACTTTTATCTTTGTACCCATGGGCAGCACTGCGGAATCAGTTGGCGTTTTATAAACAAAGAATAATAATAATACTGTTGCTATTACAATATGTTTGTCACATTGAGAAATATACTTTAATAAAAATGTTTTTTAAAAGCACAGACTCTTTTTTTGAATAAAGTAAAGGTGCACTAAACTTGAAAATATTCAATTATACGTATTAAAAAAAATAAAATTTTCAAACAAAATGATTGAATCTAAGGGGCTGAATTATCAAATGGCGGGCAGACATGATTCGCTTATACAAACACAGGCGTTAAATTTTGCCACTTTATAAATAATATATACACATGATTTAACACAGGAATGCAACAACACTGTCAGGTTTACCTGTCTTGGAATCCAAAGGACATGTTTTCTTTCTCATTTGATGTTTCTTCTTTTTTATTGAAGCCTTCCCTTAATGGTTTAGAGGAAAGCTACAAGGAAAATATATAGTCAACATATTTAAAGCAAAGAATGATCTTATATAAAATGTTCTTTTTTAAATAAAGTTTTGCAACATATAAAAGACTACTGAAATCATTATACAATATCAAAATAGTATTTTGATTTTCATTATTACTTTAATTTGCATATAAATATTCTTTAGGATAAAACTGTGTCTATTGCCGACTATTGGAACACTTCTAAAAACTAAAACAAATATGCCAAATGCATAGAACAGTTTATTTGTCCAATTTCAATTTAGATACTTTCAACACTGGACCCTTTCGTAGTTTGTCCAAGCCTCCAGACAAGGAAACCGGAAAATGATACGAATATAAAAAATCTGAAAAGCACAAGTAATACATTATACACATATTTGCAGCAAAGTCTGATCATTTATTACATGTTGTGTTAAAATATCAGATTTCTTTAAAACATTAATGAAAAATCCCAAAAAACTAAATGTATGATTACCACGTGTGCAATCACACTTCCTATCCACTAGGAGGAGGCAAAACACCCCTACATACCAGATCTTTGAACTCTTCCATAATCTCTTAGACAAACATATGGCCAAGTAGACGGAAAACTAGAAAGCAGTAAAGTCAAGCAGGGCATATGAAGTGCATAACAAGTTCACTGTCAACTGTATAGAAAGAAGGGCAGTGCTTGTGGACTCTCGCCATCATGAAAGAAATTAATTTATCAGGTAAGCATACATTTTGTTTTCTTTCATAAGATGGTAAGAGTCCACAACACGTGGGTTCTTATACCCAAGTAGTGATGTCCATACCACCACGTTCGGGGAGAGACAGTAAAGTTAAATGAAACCCAACATTTTTCTTTCATGATTCAAACAGAGAAAAAGATTCCAATTTACGTCTATTATCAAATTAGCTTTGTTCTTGTGTTATTCTTTGTTGAAGAGATATCTATATAGATTGCGTTCACTTGTTGGAGCACTACATGAGAGGAAATAGTGCTGCCATCTAGTGCTCTTGCTAATATATAAGATTATTGTAAAACTGCTGCCATATAGTGCTGCAGACAAGTGCACACTCCTGAACTTACCTTCCTGATTTTCAACAAAGGATAACAAGAAAACAAAGAAAATGTTTTAATAGAAGTATATTAGAAAGATTTTTAAATTGCATGTTATATCAGAATCATGGAAGAATATTTTGGGGATTTATGTCAATTTAAGGCAGGAATGTTACTGATCAGAATACAAAAACAATGTCCAACATCTAAAATAATTTAACAAAAGCAGAATCAGGGGATACCAAGTCAAAACCAAAAATAAATAAATAAATATAAAACTACTGCAATTAATGCACACCTTACTGCAGCAGAGAAAAAAATGACTCTTACCAATTATGTGAGGGAGGTTGCACCTCAAAAATGGCCATTTCAGCGTTAAAACAGTAACGCAGCCATTACGAGTCTTGTTGGTATAACTGTACCACAAGCCTTTTAGCCTGTAATGCAACGGTATGAAGAGGATGCTCTGCGCCGGATGTCTTCAGGATGGAACCGCTCCACGCCTCCAGGATCAAGATAGAAGATGCCGCCTGGATGAAGATTAAAGAGGCCGTCTGGATGAAAACTTCTCGCCGCTTGGATCAGGACTTCGCCGCCGGGATGAAAATTGAAGAGGCCATCTGGATGAAGACTTCTCGCCTCCTGGATTAGGACTTCAACTCTGGGATGAAGATTGTTTAAGCGGGACTTCAAAAACTGTAAGTGGATCGTCAGGGGGTTAGTGTTAGGCTTTTTTAAGGGTTTATTGGGTGGGTTTTATTTTTTAGTTTAGGGTCTTGGCAGTAAAACAGCTAAATGCCCTTTTAAGGGCAATATCCATACAAATGCCCTTTTCAGGGCAATGGGTACCTTAGGTTTTTTAGATAGTTTTTTTTTTATTTTGTGGGTTTGTGGGGTGGGTGTTTGTAATGTTAGTGGGTCTTTGTAATTTTTTTCAATAAAAAAGAGCCGATATCGGGGGGCGGAGTTTAGCCACGCAGGCAAATGGCTGTTTGCTGAAATAGCTCCTAATCCTCAAAGCGGTCAACATGTACTAAAGCACATATGAGACCCTCTAAAGTCCATCAAAACTTCCACAAAATATAGGTGAATGGCCTGGCTATGCAGTGGACTGCAACACAGATGCCTACATTTTAATCCTGAGAGACAAGCTGGCAGCGGCCTAAAGTGCATCTGAGTACCGGGAGCTCCGATAACTGGACAGCTGGAGGCAACCTGTAACGCACTCAGATGCGACTGTAACATACCCGGCCGGGGACAAAAACCTTCTACTCACCGCAATTGCCACAAGCGGTAATATACCCTTCATAGATCGCATCTCATACCTCAGAAGGGACACGCACCGGAACGGCCGACCACGTGGCGTCGCCATTATCAGACCGGACTGACCCGGCTAAACAGGAGGGGAGCAGTGTAATCGAGAAGCACCTGTAAGTAACCGCACAAAGATTTAACACTGGCACATTGCAGCATAATAGCTCCGGTCACTACTTAGCCCATATAATGAACTAAGCCTATACTCTAACACCACGCAGCAAGATTTTCAAATTTGCTGTGTTACAAATGTGAATGCTAATGGCGGAGCAGTGTACCTTGCATATTATTTCTGCTTTAACTGTTAAACAATGCACACGCAGACATGCAGGAGAATCTGATCCTATAACCTTATAAATGCTGTAAAGTTGCCTAATTAGAAAACTTTATCCCTTTGACAAGGCATATCAGACACCACGCAATCCATTTATTTAAAGAGACAGCACGCACACAACTGCATAGATCTACCCTCAAAAGTGGGGATGCCTATAAAAAAAAACAATAAAGCTGATAAGAACACAGCTGCCAGACCATTAAGCAGATATCTTAAACAGCTAGACACCAACCTTGATCCGCAAACAGGAGAAATGGCTCACAATCAAAGCTCACAAGCAACTAAAGATCCAACTCCACAAAATGCAGAGCAGTCACAACCTTTAACTAAGGGAGATCTACGCTACTTATCATCTAAAGAGGACATACAGGGGGTACTCCAGGAGATGAGGAGTCTCTTTGGTGACCTAAAGAAAGACATTAACGCCTTAGAAAGCAGAGTGTCCAAAACAGAACTAGAACAAGGGCTATTGGCAGCCACAGTGCAAAATAACAGCATAGAAATACAGCAACAACAAACAGAAATGCAGGTCCTCTCTGACAAACTAGAGGACCTTGAAAACCGCTGCCGCAGAAACAATATTAGGGTTAGAGGTGTCTCTGAATCTATACATCCACCTGCTATAGAAGGGTATCTGCAGAGCCTCTTCCGCACGATAAAAGGCACACCTAACTCACCAGAAATTATATTGGAACGAGCACATAGGGCGCTCCGGCCTAAACCACCACCCAAGGGCCCGCCCAGGGACATAATAATTAAATTTCTAAACTTTAAAGAAAAGGAGGAGATACTCAGGTGTGCCAGGGCCAAACAGTCCATAACACATGCAGGAGAGAAAATCCAACTTTTTTCGGATCTCTCCCCAGTGACACTACAGAAAAGAAAGGAACTTGGCGGTATTACTGCTGTTCTCAGAGAAAACAAAGTACAGTACCGGTGGGGCTTCCCGGTCTCACTTATAGCGATCCATAACAACAAGTCAGCGGTCTACCGGCCGGGAGGGGACCCACAGGCCTTCTATGCAGCTCTTGCAATTGACAGCGAGGATGCTGCCTCTATACGGCAGAAAAGATCAGAAAACATGAATATAACCGCTCAGGACTAATTGATCTCATGAGAAGGAACTTTGACTTTCCACTGCACTGTTCAACAGCGAACAGTGAGTATACGACTGCAATGAGAGTCTATGAAAAGCTACAACAAAAGAGGGACCCAGTTGTGGGGTCTCCTCCACGGACATTAACAATGCCATCCAGCTCTCACTGTATAAAGCAGAAGGACATGCCTGTTTAAGTTATCTTGAAGAGTTCTCCTACTCAAGGAAGGTTTGAAATTATTAAGTTAAAATGTTAAAATACAGTTTGGTCACATACAAGATCTGTGTTAAGGAAATAGCCATATAAATGCAAATCTCCCCCCTCCCTTACCATTCCTACCCTACCACAACCCCCTATCCTCCCCTTCCCTCCCACCCTTGCACCCCAAGAATAGCAATAACAAAAGGTTTCCCCTTACGGATAGTTCACCGCATAAGATTCTGCCGAGGGGTAGGCTATGTTAAACTCCGGGACACATTTAGGTCCCTGGAGCGTTAGACTCCAAATAAGATTGTACTAATATCACCTCAATATATAGAGGGCCCCCCTCACTATGTTATCACTTGACACAGACCTTTTAATCAAGGAGCATTCTCTCCTTTCTCTTTTTTTTTTTTTTTTTTTTTTTTTTTATTTTCTTTGCTAGACCACTGTATTAGGGTTTCTATAGAGATACATGTTCAAAAGTTGTCCACTTTGGGGATACTACCCCAATTGACACTAAATTGTTTGTTTTGCTTCTCCTGACCTATTTCCCCTGGTATCTAAACGATATCTCTTTTACAGGGAAAGCTATAGTTATATAACCAAAGCACAGTTATCCTGCCCTTAGTGTCGGGCAGTTAAATATCAAAAGTGTACTAAAACCTTGGTTGTCTTTTCTCTCAATCTTATTCTCTCTCTATTGCACATAATACGATCCTACTTCCTCAACTTTACTCTCTAACCTCTATCCCTTTCCCCCCTTTTTATTCGTGCTCCCCCCCCCCCCCTTTTTTTTTTTTTTCTCTCCTCTAGAATGGAACCAAGGAAAAGCAGATTTGGATCCCATGGCCTCACATTTGTCTCAATAAATGCAAAGGGACTAAACAACCCAGGTAAGAGGTCTATCGCCCTTAAAGAATTTAAACGCTTAAACAGCCAAATTGTCTTTATACAGGAAACACATTTCCGTAAGGGTAAAGAACCGAAATGGCTAGATGGAGCATACACTACTTCCTACTTTTCATCTGGCTCTGAAAAGAGGGGAGGGGTGGGCATACTGATCCACAAATCTGTCCCACTCAAGGTCAACCACATTGAAAAAGACACTGAAGGCCGGTACTTACTACTACAAGGAACACTATACACCCATCCTATCACACTGGCTTGCATATACGCTCCAAACACAGCCCAACACCAATACGTAAAGCGTGTCACCAAGGTATTGCTAGATCACTCCAAAGGCCCCACCTTTGTAGCTGGGGACCTGAACCTCCCTCTGGACCCACTCCTAGACACGTCAAACGGGTCATCCAATGTCCCCCGCAGATCTACTAAGAGTGTGAGGACATCTCTTTCTGACATACAACTTCACGACGTGTGGAGAACACTTCACCCAACGGACCGTGACTACACATATTTTTCCCCCCCACACGACAAATACTCACGGATAGACTATTTCTTCACGGACTCTCTAGGACTTGACTTGACGGTAGATTGTGAGATAGGCTCCATCACATGGTCTGACCATGCTCCTGTGACGAGCAGGGTTGTATGGCCCGACATCCCCCCAACAACATATATCTGGAGGTTGGATGACTCCTTACTGGAATCACCGCCCATAGTTGAAGACGTAAACAAGTCCCTGACCGAATACTTCTCAATCAACGACCCCACAAGCACTTCTCTACCAATTACATGGGAAGCGCACAAGTGTGTTATCCGCGGTATTTTCCTCAAACATAAAGCAAGGCAGATTAGGTCATATAGAGAGAAACATACACAGCTACTATCTGCAATCTCAGACCTTGAAGCTAAACATAAGCTCAAACCGAATGATCAAACACTCAAAACTAACATTACAACAGCCAAACTAAATCTTAAAAATCATCTTATGACTGCCCATCACAGACGACTGTTCTGGACCAAACAACAGTACTATGAGGGGGGCAACAAGCCAGGCAAACTACTGGCGAGATCAATCCGTAGATTACAGCTTAAAGCCTATATACATCACTTAAAAGCGAAAGATGGTTCTAAAATCAAGGGTTGTAAACAAATTGCAGAAGCCTTTCACACCTACTATAGCAAACTATATAATTTACCCAGCAAATTAGACAAAACACAAACAGCAGGCTTACCATCCACTGAGGAATACCAAATTGACGAGTACCTCTCTGACCTAGAGTTACCCCAACTTGAAGACGCAGACATGGACACCCTAGATGCCCCAATTACCCTAGAGGAACTGACTGACGCAATTAGGGACCTCCCCAAGGGCAAATGCCCAGGTCCGGACGGACTCACGCCCAGATACTTTAAGACATTCCTTCCTTTACTGGCCCCAAGCTTGCTCCAATTATTTAATAACCTACGTGAATGCCCCAAACTGATGAAGTCCATGTTGGAGGCACACATAACAGTTCTCCCCAAACCGGGTAAAGAACCTACAACCCCAGAAAATTTCAGACCAATATCCTTACTAAACACGGACATTAAACTGCTAGCTAAAATTCTGGCAAAACGCCTCAATACATTTTTACCAAATTTGATATCTCCAGATCAGGTGGGCTTCGTTCCGGGGAGGGAGGCACGTGATAACACCACCAAAGTCCTACAGCTGACAAATTATGCAAGAGTTGAAGGTGTGCCTATGGCCCTCCTCTCTACCGACGCAGAGAAGGCCTTCGACCGGGTCGGATGGCCTTTTCTGCGCCGAGTGATGCAATCGATGAACTTCGGAGAGAGTTTCCAGAACATGGTGTTCTCGCTATACTCCGATCCGGGGGCCCGTGTGAGGGTAAACGGCACGCTCTCAGAACCGTTCAAAATAACAAACGGAACTAGACAGGGGTGTCCTCTGTCTCCTTTATTGTTTGCCCTTTCCATAGAGGCTCTGGCGCAAAGAATTCGGCGAAATGACAAAATCTCGGGGATCAAATTAGGCGACATTGAACATAAACAAGCACTCTACGCGGACGACATTCTTTACACTCTCACGAACATACACATATCGGTACCTGAACTCCTTAGGGAGTTAAATAACTACGGAAAAGTCTCAAATTTCCACTTAAACCTAGGGAAATCGGAGTTACTTAACATTAGTGCCCCTCAAGAACACATAGATATGCTCAGAGACAAATACAATATCCCAATATCCACAACAAGGCTAAAGTATCTTGGCATTTATATACCACAAAAACACCAAGACATATTCAAAGAAAATTATTTGAAACTAAAGCAGGACATCACTAATGATCTCTCATCCTGGAAAAATAAGCCACTCTCGTGGCTTGGTAAAATAGGGGTAATCAAAATGAACGTGCTACCACGCATCCTATATATTTTACAGACCGTCCCGATCTCACTACCGGAAGACTACATCCCACACATGCAGAGGTTATTAGAACAGTTTGTATGGACGGGCATTAGGCCTAGAATACCGCGAAGGACTATGTATCTCCCTAGAGATAGGGGAGGGTTGGGTTTCCCAGATCTAAAAGCATACAAACGGGCCATAGCTCTGCAGCACATTGTAGAATGGTCACAAAATGGAAATCACAAACTGTGGGTTAGAATAGATAGTCAAATTTTGGGACTCAACAATGTAGGCACATTAGCTTGGATCCCCGCGATTCAACGCCCTAAAGTCCTAAACAGATACCCCATATTAAAAGAGGTGCTATCCGAATGGGATAGAGCATCTTCATCCTCTGTCAACATAACAAAAGGACTTTCACCTCTGCTCCCTACTCTAGAAAACCCTGCACTACCATACCACAAGTTTGGTTCGAGACTGCGTACCCACTATACTCTAAAAGAGGGATGTCTTTATAGCGCCATAGAAAACGGGGGACTTAAAACTCAGAATCAAATGAAAGAAATAAATGACCCCATTTTCACCTCTTGGCTGAGATATAATCAACTAGTGCACTACATAACACATCTTAAATGCAAAGACCAACTAACCAGAGACCTCACTCCATTTGAACGACTTTGCATCACAAACAACCCCCAGAGGCGACTGATTTCCCTCATCTACAAATTACTGTTGACTGGCCCTGACACTCCACCTCCCACGTATATAGCTTCATGGCATAGGGAACTTGGCATGGAACACTCTCATGAGGAGTGGTGCCGGGCTTTCTCCTTGGTAAGGCGATCATCAGTATCGGCTACCGTACAGGAGATCCAACTAAAATTACAATGCAGATGGTATCATACTCCGAGTAGGATACATCGCCTTTTCCCTAGGGCCAACCCCCTGTGCTGGAGGGATTGTGGCGAGCTCGGCACGCTCACACATATCTGGTGGTCGTGCCCGAAGCTGGATAGCTTTTGGGCGGGAGTGTTGGGGAAAATATCGGACATCATGGAAATAGAGGTCCCCAAGTCCCTAGAAACATTACTTTTTTTAAATCTACCTAAAATTAAAAATGCGCTCTATCGGCCCCTGCTACTATTAATGCTCACAGGAGCAAAACGTCTGATTCCCAAAAAATGGAAATCGCCTGATGTCCCCACATCGGGCGACTGGCAGTCTTCTGTATCTGACCTCCTAGCACTAGAAAAGCTACACTATCTCAAGATAGGCCAAATCTCAGTTTACGAGATGATGTTGGAAAGATGGAACAGTTCTCTAGAATAAATGAGTACTGACTCTGCGGTCATTGTTTCCTAACAGACTAATCCCCTCCCTTCCCCACGTATTTAATTTTTTTTTTTTTTTTTTCCTCTCGCTCTCTTTCCCGCTCCCCTCTTCCCCCATCTTTTCTCTCCCTGTGTACCGCCTCTCTACGTTCTTCACCCCTCTTCTTTCTCTACTCTGCCTTCACTCTTACAAATAGAAGCTACCTGTTTTGTGTGCTGAGACAGAGAGAGGTAATTTTTTGGCTAACCAGGATTTCGCTATATGTTATTATTAGTTTTATTTGTTTGAAAAATACTAGACAAAAATCAAGCTATTGAAAGGCCGTCATTATTGACCATCTCTGAATATTGTATTCATGTCTGTAACAAATGTCTTGCATGACGTACCTAATCTATGTAATGTTATTTATTACCTTATAATAAAGCTTGTTTATAAATAAAAAAAAAAAAAAAGAGCCGATATCTTTAGGGCAATGCCCTACAAAAGGCCTTTTTAAGGGCCATTGGTTGTTTATTCTAGATTAGTTTTTTTTATTTTGAGGTGGTTTTTTTATGGGTATTAGAATAGGAATACTTTTTTTTATTTTTGATAATTTGTTTGTTATTTTGTGCAATGTATATTTTTAGGGGGTGTTTTTTTAAGCAAAAAAGCTGTTTAACTTAGGGCAATGCCCTACAAAAGGCCCTTTTAATGGCCCTTGGTAGTTTGGGGTGGGGGTTTGTATAGTGTTAGGGGGGGTTTGTATAATTTTTGAGCAAAAGAGCTGTTTAACTCAGGGCAATGCCCTACAAAAGACCCTTTTAAGGGCCCCGCAAAAGGCTCTTTTAAGGGCCCGGGCCCTTGGTAGTTTGAGGGGTGGGGGGTTGTATAGTGTTAGGGGTGTTTGTATTTTTTTGGAGCAAAAGAGCTGTTTAACTCAAAGGGCCCTTGGTAGTTTTTTTTTAGATTAGGCTTTTTATTTTGGGGTGTTTTTTTTTTAAAGGGTATTAGAATAGGAATAATCTTTATTTTTTGGATAATTTCGTTTTGTTTTTTTGTAATGGTAGGTTTTTTTAATGTTAGGTTTTAGTGTAAGGCAGGTTAGATTTTATTTCACAGGTAAGTTTGTATTTATTTTAACTAGGTTAATAACTTTTTACTAACTAGTCTACCTAGTTAAAATAAATACAAACTTACCTGTGAAATAAAAATAAAACCTAAGCTAGCTGCAATGCAACTATTAGTTATATTGTAGCTAGCTTTGGTTTTATTTCACAGGGAAGTATGTATTTTTTAAATAGGAATTATTTAGTTAATAATTGTAAATTGAATTTAGATCTAATTTCATTATGTTAAAGTTAGGGGGTGTTAGGGTTAAGTTAGAGTTAGGTTTAGGGGTTAATAGTTTAATTTAGGTTGTTGCGATGTGGGGGGCTGGCGGTTTAGGGGTTAATATGTTTATTTAGTGGTAGAGATGTGGGAGGCCAGAGATTTAGGGGTTAATAACTTTAATATAGTGGCGGCAATGTTGGGTGTGGGGGATAAGGGGTTAATAAATGTAGTATAGTGGCAGCGATATCGGTAGCGGCAGATTAGGGGTTAATAACTGTAGGCAGGCATCAGCGATGTTGGGAGCAGCAGATTAGGAGTGTTTAGACGTGGGGTTTATGTTAGGGTGTTAGGTTTAAACATTAGGTTTTTTTCCCCATAGACATCAATGGGGCTGCGTTACGGAGCTTTTGTTTCCTGAGAGACTAAACTCCTTCTATAGCGGGAGTTCTTAGGGTATTTATATTGGGTCCCACTTGTGTCCTGCTCCTCAAGCAACGAGACCAGATCACTTACAGCTGCAACATCTGATGCCTCTATGGATTGGGCGCAATAAGTGAAACATAGTATCAAAGAATCTTTAGCCACTACGTAAGTCCTGATGACAACACAAAGAAGGGCGTTCTTCATTAACAAATGAAAACTATAAATCGCGACAATACCAATGATTTTTACATCTGACGAGGCCCCGGATCCAACCCTCTGTGGGAGGGGCGACACACATCATGTTTGGAACCCAATGACGCTACGTCCGACACAGCCAGGAGCTACTTTTGCATCTATGAGGCTGGGAATCTAAATGACAAGTGAAGACACCGACCTACCCACCATCTGAACACCGTACTAAGGATCTTGCTCCCTATTTTTCAATTTGGAAAAAAAGTACAGTAATTCTTGAGTGCAGCCTTAGTCCTTCTTTAACAGTTATACTTGTCATGATAACTGTTCTAACTCCTCATGTTTGAAGTATCAATATTCACTGTTTACAACAAGCTCATTAAAAGATGAGACACTGCTCTCCACAAAGTCTCCTGACGCGTGTTTCACATAACACTTCTTCACCCTTAAATGAATGAAGTATGAATGATAGCGACACTAACAGTGATTTAACAAAACGCGTCACACCGTTTGTCCCTCTTGTCTGTGTGTCTGCCATCCATATGGATTTTTGTATTTTATGGAAGCCCAATAAAGGACTGTTTTTATTGCATCTCACACCATCTCACACCATCAGTGCCTACACTTCTTTTATCTATTTTAATTAAACATTTTATTATATATATCGATACTGGAGTCTTCCTCTATTGTTCTGACGTTTATCATCTGTATGTGCACTAGGTCACTATAATATACCTAGTACGCTCCATTTGCACTACAGTGTGTAATACAATCTGTGAGTATCCCTTTGTCAGCACAAGTCGACATCCATCATATGTCCTCAATTGATTTACACTAGGGGTCGCCCTCTTTTTTTCTCATAACTTTCAGATCACAGATTCATATTCTGTCTTTGGGAGGAGCAGCCACAGTCCGGTGCACAGTTTGCTGGGACACTGTGAAGTTCCCAGACCGTTCTCCTAGGCACTATCTCTGCCTTATAACATTGTGAGTATGTTTGTATTTTATCTACTCCATTTTTGAATTATTGGCTACACTAGGAGGCGCCCTTCTTTCTGCTTTGTTTTAGTATAGCCTCCGCCCCCCATCACTCTTATGCGGTAAGGGTTGAATACCTTTTCCTCCGCATTACTTTCTGGCAGAGTTACGTAGTCTCTGCCGAGTCCGAAGAACCGTGACTAAGTTTTCTCCTATATTCCTGTAAATAGGCTCTTTGGGCCCTAGTACAAGATATTTGCTATGTTTATGATTTCCTGGTTATCGGAAGATTGTCTAGACTAATAGTTTTACTAGTGTTTATGTTACTACAAATGTTCAGTGTTAATATCTAACTATGCTTACAATGGCAACTGTTGTTTGATGTATGTTTGATGTTAATTGACACTAACTGAGAGTAATTTAGGTGCCCTCCTGTACTTTTATATTTTGATATTGTTTGCAGAACCCAAAGTTTGCCGCTATTCCATACACACTGAAACTGGACTTCTTACTATTAGCTTTATCAATGTCTCCTCAGTGGTTCACCACAGTCTCTGGTCCCTTGAGTGGACCTGTTTGTTTGGAGGACATTACGAACCTACAAAAACAAAAAAACAAAAAATTAGGTGCCTGGAATAACATGTCATGTCGGTTTGCTGTGTGTTGATGTCTTCACATGATGTATCGTATTGACCTTTTTTTTTTTTTTTTTAACAGGACATAAGTAAATTGTAACCTGTCTGATATGATTGTTTTGTATAAGCCATTTTCATCTCAATAAAAATAATAAGTTTAAAAAAAAAAAAAATTAGGACCTTGTGCGGTAAAAAAGGCACCTTTGCCTCCTCTAACTGTGGAGATAATTGAGTCCAGGCCTGGACCAAATAGAATCTTTCCATTAAATGGGAGGGAAAGAAGTCTTGACTTTGAAGTCATGTCCGCAGACCAGGACTTCAGCCAGAGTGCCTTACGGGCTTGAACAGATAAACCTGAAGCCTTAGCGTTCAGGAGAATAATTTGCATATTTGCATCACAAATAAAAGAATTAGCCACCCTTAAGGCCTTAATTATTTCCTGGATCACGTCGAGGGGACCCTCCACCTTGATCAACTCAGATAAGGAGTCGCACCAGTAAGTAGCCGCTCCAGCAACCGCCGCTGCCGGTTGAAACAAATATCCCGTATGTCGAAACATCTTTCTTAACAGAGCTTCTATCTTCTTATCCATAGGCTCTTTAAATGACAAACTATCCTCAAGTGGTATAGTAGTGTGCTTAGCAAACCTGGAGAGAGCACTATCCATCTTGGGGATTGAACCCCACAACTACAATTGAGAGTTCGGAACCGGGAATAATTTCTTAAAGGAAGAAGGGGAAAATGAAGAATCAAGTATTTCCCATTCATTCTTAATAATGTTCGCTATCTTTACGGGAACCGGGAAAGTCTGTGGTACAACCCTGTCCTTGTAGACCTTATCTAATATATGGCTAGATTTAGAGTATATGGCTGGTATTGAGAGTCCACAGAATGGCTGCGTTAGGCTCCAAAAAGGGAGCGTAGAGGCATATTTAACGCCACTCCAACTCTCGATACCAGAGTTGCTTACGGACGCGGCCAGCCTCAAAAACGTGCTCGTGCAAAAAATTGAATCGAGTGTCGGCGATGTGGGGGGGCCTCGGTTTAGGGGTACATAGGTAGTTTATGGGTGTTAGTGTACTTTAGGGCACAGTAGTTAAGAGCTTTATGAACCGGCGTTAGCCCAGAAAGCTCTTAACTACTGACTTTTTTCTGCGGCTGGAGTTTTGTCGTTAGATTTCTAACGCTCACTTCAGACACGACTCTAAATACCGGAGTTAGAAAGATCCCATTGAAAAGATAGGATACGCAATTTACGTAAGGGGATCTGCGGTATGGAAAAGTTGCGGCTGAAAAGTGAGCGTTAGACCCTTTTTTGAATGACTCCAAATACCGGCGGTAGCCTAAAACCAGCGTTAGGAGCCTCTAACGCTGGTTTTCACGGCTACCGCCAAACTCCAAATCTAGGCCTTAGGAATGAAATGTTCCGTAGACATTTTAGGCTCCGGGATCTCTAAAGTAGCCAAAACTTCCTTTAGCAGAAAGCGCAAATGTTCAATCCTAAATCTAAAGTCTGGTTCCTCCGCAGCTGGAGGCCTAGAGGCAGCAGATTCCGACCCAGAAAGCGCATCCTCTGAAGTATTAGAGGCGTCCTCATCAGCAGATAATCTAGTATCAGATAAATCCAACAAGCTTATCCTCCATAGTTTAAGCTTATAAATCAGACTGTTAATAATAAGATAAAACGGCACCTTTATACCCCCAATGGCTGGGGCCCTCACAACCTCCTATGTCCCAGGCCCAACAGAGAAAAACTGCTTCATCTCCTGTAAACCGCACGGTCAGGAAAGAGGAAAAACATAATTTATGCTTAACAGATAAATGTATTTATTTCCGGATACGGTGAGTCCACGGAATCATCAATTACTAGTGGGAATCAATACCCAAGCTAGAGGACACAGATGATAAGGGAGGGACAATACAGGTAGACCTAAACAGAAGGCACAACTGCTTTAAGAACCATTATCCCAAAAGAAGCCTCAGCAGAGGCAAAAGTATCAAATTTATAAAACCATGAAAAAAGTATGCAAAGAGGACCAAGTTGCAGCCTTGCAAAACTGTTCCTCAGAAGCTTAATTTTTAAATGTCCAGGAAGAAGAAGCCCTTGTGGAATGAGCAGTAATTCTCTCAGGAGGTTGCTGTCCATTGTGAGTCCAATTTCCTGTTTCTACAGGAAGTTGGAACATAGGTCACCTGTATTTAAACCGGCAATTTTAGTCACAGCTTACAAACCTTTCAATTGTTTTTACCGTTTTTTTTATTTGCTCTTGAAAAAGACGTATACGTTGAAATGCGTTGAGAAATTAAAGCATTTTTACTGATACTGAAGCACTTCTTTGCTTTTTTGCTGTGACATTGCCGGAATTCGAAATCTGATGGAGTAACTACTTGTTTTACTCAAGTAATTTTAACATACATATCATTGGAGATTCTCCTTGTCCTCAGATTGTTAAACTACAACCGTTACAACATATTTGTGAGGTCTTCTTCAGATGGGCGGACATCATGCATCTTATGGAGTGAGTATATTCACTCTTATTAATTGGCTTATACATGCACATCAAGCCTATTTCTCTTTGTCATCAGAAGGTTTAAAGATATCCACACATCCTGAGTTTAATACCACACATCCTGAGCGCTTCCCAGAAAAACAAACAAACAAAGCAGAAGACTGACGAAAGTCCTTAGTCGCATGAAGATAGAACTTCAATGCACGCACAACATCTAGGTTGTGCAATAAGCACTCCTTAGGAGAAGAATGATTAGGACACAAAGAAGGAACCACAATCTCCTGATTAATATTCTTGTTTGAGAAACCTTAGGTAGGATACCCAATTTAGAACGTAAAACCACCTTATCAGAAAGAAAAATAAGATAAGGAGAATCAAACTGCAGAGCTGAGAGTTCCCAAACTCTTAGAGATGAAGAAATAGCAACAAGAAACAAAACCTTCCAAGATAACATCTTGATATCTAAGGAATGCAAAGGTTCAAACAGAGCCCGCTGTAAAACTCTAAGAACAAGGTTAAGACTCCAGGAAGGAGTAACGGGCTTAAATACAGGCCTAATCCTAACCAAAGCCTGACAAAAAGATTGCACGTCTGGCGCATCCGCCAAACGCTTATGCAACAAAATAGACAACGCAGAAATCTGACCTTTCAGAGTACTAGCTGACAAACCCTTCTCCAGACCCTCCTGGAGAAAAGAACAAATCTTAGGAATCCTGACTCTAATCCAAGAGTAGCCTCTGGATTCACACCAATACAGATATTTACACCATATCTTATAGTAAATATTTCTTGTCACAGGCTTACGAGTCTGAATCATGGTCTCAATGACCGACCTCAGAGGGAGTCTCCACGGAGGTAGAGACGACATTTCCACTAGATCTGCATACCAGATCCTGCGAAGCCACGCCGGCGCTATGAGAATCACCAACGCCCTCTCCTGCTTGATCCGAGCAATGACTCTCGGCAGGAGAGCGAACGGAGCAAATATTTATGCTAGACTGAAATTCCAAGGAACCGCCAGAGCATCTATCAAGAAAGCCTGTGGATCCCTTGACCTCCAGCCGTACTTTAGAAGCTTGGCATTCTGCCGAAAAGCCATAAGATCCAGTTCTGGCTGCCCCCAATTGAGGATTAAACTGGAAAATACTTCTGGATGGAGTTCCCACTTCCCCGGATGAAAAGTCTGTTGGCTCAGAAAATCTGCCTCCCAATTATCCACTACTGGGATGTGGATCGCAGAAAGACAACAGTTGTGAGACTCCGCCCACTGAATTATCCGGGCCACCTCTGACATGGCCAAGAAACTCCAAGTTACCCCCTGGTGGTTGATGTACGCCACCAAAGTTAAATTGTCCAACTGGAACCTGATAAACCGGGCTAAGGCTGACTGAGGCCAGGCCAGTAGAGCATTGAAAATCGCTCTCAGTTCAAGAATGTTTATAGGGAAAACTGACTCCTCCCGAGTCCCAAGACCCTGAGTCTTTAATGACCCCCAAATTGCTCCCCAACCTAGAAGGCTGGCATCCGTGGTCACGATCACCCAGGAAGGTCTGCAAAAGCAAGTTCCCTGGGAGAGGTGTTCCTAAGACAACCACCACAGAAGAGAACTAAAAATGTAAATGTTCTGACACTTCTCTGTCTTGACTGTAGTGGGATTGATTTTCTCTTCCCTTCTGCACTATACATTCTAAGCTGAGAGTGTAATCATTATGTATTGTATATGTTGGTATTTTGAATACCACTTGATCTGGCATGTCTGTGTGGGTACTCCTATGTTTGAGTCTGTGAATGTGTGGAACGGTCTTAGTATTTCCGTAGCTTTTCATCTTTATGATTAGGAGCCAAAGGATTAGTTATATTTTTTGAGATCCTAGGTTACTATTATATGTATTTAAATATAGATAATTCTCAAGTGTTCAGCTTTAGTATAGATCCTAGATTATAATCATGTTCTCCTAGATGTGCATTCACTCATTTACATTCCCCTCTGTCTTCCGCACACTGTAGTCTTCGTTCTGAGCCACTTCTTAAGCATTGGGCAGTTCAGCACCTGTCACTGTATGACCGTGATTGCGGTATTTATAATTCAGTTTATTGTAACAAGTGAAATGCTCTTGAACGAGGCTCCGCTTCCACACTGTGTGTGCCTTGTAGGGCAGTGTCTATTGGCACCTTGCGGCTGGATTTTTATCCCTGATCGTATGAGATATTTTTGACAGCCCTACCTGACACACTGATGTGTAAGCGTGACGTAGGCCCCACTGACGCAACTCAAGAAGGAGTGCGTTTTCTTTAATATGTGCGTGTGTTTGTGTGAATGGTGGGGGGGCGGGGTACTTTCTAAACTCTGGATTGATTTTATTATTGAAGGGTGTAAGCCTGGTAACCAAATCGCTGCAGGGGCTAGGTTTTAAAGCACACTTGATCTGTGCACATTTTATGTTTGGCTATGAGTAAGGCTTAGGCCGAAACGTGTAAGCCGTTCGTTTTGTAGCTCTTGCACACTTTCTTGTATCTCTGCATTTTTACCCGGGGGTATCAACCCCTCACTATGTTGTTTGTATCCAGCATTTGGATTTGACCAATAAATGAATTAACTTGCTGTGGCTCATGTGCTTCTCACATCTTTTTGCTTCTACCACAGAAGAGAGTCCCTTTTCGCCTGATCCAGAACTATTTGCAGAGAAAGATCCGCATAGTCCTCGTTCTATTGCCTTAACATGCATAACTGCAGAGGTCTGAGATGGAACTGAGCAAACGGAATGATGTTCATGGAAGCTACCATCAGACCAATTACCTCCATACATAGAGCCACTGACGGCCGAGGAGAGGGCTGAAAGACAAGACAAGAGTCGAAGATCTTTGTTTTTCTGACCTCTGTCAGAAATATCTTCATTAGTAGAGAGTCTATTATGGTCCCTAAAAACACTACTCTTGTGGCTGGAATCAGAGAACTCTTTCCCAGATTTACCTTCCGTGGGAGCGAAGAAAAGACAACAAGAATTCCGTATGAGAGTTTGATTGTTGAAAAGATGGCGCCTGAACCAGAATGTCGTCCAGATAAGGCGCAACAGCAATGCCCCGAGACCGGATCACTGCCAAAAGAGCCCCCAGGACCTATGAGAGAATTATGGGAGCTGTGGCAAGGCCGAAAGGAAGAGCCACAAACTGGAAATGATTGTCTAAGAAAGCAAACCTTAGAAACTTGTGATGATCCCGGTGAATGGGAACATGAAGGTACGCATCCTTTAAGTTTATGGTTGTTATAAACTGACCCTCTTGAACCAAAGGAAGAATGGAAAGTATAGTCTCCATCTTGAAGGGTGGTACACTGAGGAACTTGTTTAAAAACTTTAGGTCTAAAATAGGTCTGAAAATCCTCTCTTTCTTGGGAACCACAAACAAATTTTAATAAAATCCCAGACCTTGTTCCTGCGGAGGAACTGGAACTATAACTCCCAGGGCAAAAAGATCCTTGATACAAATTAAGAACGCCTCTCTCTTTATCTGGTCTACAGATAATCTTGAGAGAAGAAACCTGCCTCTGGGAGGAAAAGTCTTGAATTCTATCTTGTACCCCTGAGATACAATTTCCACTGCCCACAGGTGTGGGACATATCGTATCCAAGCCTGAGCAAATTGAGAAAGCCTGCCCCCTATAAGATCCATTCCTGGATCGGGGCCAACCCTTCATACGGAGTCAGCCGCAGGCTTCTTAGACTGTTTCCCCTTGTTCCAAGACTGACCAGACTTCCAGGAAGACTTGGATAGTTCCTGCTTAGAAGAGGAAGCGGAGGGTTTACCTCTAAAGTTACAAAAGTAACGAAAATTACTCTGACGTCCTTTCTGCTTATTCTTTCTATCTTGAGGAAGAAAAGATCCCTTTCCTCCTGTGATATCTGAAATAATTTCAGCCAAACCAGGCCCAAACAAGGTCTTACCGTTGTAGGGAATAGCTAATAACTTAGAAGAAACATCCGCAGACCAGGATTTTAACCAAAAAGGGCTCTGCAAGCTAGAACCGCAAAATCAGAAATTTTTGCTCCCAGTTAAATGACTTGTAAGGAAGCATCCGTAATAAAGGAATTGGCTAACTTAAGAGCGTTAATCTTGTCCTGGATCTCCTCAAGAGGAGTATCTGTCTGAATAGAATCAGACAAAGCATCAAACCAGTAAGCTGCAGCGCTGGTAACAGTAGCAATACACACTGCAGGCTGCCATTGAAGACCTTGGTGAACATACATTTTCTTTAATAATGACTCCAATTTCTTATCCATTGGATCCTTAAAAGAACAACTATCCTCTATGGGAATAGTGGTCCTTTTAACCAAAGTTAAAACCTTAGGAACCGTTTGCCACGACTCCTTAATAGAGTCAGCTATAGGAAACATTTTCTTAAAAATAGGATATGGAGAAAAAGGAAATACCTCCACTGCAGAGGGAACATCAAAATACTTGTTCAGCTTACTAGACTTCTTAGGGTTAACAACGATAGAAGTATTGGATTCATCCAAGGTAGCCAAAACCTCCTTTAGTAACAATCATAGGTGTTCCAGCTTAAATCTGAAGGACACAACTTCAGCATCAGTAGAAGGAATTATACTGCCTGAAACCGAAAACAGAATTTATGTTTACCTGATAAATTACTTTCTCCAACGGTGTGTCCGGTCCACGGCGTCATCCTTACTTGTGGGATATTCTCTTCCCCAACAGGAAATGGCAAAGAGCCCAGCAAAGCTGGTCACATGATCCCTCCTAGGCTCCGCCTACCCCAGTCATTCGACCGACGTTAAGGAGGAATATTTGCATAGGAGAAACCATATGTTACCGTGGTGACTGTAGTTAAAGAAAATAAATTATCAGACCTGATTAAAAAAACCAGGGCGGGCCGTGGACCGGACACACCGTTGGAGAAAGTAATTTATCAGGTAAACATAAATTCTGTTTTCTCCAACATAGGTGTGTCCGGTCCACGGCGTCATCCTTACTTGTGGGAACCAATACCAAAGCTTTAGGACACGGATGAAGGGAGGGAGCAAATCAGGTCACCTAAATGGAAGGCACCACGGCTTGCAAAACCTTTCTCCCAAAAATAACCTCAGAAGAAGCAAAAGTATCAAATTTGTAAAATTTAGAAAAAGTGTGCAGTGAAGACCAAGTCGCTGCCTTACATATCTGATCAACAGAAGCCTCGTTCTTGAAGGCCCATGTGGAAGCCACAGCCCTAGTGGAGTGAGCTGTGATTCTTTCAGGAGGCTGCCGTCCGGCAGTCTCATAAGCCAATCGGATAATGCTTTTAATCCAGAAGGAGAGAGAGGTAGAAGTTGCTTTTTGACCTCTCCGTTTACCAGAATAAACAACAAACAAAGACGAAGTTTGTCTGAAATCCTTAGTAGCTGCTAAGTAAAATTTGAGAGCACGAACTACATCCAAGTTGTGCAACAAACGTTCCTTCTTTGAAACTGGATTAGGACACAAAGAAGGCACAACTATCTCCTGGTTAATGTTTTTGTTAGAAACAACTTTTGGAAGAAAACCAGGTTTAGTACGCAAAACCACCTTATCTGCATGGAACACCAGATAAGGAGAAGAACACTGCAGAGCAGATAATTCTGAAACTCTTCTAGCAGAAGAAATTGCAACCAAAAACAAAACTTTCCAAGATAATAACTTAATATCAACGGAATGTAAGGGTTCAAACGGAACCCCCTGAAGAACTGAAAGAACTAGGTTGAGACTCCAAGGAGGAGTCAAAATTTTGTAAACAGGCTTGATTCTAACCAGAGCCTGAACAAAGGCTAGAACATCTGGCACAGCTGCCAGCTTTTTGTGAAGTAACACAGACAAGGCAGAAATCTGTCCCATCAAGGAACTTGCAGATAATCCTTTTTCCAATCCTTCTCGAAGGAAGGATAGACTCTTAGGAATCTTAACCTTGTCCCAAGGGAATCCTACAGATTCACACCAACAGATATACCGAATTATGTGGTAATTTTTCTGGTTACAGGCTTTCAGGCCTGAACAAGAGTATTAATAACAGAATCTGAGAACCCTCGCTTTGATAAGATCAAGCGTTCAATCTCCAAGCAGTCAGCTGGAGTGGGTCGAACGGACCTAGAACAAGAAGGTCTCGTCTCAAAGGTAGCTTCCATGGTGGAGCCGATGACATATTCACCAGATCTGCATACCACGTCCTGCGTGGCCACGCAGGAGCTATCAAAATCACCGACGCCCTCTCCTGATTGATCCTGGCTACCAGCCTGGGGATGAGAGGAAACGGCGGGAACACATAAGCTAGTTTGAAGGTCCAAGGTGCTACTAGTGCATCCACTAGAGCCGCCTTGGGATCCCTGGATCTGTACCCGTAGTAAGGAACTCTGAAGTTCTGACGAGAGGCCATCAGATCCATGTCTGGAATGCCCCACGGTTGAGTGACTTGGGCAAAGATTTCCGGATGGAGTTCCCACTCCCCCGGATGCAATGTCTGACGACTCAGAAAATCCGCTTCCCAATTTTCCACTCCTGGGATGTGGATAGCAGACAGGTGGCAGGAGTGAGACTCCGCCCATAGAATGATTTTGGTCACTTCTTCCATCGCTAGGGAACTCCTTGTTCCCCCCTGATGGTTGATGTATGAACTTGGCCCTCGCTAGCTGAGGCCAAGCTTTGAGAGCATTGAATATCGCTCTCAGTTCCAGAATATTTATCGGTAGAAGAGATTCTACCCGAGACCAAAGACCCTGAGCTTTCAGGGATCCCCAGACCGCGCCCCAGCCCATCGGACTGGCGTCGGTCGTGACAATGACCCACTCTGGTCTGCGGAAGGTCATCCCTTGTGACAGGTTGTCCAGGGACAGCCACCAACGGAATGAGTCTCTGGTCCTCTGATTTACTTGTATCTTCGGAGACAAGTCTGAATAGTCCCCATTCCACTGACTGAGCATGAACAGTTGTAATGGTCTTAGATGAATGCGCACAAAAGGAACTATGTCCATTGCCGCTACCATCAAACCTATCACTTCCATGCACTGCGCTATGGAAGGAAGAGGAACGGAATGAAGTATCCGACAAGAGTCTAGAAGTTTTGTTTTTCTGGCTTGTGTCAGAAAAATCCTCATTTCTAAGGAGTCTATTATAGTTCCCAAGAAGGGAACCCTCGTTGACGGAGATAGAGAACTCTTTTCCACGTTCACTTTCCATCCGTGAGATCTGAGAAAGGCCAGGACAATGTCCGTGTGAGCCTTTACTTGAGGAAGGGACGACGCTCGAATCAGAATGTCGTCCAAGTAAGGTACTACAGCAATGCCCCTTGGTCTTAGCACCGCCAGAAGGGACCCTAGTACCTATGAGAAAATCCTAGGAGCAGTGGCTAATCCGAAAGAAAACGCCACGAATCTGGAAATGCTTGTCCAGGAATGCAAACCTTAGGAACCGATGATGTTCCTTGTGGATAGGAATATGTAGATACGCATCCTTGAAATCCACCTTGGTCATGAATTGACCTTCCTGGATGGAAGGAAGAAGTGTTCGAATGGTTTCCATCTTGAACGATGGAACCTTGAGAAACTTGTTCAAGATCTTGAGATCTAAGATTGGTCTGAACGTTCCCTCTTTTTTGGGAACTATGAACAGATTGGAGTAGAACCCCATCCCTTGTTCTCCTAATGGAACAGGATGAATCACTCCCATTTTTAGCAGGTCTTCTACCCAATGTAAGAATGCCTGTCTTCTTATGTGGTCTGAAGACAACTGAGACCTGTGGAACCTCCCCCTTGGAGGAAGCCCCTTGAACTCCAGAGAATAACCTTGGGAGACTATTTCTAGCGCCCAAGGATCCAGAACATCTCTTGCCCAAGCCTGAGCGAAGAGAGAGAGTCTGCCCCCCACCAGATCCGGTCCCGGATCGGGGGCCCGCATTTCATGCTGTCTTGGTAGCAGTGGCAGGTTTCCTGGCCTGCTTTCCTTTGTTCCAGCCTTGCATAGGTCTCCAGGCTGGATTGGCTTGAGAAGTATTACCTTCCTGCTTAGAGGACGTAGCCCTTGGGGCTGATCCGTTTCTGCGAAAGGGACGAAACTTAGGTTTATTTTTGGTCTTGAAAAGACCTATCCTGAGGAAGGGCGTGGCCCTTGCCCCCAGTGATATCAGAGATAATCTCTTTCAAGTCAGGGCCAAAGAGTGTTTTCCCCTTGAAAGGAATGTCAAGCAATTTGTTCTTGGAAGACGCATCCGCTGCCCAAGATTTTAACCAAAGCGCTCTGCGCCACAATAGCAAACCCAGAATTTTTTCGCCGCTAACCTAGCCAATTGCAAGGTGGCGTCTAGGGTGAAAGAATTAGCCAATTTAAGAGCACAAATTCTGTCCATAATCTCCTCATAAGAAGAAGAATTACTAATAATCGCCTTTCCTAGCTCATCAAACTAGAAACACGCGGCTGCAGTGACAGGGACAATGCCTGCAAATGGTTGTAGAAGGGAACCTTGCTGAACAAACATCTTTTTTAGCAGACCTTCTAATTTTTTATCCATAGGATCTTGGAAAGCACAACTATCTTCTATGGGTTTAGTGGCGCGCTTGTGTAGAGTAGAAACCGCCCCCTCGACCTTGGGGACTGTCTGCCATCAGTCCTTTCTGGGGTCGCTATAGGAAAACAATTTTTTAAATATGGGGGGAGGTACTAAAGGTATACCGGGCCTGTCCCATTCTTTACTAACAATGTACGCCACCCGCTTGGATATAGGAAAAGCTTCGGGGGGCCCCGGGGCCTCTAAGAACTTTTCCATTTTACATAGTGGTTCTGGAATGACCAGATAATCACAATCATCCAAATTGGATAACACCTCCTTAAGCAGAGCGCGGAGATGTTCCAACTTAAATTTAAAAGTAATCACATCAGGTTCAGCTTGTTGAGAAATGTTTCCTGAATCTGAAATTTCTCCCTCAGACAAAACCTCCCTGGCCCCCTCAGACTGGTGTAGGGGCCCTTCAGAAACCATATCATCAGCGTTCTCATGCTCTACAGAATTTTCTAAAACAGAGCAGTCGCGCTTTCGCTGATAAGTGGGCATATTGGCTAAAATGTTTTTGATAGAATTATCCATTACAGCCGTTAAATGTTGCATAGTAAGGAGTATTGGCGCACTAGATGTACTAGGGGCCTCCTGTGTGGGCAAGACTGGTGTAGACGAAGGAGGGGATGATGCAGTACCATGCTTACTCCCCTCACTTGAGGAATCATCTTGGGCATCATTTTTACTAAATTTTTTTTATGACATAAAATACATATAGTTAAATGAGAAGGAACCTTGGTTTCCCCACAGTCAGAACACAATCTATCTGGTAGTTCAGACATGTTAAACAGGCATAAACTTGATAACAAAGCACAAAAAACGTTTTAAAATAAAACCGTTACTGTCACTTTAAATTTTAAACTAAACACACTTTATTACTGCAATTGCGAAAAAGTATGAAGGAATTGTTCAAAATTCACCAAAATTTCACCACAGTGTCTTAAAGCCTTAAAAGTATTGCACACCAAATTTGGAAGCTTTAACCCTTAAAATAACGGAACCGGAGCCGTTTTTATATTTAACCCCTTTACAGTCCCTGGAATCTGCTTTGCTGAGACCCAACCAAGCCCAAAGGGGAATACGATACCAAATGATGCCTTCAGAAAGACTTTTCTATGTATCAGAGCTCCACACACATGCAGCTGCATGCCATGCTGTCCTCAAAAACAAGTGCGCCATACCGGCGCGAAAATGAGGCTCTGACTATGATTAGGGAAAGCCCCTAAAGAATAAGGTGTCTAAAACAGTGCCTGCCGATATAATCATATCAAAATACCCAGAATAAATGATTCCTCAAGGCTAAATATGTGTTAATCATGAATCGATTTAGCCCAGAAAAAGTCTACAGTCTTAATAAGCCCTTGTGAAGCCCTTATTTACTATCTTAATAAACATGGCTTACCGGATCCCATAGGGAAAATGACAGCTTCCAGCATTACATCGTCTTGTTAGAATGTGTCATACCTCAAGCAGTAAGAGACTGCACACTGTTCCCCCAACTGAAGTTAATTGCTCTCAACAGTCCTGTGTGGAACAGCCATGGATTTTAGTTACGGTGCTAAAATCATTTTCCTCATACAAACAGAAATCTTCATCTCTTTTCTGTTTCTGAGTAAATAGTACATACCAGCACTATTTTAAAATAACAAACTCTTGATTGAATAATAAAAACTACAGTTAAACACTAAAAAACTCTAAGCCATCTCCGTGGAGATGTTGCCTGTACAACGGCAAAGAGAATGACTGGGGTAGGCGGAGCCTAGGAGGGATCATGTGACCAGCTTTGCTGGGCTCTTTGCCATTTCCTGTTGGGGAAGAGAATATCCCACAAGTAAGGATGACGCCGTGGACCGGACACACCTATGTTGGAGAAATTTCACATTCAGATGCACCCGAAGTATCTTCATCCTCAGACTTCTGAGAGGAAAAACTTTGATTAGCCACCTTAGGATCAGAAACATTACTTACTGTTTCTTTAAATTTCCTTTTGCATTTTCCCTGCAGCATGGGAAAAGCAGACAGCGCCTCAGATACCGCAGAAGATACCTGGGCAGCAGTATCTTGCAAAGTAACTCCAGACAGAGCATGAGAGGAAACGCAGGGTACTGCATGTGCAGATGAATAGCATTGGGACGCTTGAGGCGAAAGCTGCGGCACATTTGAAACAGGAAGCTCCTGAACAGCATCCGCCTTAGCTAATGATGGCTCAAAAAAGTATATTTCTATAAACTACTTTCAATACATGAAGAACAAAAAGGTACTGGGGGTTACACCTGGGCATCAAAACATAAGCTACAGGTAACATCCTGCACAGCCTCCTGATCCATAATACAAAAAAAAAAGAAGCAAATAATAATTAAAAAAAAAGTTAATTTTTTTTATCTTTTAACAAAGGATATAATACAGAACTAAAAAACGTTGTTAAATAAATGTTCCCTTTAAATTTAACAAATCAAGAAAACATACCCCAGACAACATTACACCTCAGCAGAATTACTGATGTGCCCAACCTGTCTTGCAACCCGCAGCAAACTGAGGGAAAAAAACGATCCTGTTTACAATCTGGATTTCTAGAAAAGCCAAAAACAGCAAGAAGCCTTCTAAACAGCAGAGCCATCTGAAATATGTGCACCTCATTCTTACAGGAAGTGAAGAAAAAGCACCAAAAAAACTCTGACATCACAGAATCAGAACCTCCCAAAAAGAGGCGGTCCTACAGCTGACAAAAAAACCATTTTGTTTTTTTAAATAAATTTCTTGAAAAACAGGCTTAAAAACAAACAATAACCCCCCCAAAAGTACATAATTCGTTATTAAAAACGGATCCTCACAGAGCCATCAATAAAATAAAAAACTCCTCACACTAACAGTGCCTGCAAAAACTGCCATAAAAACCTGCACCCTGACAGGAATAATAAAAAATGTCCCCCTGCAGCGTTTCAACTGAATAAGTGCGAAAATTTTTCCCTGCTACATAGAAAAATAAAACAGGCACTTACCTTAATATATATCTGTCCAGCAGGACAGCTCACCTGGTTTGAGAGGATGCCATCCCTCACATGGACCTGTGGAAATACAGAAAGACTAAGTAAACTTACTAAATAGGGCAGCAAAATGTTTTGGGAAACGCAGTGAGGATTGTACCCCACAAGTTTCCAATTGCTTAAAAGCCACCACTGCCCTACTGAAGAGACTGTCATGAGCTAAGGCCAGACCCTTTAGAAAGATCAGAGCAAACCTACTCTGCTTTAAAATAAAAAAATCTTGATTGTAGATAAGACACCAAAACTTCACCTCCTCCTTGCACCAAAGGCAAAGAGAATGACTGAAGGTTATGGGTAAGGGAAGTGACATATATTGCAGCTTTGCTGTAGTGCTCTTTGCCTCCTTCTGCTGGCCAGGAGTAATATTCCCACTAGTAATTGATGATTCCGTGGACTCACCATATCTTAGGAAAGAAACAGTGTGACCACACCCGGTTGCGCAATGCAGGAACGCCCCTGCTATAGCAAAAAACGCGCCAAACCTTCCCAGGCTGCACAGCCTACCAAAACGAAAGTAAAACCTGTACGTTCCAACATCTGCCTGAGCCTCATCTCACACATGTCGCAGCATATTTATAGTAATAAAATGATGTGATTAATTCCCCCCTGTTCAATAATCCCCCTCCGGAGATATTAACCCTTGATTCCACACAGATAAAAGGAGCCACACTGTGACCATGTATTCTTGCGTTATCATATGTATTTAAAAACTGAAACGATCTTACCGGAATCTATGCTGTGGAACAGGAACACAGCCTCTCAAGTTTGGCAGTCTTGTAGCATCGCACCTGAAATAGACTTTAGTGATGGAAGCAGGCAGTGAAACTCAACACTGATTGCTTAGGAGCTGTTAATACGAGTCTGGATGGGTTCGCAGAAAGACTCTCCCTGCATCTCCAGACTCTAACATTTGTCAATGCTCTCACTGAGAGGCTGACAATACTACTTAAAACTCCAGTCCCATTTGGAAGGGCAGATATCCTTCATAAGGAACTACTCCGTATCTTCTGACACTTCTATGCCAACCTCCTGTGACGAAAAGGCAAAGAATCACTGGGATATGAGTGAAGTGGGGGGGAGTATTTAAGCCTTTGGCTGGGGTGTCTTTGCCTCCTCCTGGTTGCCAGGTTCAGTATTTCCCAACAGTAAGGAATAATCTGAATAGGTCTTTTAACACCGGTTCATTCCAGTGTATTTCACTCCAGCACTTAACGAGACCGTTATAGCCTTAACACCCTCCAGGTGATCTTAATCAGATTACTTAACACAGTAAGAAAGGGTCAAGTAAAATCTGGTCTGGATCCTGTACAATCAATAACTCAGATAGTGGAATAAAAAATCGATATGCCCGTCTCTTCTGAATACTCCACCCCAGGGAACCCATAACACACAATAACTAAAACAGGTTAGTTTAAACACAGTCTTTCTCTGGGGCTGCCTGTATTATCCCACATATCAGGGTAGAGATTTCTTAAAACACTGGGTCCTAAATACATCCCATCTACAACTCTGCCTAGCACTCACCCCCCCCCCCCCCCCCAGCTCAGACCTTGTGGGGTGAGCGGACATGGACATAAATGAATAGTCAGGACAGGCTATCAAAATTAGACCCAGCCCTATGTTCAACAGAAAAATAAGATTGCAAAAAACCCGGCTAATAAAACCTGTCGGACACTCATTTTCTCAATGCAAAAATGTCCTCACAGTATGTGGCTATGAGCAAAATTTAGAACTGTGTGTCTGAAAGGTTGTGGAACTAGCAGCGATTTTAATACATCAATGCCCTTTCTTTCAATTCTGTAATTCAAATCATTTACAACCTCAAAATAAGGATAAGAAAAGGACCCTAATTGGCTGAACAGGAGTGTCATTAGCAACCTGAATATTCTTTCTAGCTTCCACTAGAGTGGGGTCTTCCCATTGTGCTTTTCTAAAGTTAAAGGGACACTAAACCCAAAATGTTTCTTTCATGATTAAGGTAGAGAATATAATTTCAAACAACATTCCAATTTACTTCTATTATCTAATTTGATTCATTTTTTAGATATCCTTTTTTGAATAAATAGCAATGCACATGGGTGAGCCAATCACACAAGGCATCTATGTGCAGCCATCAATCAGCAGCTACTGAGCATATCTAGATATGCTTTTCAGCAAATGATATCAAGAGAATGAAGCAAATTAGATAATAGAAGTCAATTAGTAAGTTATTTAAAAACATAATTTATGCTTACCTGATAAATTCCTTTCTTCTGTTGTGTGATCAGTCCACGGGTCATCATTACTTCTGGGATATAACTCCTCCCCAACAGGAAATGCAAGAGGATTCACCCAGCAGAGCTGCATATAGCTCCTCCCCTCTACGTCAGTCCCAGTCATTCGACCAAGAATCAACGAGAAAGGAGTAACCAAGGGTGAAGTGGTGACTGGAGTATAATTTAAAAGATATTTACCTGCCTTAAAAACAGGGCGGGCCGTGGACTGATCACACAACAGAAGAAAGGAATTTATCAGGTAAGCATAAATTATGTTTTCTTCTGTTATGTGTGATCAGTCCACGGGTCATCATTACTTCTGGGATACCAATACCAAAGCAAAAGTACACGGATGACGGGAGGGATAGGCAGGCTCATTATACAGAAGGAACCACTGCCTGAAGAACCTTTCTCCCAAAAATAGCCTCCGAAGAAGCAAAAGTGTCAAATTTGTAAAATTTGGAAAAAGTATGAAGCGAAGACCAAGTTGCAGCCTTGCAAATCTGTTCAACAGAGGCCTCATTCTTAAAGGCCCAAGTGGAAGCCACAGCTCTAGTGGAGTGAGCTGTAATTCTTTCAGGAGGCTGCTGTCCAGCAGTCTCATAGGCTAAACGTATTATGCTACGAAGCCAAAAAGAGAGAGAGGTAGCAGAAGCTTTTTGACCTCTCCTCTGTCCAGAATAAACGACAAACAGGGAAGAAGTTTGGCGAAAATCTTTAGTTGCCTGCAAGTAGAACTTGAGGGCACGAACTACATCCAGATTGTGTAGAAGACGTTCCTTCTTTGAAGAAGGATTTGGACACAAGGATGGAACAACAATCTCTTGATTGATATTCCTGTTAGTGACTACCTTAGGTAAGAACCCAGGTTTAGTACGCAGAACTACCTTGTCTGAGTGAAAAATCAGATAAGGAGAATCACAATGTAATGCTGATAACTCAGAGACTCTTCGAGCCGAGGAAATAGCCATTAAAAACAGAACTTTCCAAGATAACAATTTTATATCAATGGAATGAAGGGGTTCAAACGGAACACCCTGTAAAACGTTAAGAACTAAGTTTAAACTCCATGGCGGAGCAACAGCTTTAAACACAGGCTTGATCCTAGCTAAAGCCTGACAAAAGGCCTGGACGTCTGGATTTTCTGACAGACGCCTGTGTAACAAGATGGACAGAGCTGAAATCTGTCCCTTTAATGAACTAGCTGATAAACCCTTTTCTAAACCTTCTTGTAGAAAGGACAATATCCTAGGGATCCTAACCTTACTCCAGGAGTAACGTTTGGATTCGCACCAGTATAGGTATTTACGCCATATTTTATGGTAAATCTTTCTGGTAACCGGCTTCCTAGCCTGTATCAGGGTATCAATAACCGACTCAGAAAAACCACGTTTTGATAAAATCAAACGTTCAATTTCCAAGCAGTCAGTTTCAGAGAAGTTAGATTTTGATGTTTGAATGGACCCTGTATCAGAAGGTCCTGTCTTAGAGGTAGAGACCAAGGCGGACAGGATGACATGTCCACTAGATCTGCATACCAAGTCCTGCGTGGCCATGCAGGCGCTATTAGAATCACTGATGCTCTCTCCTGTTTGATTTTGGCAATCAATCGAGGAAGCAGCGGGAAGGGTGGAAACACATAAGCCATCCCGAATTTCCAAGGTGCTGTCAAAGCATCTATCAGAACCGCTCCCGGATCCCTGGATCTGGACCCGTAGTGAGGAAGATTGGCGTTCTGGCGAGACGCCATGAGATCTATCTCTGGTTTGCCCCAACGTCGAAGTATTTGGGCAAAGACCTCCGGATGAAGTTCCCACTCTCCCGGATGAAAAGTCTGGCGACTCAAGAAATCCGCCTCCCAGTTCTCCACTCCCGGGATGTGGATTGCTGATAGGTGGCAAGAGTGAGACTCTGCCCAGCGAATTATCTTTGATACTTCCATCATTGCTAGGGAGCTTCTTGTCCCTCCCTGATGGTTGATGTAAGCTACAGTCGTGATATTGTCCGACTGAAACCTGATGAACCCCCGAGTTGTTAATTGGGGCCAAGCCAGAAGGGCATTGAGAACTGCTCTCAATTCCAGAATGTTTATTGGAAGGAGACTCTCCTCCTGATTCCATAATCCCTGAGCCTTCAGAGAATTCCAGACAGCGCCCCAACCTAGTAGGCTGGCGTCTGTTGTTACAATTGTCCAGTCTGGCCTGCTGAATGGCATCCCCCTGGACAGGTGTGGCCGATAAAGCCACCATAGAAGAGAATTTCTGGTCTCTTGATTCAGATTCAGAGTAGGGGACAAATCTGAGTAATCCCCATTCCACTGACTTAGCATGCACAATTGCAGTGGTCTGAGGTGTAGGCGTGCAAAAGGTACTATGTCCATTGCCGCTACCATTAAGCCGATCACCTCCATGCATTGAGCTACTGACGGGTGTTGAATGGAATGAAGGACACGGCATGCATCTTGAAGCTTTGTTAACCTGTCTTCTGTCAGGTAAATCTTCATTTCTACAGAATCTATAAGAGTCCCTAAGAATGGAACTCTTGTGAGAGGAAAAAGAGAACTCTTCTTTTCGTTCACTTTCCATCCATGCGACCTTAGAAATGCCAGAACTAACTCTGTATGAGACTTGGCAGTTTGAAAGCTTGAAGCTTGTATTAGAATGTCGTCTAGGTACGGAGCTACCGAAATCCCTTGCGGTCTTAGTACCGCCAGAAGGGCACCCAGAACCTTTGTGAAGATTCTTGGGGCCGTAGCCAATCCGAATGGAAGAGCTACAAACTGGTAGTGCCTGTCTAGGAAGGCAAACCGTAGATACCGGTAATGATCTTTGTGAATCGGTATGTGAAGGTAAGCATCTTTTAAATCCACTGTGGTCATGTACTGACCCTTTTGGATCATGGGTAAGATTGTCCGAATAGTTTCCATTTTGAACGATGGAACTCTTAGGAATTTGTTTAGAATCTTTAAATCTAAGATTGGCCTGAAAGTTCCCTCTTTTTTGGGAACCACAAACAGGTTTGAGTAGAACCCTTGTCCTTGTTCCGACCGCGGAACCGGATGGATCACTCCCATTAACAACAGATCTTGTACACAGCGTAGAAACGCTTCTTTCTTTATCTGGTTTGTTGACAACCTTGACAGATGAAATCTCCCTCTTGGGGGAGATAATTTGAAGTCTAGAAGGTATCCCTGAGATATGATCTCTAGCGCCCAGGGATCCTGAACATCTCTTGCCCAGGCCTGGGCGAAGAGAGAAAGTCTGCCCCCCACTAGATCCGGTCCCGGATCGGGGGCTCTCGGTTCATGCTGTCTTTGGGGCAGCAGCAGGTTTCCTGGTCGTTGGGTGCAAGAGAATGACTGGGACTGACGTAGAGGGGAGGAGCTATATGCAGCTCTGCTGGGTGAATCCTCTTGCATTTCCTGTTGGGGAGGAGTTATATCCCAGAAGTAATGATGACCCGTGGACTGATCACACATAACAGAAGAAATTGCATGCTCTTTCTAATTTATGAAAGAAAAAATTTAGGTTTCATGTCCCTTTAACACGACAGACTTCTAGCTCCGGTATTCTACTGTCATGTTCCTGACTGACACCTAGTTCATCGCTATTTTTTTCTGTACGTTTCCCAACTAACACAGGCACATGGTGCAACATTTCTGTTGCCTCTGAATTTTGCTCCTCATATTCTAGTTCAGAAAAAAGAAATACAATTTCGGAACAAACATCACGCCCATGAGTTACTTTCTCAGAGGATCCCCATAAATCTGCAAAATGAGGAAAATCCATTCCCTATAGTATTTCATGGGTTAGATTATTTTCCACACCATCTCTGTAATTTATAGAACCAAAGGAACTTTCAATTTCAACCATTGCTCCGGGGTGATTTTCACATTTGTCCCCATAAACACAAAAAATAACAATTTAATGAAATCAATCAATTCCTGATTCTTGTACAAGGAATGTTGCTACCAGTGTAGCCATACTACCTGAATATAATAATGCTTTTACCTTTTTACTATTCACAATCACATAACATATCTGAGGATTTTGACAACAATTTGTAATAGCAGATTCTTAAAATGCATGGATTTTGTCCATCAGTATTACTAATGTTGCATTGCATTGGATCATCTATTAAGGGACAGTTTTTCGCTTTATGAAACACTTCATTGCAATGAAAACATTTTATAACACAATCTGTTCCCCACCTAGAGTCAGGGTGCCAGGAATCAGACTGAGACGAGAAGTGCAAAAATTATCACACCTTTATTAATAGCAAAAAATAATAAAAAGTCCACAAGTCAAAACTAGAGCAGGTAGTCAGACGATCCGAGTCAGGAACCAAAGCGAATAGTCAGACGAGCCAGAATCAGCAACAAGGAAAACAGCAAAGTCAGGAACAAGCCAGGGATCAGGAACCAGGAAGGACATCAGGCAGCCAGGTAATACACAGGAACTCTCACAAACAGGTCTGAGACAACGCAAAGCATACTGAACAGAGGTCCTTTAAATAATAAGTGATGACATCACAATTCTGAGACTGCATCCTGTCTCACATGGATGATGCACACCAGTCTGGCCATAAAAGGAAGTGCAGGAAATGAGCAGCATCCCCCACAATGCACCATAGACAGGAAGAGAGGTGAGTAAAATAGCTGCCAGCAGCACATGGCAAACAAAACAGGGGAAAAAAACTAGATGCTTTTAAAGAATGAACACTCCTGGGGGTACAAATATAAAACTCTGAGGGAGTGTGCCTGATGGCACAGGAAACGCATCAGATAATTTACTGGTATGACATGTACTTGAAAATGTTATATGTACTTTGGATACAATAAATATTGGACATTTAACTGCATCTGAATGAAGTCTGCATATCTTTTTCAATTGGTAGCCGTAGAAATATAGGGTCCCTGAGGGTATATCCTATGTTCCTCAGTGTCCCTCAAACCCAGAACAATCTTACCAGGTGTTGCAGCATCCTGATTTCTCACTTTCTGCACTTGCTCTGATGGAGCAGGCCCCTGCTTATCCTTAGCTGCAATATATGTCTCCACCAGACCACACAACTGATCTGCAGACTGGAGATCACTGACTGAGCAAAAATCGCACAGCAGCAGGTAAACCTCTCAGGAACTGATCCATCACAAGGAATTCCACAATATGGCTGGAAGAATTCACCTCTGGTGAATAGCTATTTGCAATTGAGATGTATAAGATCAAACATCTGAGAAACAATCTGGTCGAATGCCTACTGATTCAAGGACTATTGGCTAGGGTGAAGGTATGGACAACTGAGGAAATCGGCTTTCCAATTGTACACACCCTGAATGTTGATTGCTGAAATCATGCAATGATAGTGTTTTGCCCAAGTCAGAATGGAGGTTACTGCTTTCATGGTTAAGATGCATCAAGTACTGCCTTGTTGATTAATGTAAGTCACTGCTGTGACATTGACTGAAACCTCAAAAAAAAAACAAAAAAAAAACTCCTGCCGTAACAGGAGCCGACTTTGGAGAGCCCTGAATATTGCAAGAAGTTCCAAGATATTTAATCGGCAACTTTGCTTCCTGAGGGGACCAAACTCTGCTGTCCGGGAACTCCAGACTGTGCCCAAACCCAACAGGCGTGTTTCCGTAATAATTACTACCAAATTCGGACAGAGAAAGGAGGCTTCCAGAACAAAGTGATTGGTGAGTCTACCACCAAGATAGAGATTGTATTGAAGCCTTAACATATCTTCTGAGACAAGTCGTTCGTTATCTCCATTCCACTGTTGTAACATTTGAAGCTGCAATTATAAAGGTGGAATCTGGCAAAAGGCATTTGAAGCACTACTTCTATGCAGGATATATTATATAAAATAAGCCTTTAAACTGAAACAGTAATATTAAAAGGGGCATGATACCCAAGTGTTGAAGCATTTGAAAGTGATGCAGCATAGCAGTAAAAAGGAGACTAGAAAACATATCACCTGAACATCTCTATGTAAAAAAATTAACGGCTAGATTACGAGTTTTGCGTTATGAGGGGTGCAGTGCTAACTTGCAAGTTATTGTCACCGCTCACTTCCCTACAGCGCTGGTATTACAGGTTTACAAAAACCCGGAGTTAGCAGGCAAGAAGTGAGTGTAGAGCAAAATTGAGCTCCATACCGCACTCCAATACCAGCGCTGCTGAAAGCTGTGGTGAGCTGGTTTTACGTGCTCGTGCACAATTTCCCCATAGACATCAATGGGGAGAGACGGCTGTAAAAAAAGTCTAACACCTGCAAAAAAGGAGCGTAAAGCTTCGTAATGCAGCCCCATTGATTCCTATGGGGAAACAAAATTTATGTTTACACCTAACGCCCTAACATGAACCCCGAGTCTAAACACCCCTAATCTTACTCTTATTAACCCCTAATCTGCCGCCCCCGACATCGCCGACACCTACATTATACTTATTAACCCCTAATCTTCCGCTCCAGACATCGCTGCCACTTTAATAAACTTATTAACCCCTAAACCGCCGCAATCCCGCATCACAAACACTAGTTAAATATTATTAGCCCCTAATCTGCCGCCCCTAACATTGCCACCACCTACCTGCATTTAATAACCCCCTAATCTGCCGCCCCAACGTTGCCGCCACTATACTAAATGTATTAACCCCTAAAACTAAGTCTAACCCTAACACCCCCTAACTTAAATATAATTAAAATAAATCAAAATAAAACCTACTATCATTACCTAAATAATTCCTATTTAAAACTAAATACTTACCTGTAAAATAAACTAACTAATAGTTACATTTTAGCTAGCTTAGGGTTTATTTTTATTTCACAGGCAAGGTTGTATTTATTTTAACTAGGTAGACTAGTTACTAAATAGTTATTAAATATTTACTAACTACCTAGCTAAAATAAATACAAATTTACCTGTAAAATAAACACCTAACCTTACACTACAATTAAATAAAATTACCTAAATTAAATACAATTACCTAAATTACATTAACAAACAAAGACTAAATTACACAAAATAAAAAAAGAAATTATTCGATATTTAAACTAATTGCACCTAATCTAATAGCCCTATCAAAATAAAAACAGCCCCCCCCCCAATAAAAAAACCCCTAGCCTAAACTAAACTACCAATAGCCCTTAAAAGGGCCTTTTGCGGGGCATTGCCCCAAAGAAATCAGCTCATTTACCTATAAAAAAAAATACAAACACCCCCCCCCCAACAGTAAAACCCACCACCCACACAACCAACCCCCCAAATAAAATCCTAACTAAAAAAAACGAAGCTCCCCATAGCCCTGAAAAGGGCATTTGGATGGGCATTGCCCTTAAAAGAGCATTTAGCTCTTTTTCAATTGCCCAAACCCTAATCTAAAAATAAAACCCACCCAATAAACCCTTAAAAAAAACTAACACTAACCCCCGAAGATCCACTTACAGTTTTGAAGACCGGACATCCATCCTCAACGAAGCCGGGAGAAGTCTTCATCCAAGCGGCAAGAAGTCGTCAACGAAGCCGGGAGAAGTTTTCATCCAAGCCGGCAGAAGTGGTCCTCCAGACAGGCAGAAGTCTTCATCAGCCAATCGGAATTAAAGGTGAAAAAAATCCTATAGGCTGATTGGAACAGTCAATAGAATGAGAGCTCAATCCTATTGGCTGATTGCATCAGCCAATAGGATTTTTTCACCTTTAATTCCGATTGGCTGATAGAATTCTATCAGCCAATCGGAATTCAAGGGACGCCATCTTGGATGACGTCACTTAAATGAACCTTCATTCTGGAAGAAGACTTCAATTGAAGAGGATGCTCCGCGCCGGATAGATGAAGATAGAAGATGCCGTCTGGATGAAGACTTCTGCCAGTCTGGAGGACCACTTCTGCCGGCTTGGATGAAGACTTCCCCCGGCTTCGTTGAGGACTTTTTGCCGCTTAGATGAAGACTTCTCCCGGCTTCGTTGAAGATGGATGTCCGGTCTTCAAAACTGTAAGTGGATCTTCGAGGGTTAGTGTTAGGTTTTTGTAAGGGTTTATTGGGTGGGTTTTATTTTTAGATTAGGGTTTGGGCAATTGAAAAAGAGCTAAATGCTTTAAGGGCAATGCCCATCCACATGCACTTTTCAGGGCAATGAGGAGCTTAGGATTTTTTAGTTAGGATTTTATTTGGGGGGTTGGTTGTGTGGGTGGTGGGTTTTACACTTGGAGGGGTGTTTGTATTTTTTTTACAGGTAAAAGAGCTGATTCTTTGGGGCAATGCCCCGCAAAAGGCCCTTTTAAGGGCTATTGGTAGTTTAGTTTAGGCTATGGTTTTTTTTTATTTTGGGGGGGGCTTTTTTATTTTGATAGGGCTATTAGACTAGGTGTAATTAGTTTAAATATCTGATAATTTCTATTTTTTATTTTGTGTAATTTAGTGGGGTTTATTTGTAATTTAGGTAATTGTATTTAATTTAGGTAATTTATTTAATTGTAGTGTAAGGTTAGGTGTTAGCGTAACTCAGGTTAGATTTTATTTTACAGGTAAAATTGTATTTATTTTAGATAGGTAGTAAGTAAATAGTTAATAACTATTTAGTAACTATTCTACCTAATTAAAATAAATACAAACTTAGCAGTAAAATAAAAATAAACCCTAACGGCTAGATTTAGAGTTTTGTCGGTAACGACCCGCGTAGCTAACGCTGGCTTTTTTCTGGCCGCACCTTTAAAATAACTCTGGTATTGAGAGTCCACAGAATGGATGCGTTAGGCTCCAAAAAAGGAGCGTAGAGCATATTTAACGCAACTTCAACTCTCGATACCAGAGTTGCTTACGGACGCGGCCAGCCTCAAAAACGTGCTTGTGCACGATTCCCCCATAGGAAACAATGGGGCTGTTTGAGCTGAAAAAAAACCTAACACCTGCAAAAAAGCTGCGTTCAGCTCCTAACGCAGCCCCATTGTTGTCTATGGGGAAACACCTCCTACGTCTGCACCTAACACCCTAACATGTACCCCGAGTCTAAACACCCCTAACCTTACACTTATTAACCCCTAATTAGCCGCCCCCGCTATCGCTGACCCCTGCATATTATTATTAACCCCTAATCTGCCGCTCCGTAAACCGCCGCTACCTACATTATACCTATGTACCCCTAATCTGCTGCCCCTAACACCGCCGACCCCTATATTATATTTATTAACCCCTAATCTGCCCCCCACAATGTCGCCTCCACCTGCCTACACTTATTAACCCCTAATCTGCCGACCGGACCGCACTGCTATTATAATAAAGTTATTAACCCCTAATCCGCCTCACTCCCGCCTCAATAACCCTATAATAAATAGTATTAACCCCTAATCTGCCCTCCCTAACATCGCCGACACCTAACTTCAAACATTAACCCCTAATCTGCCGACTGGAGCTCACCGCTATTCTAATAAATGTATTAACCCCTAAAGCTAAGTCTAACCCTAACACTAACACCCCCCTAAGTTAAATATAATTTTAATCTAACGAAATTAATTAACTCTTATTAAATAAATTATTCCTATTTAAACCTAAATACTTACCTGTAAAATAAATCCTAATATAGCTACAATATAAATTATAATTATATTATAGCTATTTTAGGATTTATATTTATTTTACAGGTAACTTTGTATGTATTTTAACCAGGTACAATAGCTATTAAATAGTTAAGAACTATTTAATAGCTAAAATAGTTAAAATAATTACAAAATTACCTGTAAAATAAATCCTAACCTAAGTTACAATTAAACCTAACACTATACTATCAATAAATTAATTAAATAAACTACCTACAATTATCTACAATTAAACCTAACACTACACTATCAATAAATTATTTAAATAAAATATCTACAAATAACTACAATGAAATAAACTAACTAAAGTACAAAAAATAAAAAAGAACTAAATTACAAAAATTAAAAAAATATTTACAAACATTAGAAAAATATTACAACAATTTTAAACTAATTACACCTACTCTAAGCCCCCTAATAAAATAACAAAGCCCCCCAAAATAAAAAATGCCCTACCCTATTCTAAATTAAGAAAGTTCAAAGCTCTTTTACCTTACCAGCCCTGAACAGGGCCCTTTGCGGGGCATGCCCCAAGAAATTCAGCTCTTTTGCCTGTAAAAAAATAACAGCCAATCAGATTGAGCTCGCATTCTATTGGCTGATCGGAACAGCCAATAGAATGCGAGCTCAATCTGATTGGCTGATTGGATCAGCCAATCGGATTGAACTTGATTCTGATTGGCTGATTCCATCAGCCAATCAGAATATTCCTACCTTAATTCCGATTGGCTGATAGAATCCTATCAGCCAATCGGAATTCGAGGGACGCCATCTTGGATGACGTCCCTTAAAGGAACCTTCATTCGTCGTCTAGTCGTCGGTTGAAGAGGATGTTCCGCGTCGGCTTGGAAGTAGATGGTTCCGCTCCGCTCCAGAAGAAAGAAGATTGAAGATGCGGCTTGATAGAAGACTTCATCCAGATGATGGACTTCCGACTTTGGCCCGAGGATGGATTTCTTCAGTCGCCGCTTGGATCCAGACTTCAGCCCGAGGATGGACGTCGCTCTTCAGCCCCCCGCTTGGGCTTGGATCAACACTTCCGAGGCTTGGATCAAGACTTCCGAGGACGGATCGGTGAACCTGGTATGGTGAAGATAAGGTAGGAAGATCTTCAGGGGCTTAGTGTTAGGTTTATTTAAGGGGGCTTTGGGTTAGATTAGGGGTATGTGGGTGGTGGGTTGTAATGTTGGGGGGGGGGGGTATTGTATGTTTTTTTTTTTACAGGCAAAAGAGCTGAATTTCTTGGGGCATGCCCCGCAAAGGGCCCTGTTCAGGGCTGGTAAGGTAAAAGAGCTTTGAACTTTCTTAATTTAGAATAGGGTAGGGCATTTTTTATTTTGGGGGGCTTTGTTATTTTATTAGGGGGCTTAGAGTAGGTGTAATTAGTTTAAAATTGTTGTAATATTTTTCTAATGTTTGTAAATATTTTTTTATTTTTTGTAACTTAGTTCTTTTTTATTTTTTGTACTTTAGTTAGTTTATTTAATTGTATTTATTTGTAGGAATTATATTTAATTTATTTATTGATAGTGTAGTGTTAGGTTTAATTGTAACTTAGGTTAGGATTTATTTTACAGGTAATTTTGTAATTATTTTAACTATTTTAGCTATTAAATAGTTCTTAACTATTTAATAGCTATTGTACCTGGTTAAAATAAATACAAAGTTGCCTGTAAAATAAATATAAATCCTAAAATAGCTACAATATAATTATTATTTATATTGTAGCTATATTAGGGTTTATTTTACAGGTAAGTATTTAGCTTTAAATAGGAATAATTTATTTAATAAGAGTTAATTTATTTAGTTAGAATAAAATTATATTTAATTTAGGGGGGTGTTAGGGTTAAAATTAGCTTTAGGGGTTAAAAAATTTATTAGAGTAGCAGTGAGCTCCGATCGGCAGATTAGGGGTTAATACTTGAAGTTAGGTGTCGGCTAAGTTAGGGAGGGCAGATTAGGGGTTAATACTATTTATTATAGGGTTATTGAGGCGGGAGTGAGGCGGATTAGGGGTTAATAACTTTATTATAGTAGCGGTGAGATCCGCTCGGCAGATTAGGGGTTAATAAGTGTAGGCAGGTGGAGGCGACGTTGAGGGGGGCAGGTTAGGGGTTAATAAATATAATATAGGGGTCGGCGGTGTTAGGGGCAGCAGATTAGGGGTACATAAGGATAACGTAGGTGGCGGCGGCGTGCGGACGGCAGATTAGGGGTTAATAAGTGTAGGTAGCTGGCAGCGACGTTGAGGGGGGCAGGTTAGGGGTTAATAAATATAATATAGGGGTCGGCGGTGTTAGGGGCAGCAGATTAGGAGTACATAAGGATAACGTAGGTGGCGGTCGGCAGATTAGGGGTTAAAAAAATTTAATCGAGTGTCGGCGATGTGGGGGGGCCTCGGTTTAGGGGTACATAGGTAGTTTATGGGTGTTAGTGTACTTTAGAGCACAGTAGTTAAGAGCTTTATGAACCGGCGTTAGCCCAGAAAGCTCTTAACTACTGACTTTTTTCTGCGGCTGGAGTTTGGTCGTTAGATTTCTAATGCTCACTTCAGACACGACTCTAAATACCGGAGTTAGAAAGATCCCATTGAAAAGATAGGATACGCAATTGACGTAAGGGGATCTGCGGTATGGAAAAGTCGCGGCTGAAAAGTGAGCGTTAGACCCTTTTTTGACTGACTCCAAATACCAGCGGTAGCCTAAAACCAGCGTTAGGAGCCTCTAACGCTGGTTTTCACGGCTACCGCCAAACTCCAAATCTAGGCCTAAGCTAGCTACAATGTAACTATTAGTTATATTGTAGCTAGCTTAGGGTTTATTTTACAGGTAAGTATTTAGTTTTAAATAGGAATTATTTACGTAATGATAGGTTTTATTTAGATTTATTTTAATTATATTTAAGTTAGGGGTGTTAGGGTTAGGGTTAGACTTAGGTTTAGGGGTTAATAAATTTAGTATAGTGGCTTACGTGTCTGAATCAAAGTATCAATGACCGAATCAGAGAACCCACGCTTAGATAAAATCAAGCGTTCAATCGCTGGGATGTAGATTGCTGACAGATAACAAGAGTGAGCCTCTGCCCACCGAATTATCTTGGATACTTCTGTCATCGCTAAAAAACTCCTTGTTCCTCCCTGATGATTGATGTAAGCCACAGTCGTGATGTTGTCCGACTGAAAACGGATGAATTTGGCCGAAGCCAACTGAGGCCAAGCCTGAAGCGCATTGAATATTGCTCTCAATTCCAAAATATTGATTGGAAGTAGAGACTCCGACCGAGTCCCCACACCCTGAGCCTTCAGGGAATTCCAGACCACACCCCAACCTAGTAGGCTGGCGTCTGTTGTCACTATCACCCATGAGGGTCTGCGGAAGCACGTCCCTTGGGACAGATGATCCGGCGACAACCACCAAAGGAGAGAGTTTCTTGTCTCCTGATCCAGATCTATCTGAGGAGACAAATTTGCATAATCTCCATTCCACTGCCGGAGCATGTTCAGTTGTAGCTGTCTGAGATGAAAACGAGCAAACGGAAAGATGTCCATTGCCGCCACCATCAATACAATTACCTCCATGCACTGAGCCACTGATCGCCGAGGATTGGACTGAAGGGCTCGGCATGTATTCAGAATCTTTAACTTTCTGACCTCTGTCAAGAAAAATTTCATGGATATGGAATCTATTAGAGTTCCCAGGAAGGGAACCCTGGTCTGTGGAATTAATGAACTCTTTTCTAGATTCACCTTCTATCCGTGAGTACTCAGAAAGGACAGAACCATGTCTGTATTAGATCCTGTCAGATGGTAAGACGACACCTGGATCAGAATATCGTCTAGATAAGGCGCCACTGCAATACCCCGTGGCCTGAGAACCGCCAGAAGGGACCCTAGAACCTTTATGAAGATCCTGGGTGCTGTGGCCAACCCAAAGGGAAGAGCCACAAACTGAAAATGTTTGTCCAGGAAGGCAAACATTAGGAACTGATGATGATCCTTGTGGATAGGAATATGAAGGTATGCATCCTTCAAGTCCACGGTAGTCATATATTGACCCTCCTGGATCAATGGTAGAATTGTTCGAATAGTCTCCATCTTGAAGGATGGGACTCTGAGAAACTTGTTTAGACTCTTGATATCTAAAATGGGTCTGAACGTTCCCTCTTTTTTGGGAACCACGAAGAGATTTGAGTAAAACCCCTGCCCCTGTTCCAGTATTGGAACGTGACGAATTACTCCCATAGTAGAGAGGTCTTTTACACAACGTAAGAACACCTCTCTTTTTATTTGGTTTACATCAAATCGTGAAAGAAGAAACCTCCCCCTTGGGAGAGAATTTTTGAATTCCAGTTGATACCCTTGGGACACGATTTCCAGTGTCCAGGGGTCCTGAACATCTCTTACCCAAGCCTGGGAAAAGAAGGAAAGTCTGCCCCTTCATGCTGTCTTGGGAACAGCAGTGGGCTTCTTGGGTTGTTTACCTTTGTTCCAAGCCTGGTTGGGTCTCCAGATGGCCTTGGCTTGAGCAAAATTCCCTTCCTGTTTAGCGGAAGAGGAAGCAGGGACTCCTTTGAAGTTCCGAAAGGAACGAAAATTATTTTGTTTACCCCTCAGTTTAGCTGCTTTATCCTGAGGTAGGAGGTAGGAGATGACCCTTACCTCCCGTAATGTCAGAAATGATTTCTTTCAAGTCAGGCCCGAATAGTGTTTTCCCTTTGAAAGGAATAGCCAAAAGCTTTGACTTAGATGACACATCAGCAGACCAAGACTTTAGCCATAACGCTCTACGCGCTAAAATGGCAAATCCGGCATTCTTAGCCACCAACTTGGCAATCTGAAATGCGGCGTCCGTAATAAAAGAATTAGCCAGCTTAAGAGCTTTAATTCTATCTAAAATTTCATCTAAAGGAGTCTCAGTCTTAAGAGACTCTTCTAAGGCGTCAAACCAGAAAGCCGCCACAGTGGTAACTGGTACAATGCAGGCTGTCGGTTGTAAAAGGAAACCCTGATGAATAAATAACTTTTTTAGAAGACCCTCCAATTTCTTATCCATAGGATCTTTGAAAGCACAACTGTCCTCAATAGGAATAGTTGTACGCTTAGCCAGGGTAGATATAGCTCCCTCCACCTTAGGGACTGTTTGCCAAGTGTCCCGAACAGTGTCAGATATGGGATACATTTTCTTAAAATTAGGAGAAGGTGAGAACGGGATACCCGGTCTTTCCCATTCCCGCATAATAATTTCAGAGATACTCTTAGGAACCGGAAAGACATCAGAGTAAGCAGGCACCTCTAAGTATTTGTCTATCTTACACAATTTCTCTGGTGGTACCACAATAGAGTCACAGTCATCCAGAGTCGCTAAAACCTCTCGAAGCAACAGGCGGAGGTGTTCAAGCTTAAATCTAAAGGACATGATGACCGAGTCCATCTGAGGTAACACACTTCCCGAATCGGAAAGTTCCCCCTCAGACAGAAGTTCCCTGACCATCAAATCAGATCCCTGTGAGGGTACATCGGAAATAGCCAACAAAGCATCAGAGGTCGCAGTATTCAAAGTGACTTCTGTCCTGCTGCGTTTGCCCTGTAACACTGGCAACTTAGATAAAACCTCTGTAAGGGTAGATGACATAACTGCAGCCATATCTTGCAGAGTAAATGAAGTAGACGCGGTTGAAGAACCTGGCGTCGCTTGGGTGGGCGTTAAAGGTTTCTTGTCAGCTTTTTACAGCTATGCTACATCGCTTTCAAGTGATTTATCATATGGGTATTATTTCCCTTTAAGTTTATAATGTAAACTAAAATACAGTAATGTGTTTGAAAGCAAATATATGTTGCCTATTAATACAAAATTGTCTTATCAAGTCTGTTTTCTACTATATAGTGTGCGGACATTATTTAGCTCTCATGGTTTACTTGAACAGGAATCCCATGACATTATCACAACTTCTAGCATATCAGTAAGACTTACTTGATCTGGTGATTGAGTGTTATTTCTTGAGCTGTGTGATTTCCTGTTCTCTTTAATTGGTGTGATTATTCCATTAAGAAAACTAAAAATAAACAAAGAAATACAAAGAAATCTATAGTGTGAGCTCATTTTAAATCTGAATTTACACTAAAAACATTGAAATAGACATCGGAGGATCCTTACAGCTAGAAGCAAGTGCGCTTGTGCTTATTATACATCAGAAACCTCAAACATCCTGCTATATGTGCAATTAAGAGGTCTGTCCTGCCGTTCCTTCTTTCAATAAAACCCTTACGTATACCATAGCTTTCATCAGAGAAACCTCAGAAACTGGTGAACATACATGCCTCGGACCCACTTACTTCCTCCCAGGATTAACTGGCTCTGCTCCCTATTTATGCAGGTTAATATTCCCTATTGCCTGGTCCTTAGTTAAAAAATGTAAACAAGCAGGAAAGCCTGCAGAGAAAATTTGAACAGAGGGGATATAGAAGGAAACTAATTGAGGAAGCAAGAAATTTAGCCAGGAAAAAAAGAGATACATTGTTAGATGCTAAACAAAGACAAACTAATAGCAATAAAAATAAGTTTTCGGTGCAAATGTTGATGTACTGATAACAATATGTATTTTAAATTATTCATAAGCTATACGCCCCATTGTTAAAACTATTTGGTATATGCTTACAAATGTTTTTAGATCATTTGAATATATATTCTATTTATGGTGTAAATTTAAAAATTCACTTTTTGATTATATAGTTTTGATAGTGGTCTTTTTAGCGTATTCTTATTGCATGCAGATTTAAAAAAAATAAGTGTTGGAAGATACAGAACTCAGTGTCTGTTAATTTCAGACCTTTTTAGAACTTTTAAAGGACTCAAACTTTAGTTTCCTATAAATTATTTAATTATACATAGTAAAACATCTTAGCAATTTATTTTTATCTTTTTTTGCCCACTGTTCCTGCAATTTACCTATGAATGTTGTGTTTTTTAGACTGTCCTCAAAAAGGATGGGGTGCATTTATACAGGATACTGACCCTAACATTCTACACAGGAGTTACTTGATCAGTGCAGGAGTGCATTTATATCTTACTCCTATTGGTAAAAGCATGGAAAATAAAATAAATGCACTAAAGCATTTTAAAGGGTGTGTCTGCAACACAATACATTTTTTTCCAATAAAAATCCATGTTTATTGTTTTTCAAACATATTATTTAGGAAGATATTTTGCAATGCATTGACTTATTACTGACATGTGAGTATGTGTTTATCACATAAACCTGCTTAAAGGGACATGAAACCCAAATGTTTTCTTTCATGATTCAGATAGAACATAAAATTATAAACAACTTTCTAATTTACTTCTATTATCTAATTTGCTCCATTCTCTTGATATTCATTGCTGAAAAGCATATCTAGATAGACTCAGTAGCTGCTGATTGGTGGCTGCAGTGTGATTGGCTCACTCATGTGCATTGCAATTTCTTCAACAAAGGATATCTAAAAACTGAAGCAAATTAGAGAATAGAAGTAAATTGGAATGTTGTTTAAAATGGTATTTTCTACCCAAATCATGAAAACGTTTTTGGGTTTACTGTCCCTTTAAAGTGATGGTAAAGTGAAAATCATAAATGACATTAATATACCTATATAAGTTGAAACGCTGTTTTTTTTTATATGTTATACTTATGTTATCATTTTAAATCTTAGAAGGATAGGGTAGTCTTAAATACTTTAAAACCTAAAGATTAATTACATATGACTTAACAAGGCAAGGAAAAAGACTTCCTCTTAAATATTATAGAACTCCAGAAGCCAAGTAATAAATGACAAGACATACATGTGCAACCACCAACCCACAGCTAGCTCCCAGTAGTACATTCCTGCTCCTAAGCCCACTTAGTTATGCTTTTCAACAGAGGATACCAAAAGAATGAAGGACATTTGATAATAGAAGTAAACTGGAAAGTTGTTTAAAATTGAAAGTTTAACTTTGAGTTGACTGTCTCTTTAAACTGTGGTAATTGAGGAGTCACACAGTGAACGGAAGGTAGATGGGTTTAATAAAGTTTTCAAATTAATATCATAGAGTATTGCAGTTTGACACCTACACAATGTCTATAGTTGATGAGTTAGTAGAAAGATTAGGAAAAACACATTATTTGAAAGGCAAGTATTTAGGTTTTCCAATTGGTAGAAGATTGTTTATACCACAGACAAGCCAATTGGCTGCCATATGGTACTGGCATCAGCTCTTGAAGAATAAATAATGGCATGTCTAGGTCTAACTGGGGACTACAGAAGTTTCATTCCCAAAAAAAAAAGAAATCCTTGACTTTTTTAAAGAATGTATAGGAAAGACTGGCGCTTCTGATTTAATTTTGGGGTAGTCTTATATAAAGAGTACATGAGTAAAGAACAACTCCACAAGAGGAATTATTCCATAGTGAAGGACTATCTTGCTGCTAAATGATAGTTAGAGACCACTCAGTACTATTTGTTATGCCGGATATTTAGATGGATAAAAGAAACATCTTCCACTCCTTAGCAATGATCTCAGAAGTTCGGTCTGGTACCGGAAACACGTCTATCGAGGAAGAAACCTTGAAATATTTGTTCCGCTTACTGGACTTCTTAGGAACAACAACGACCGTGGAGTCGCTGTCATCCAAGTAGCTAAAACCTCCTTAAGTAACAGACAGAGGTGATCTAGCTAGAACCTGAAAGATACACCTTCAGTATCTGCAAGAGGGATTACACTGGCAGAATCTGAAATTTTCACCTTCAGATGCTACTACGGTATCCTCCTCCTCAGGCTTCTGGGAGGGGTCCTCCGAAACAGCAACAACTGCGTCAGAAACCTTGCTTACTGAATATCTGATTTTCCTTGTACGCTAACTCCAACGGGGGTTTGAGAGGAAGTGCAGGGCACTGCATGTAAGGGCGGTAAACTCTGGGATGTTTGAGAACAAAGCTGCGTTATATAGTGAGCATTGTCATTAGATTCCTGAACAACGTCTTCGTTAGAAAATGTTGTCTCAGAACAAAGATTATCCCTGTATCTTAAAGTTCTTTCAATACATGAGGAACAGAAAAAAGGATTGGTGGTTCCACATTGACATTAAGTCATATTGAGCAAGAGACACATTGTAAAACCTCTAGGTTTATGTCTAACATTAAACTGAAACAATTTAATCATCCAAAGATAAATTTTTATTAGAAATGCAAAAAAAACGTTACTGTCTCTTTAAATAATAAAACTGTAACTTTTTTTACTGTCAAAAACGTCTAAGTATTATTGTGTAAAAATAATTTTAACAATAAGGATATTAACACCCTACACCTCAGCAGCACTTCTGCTGAGGTGCCTATGTCCTCTGAGCAGGAATCGAGTAAGACTATGATTCTGGAGTAGCTATGCAGAAAGTTTCACTAGGAAAATATGCGCAGCAATGATATGCGCATGCGTAGAATCCAGTTACCCTGAAGCAGAGAAAAAAGGGTGCGCAATTAATCTATGCCCACCATGGGCGTGGCCAAGGAAATCTCCTGGTCGGCTCTAAAATTACAAACCCGCCGGGAGATGTGGAACCACTGATGTCAGTATAATAAGCCCCAGTGCCTACCTATGCCTAAAGGGAGCCGTAAATAAAGTGCCCTTTATTTCTGAGACTCCGTTTTCTTTAAGTCCCAGTGCCTGCTGCAACACTGCCCAAATGTCCCCTATGCCTAAGGGGAGACTATGAAAAAAATAATGAGGCTTGTAAATAAATAAAGTGGCCTCCTTTATTTCTGAGACTCCATTTTCCCCCAGAAAAAAAGTCAGCACTTACCTCATATGCTGCCTGGCAGCAAGGCAGATTCCAGGTCTGAGAGGTCCTAGCCCTCACATGGACCTGTATGAAGAGAAAGTCCTGAGTTAGATTCTCTCAGGTTTTTCAGAGGCAGGGCAGCATCAATATATGGGAGGCACAGTGAGTATTATGTCCCACAAGTTACCATTGCTCTAAAGCCACCAATGCTCTACTGAAGAGACTGATATGGACTACGGCTACACCCTAGAACAAAGCAGCACAATCTTGCACTACTTTTAAAAATAATAAACTCTTAATTGAAGAATCTTTTCTAACACCTAATTTACCACCTCCTTGCTGTTAACGTAGGCAAAGAGAATGACTGGGGTGGGAGGGAAGGGAGGAGCTATTTAACAGCCCTGCTGTCAGGCTCCAGTAAGTGTTAGTATCCTGGTTAAAGTAGGACCACTCAGTCTCACACCAAACCTTAGGTTCCGAACAGATTAAACTGAGAACCTTGTTATGCTCATTGATCTGAGGGTCGCTACTGTATGGATACAGAGTGAGGGAGAGTAGTTACCAAACAAGACACAGTGGTATTTAGGATGTCAGGCCTCAGGTTAGTTGTTAAATGAGACTCAATTGCCAATAGTAAATGAAAACACAATGGTGAAATGAATACAAAAGTCCCGCTATAGAGTGTGAGCAGAGGTTAACGACACAAGTTCAGCTGTTCATATTATCAAAACATAATATAGAAGTTGTCACTGTAGAATATTCATATACACAGAGTGAGGCGAAGATGAAGTAATAAGTTTGATTGTTAATGCAAGCTGTAACGTTTATATACGATGCGAAAGCAGAAGGGGTATTACAGACTGTTTGTCCTGCATATAAATGTACAGATATATCAGCAGTAGATCACATACAATTGGTAAGGATATAGCTTTTACGTTACCACTCTCCGGATCGTAGTTGGTAAGAGTCAGAGACTGCATAGTGCAACCGCAATGAAGGGAACCTGCTTGCCTGAGAGCCGGCGACGAGATCTGTGGGAGCTGTATCAGTGACGTTACACGCTAGCAGCGTGAGAGCGGAGTTGAACGCTGGTTGTTGTGAAGATAGCTGATAAACAATGTTGCAATCAGAGAGGTAATGTAGACAAAAAGTAGCAAGCTGAACACTTATTCCACAAGGAGACAAAGACTGATCAAAAATAGATAGCTGTAGTTTGACTACAGGAAGTTCCACAGCAGAGGTGAAAACGGCTAGGTGTCTTCACGGAGAACTCAGGATGCACCTGAGAATAATTGCAAATTACCAAGCAATGGTAAAATGAAAGGAGGGACTTTAAATAGGGGGAAGTGTTACTCAGTCCAAAAAATTTAAAGGTACAGGACAAATTGATAGCAAAAAAGTTACAGAACTCCCCCCACAAGGAGCCGCTCAGCGGATCAAAGCTTGGGTCTATCAGGGTTCCTCAGATGAAACAGGGAGAGAAGGCGAGGAGCTGAGAAGTTGAAATAGGGCTCCCAGGAATCCTCATCAGCACCAAAACCTTCCATCTGACCAGATATTGGAGCTGGTTCCGGAAGAATCGAGAGTCCAGGATGGATTCAATCTCATACTCCAGATCGTCAGTTACCTGAGGGGTATGTGAAGGGGCCAGAGGTGGGTCCTTGATGGCCCTGAAGGGTTTAAGGAGCGACACATGGAACGTGGGATGTATTTTAAGCGTAGGTGGCCACTGTAGTGTCACAGCATTAGCATTAACAACGTTAGTAATTTCCTATGGTCCAAGAAAAAGAGTACCAAGCTTTTTACTGGGAATTTTTAATTTAAGATTCTTTGTACTTAGCCACACTTTATCCCCTTGTTTATATTCCGGGGGTTTAGAACGTCTGAGATCATAATGGTGCTTTTGTTTAGCTTGAGCTTCTTGTAGAACTGATTTGAGTGAGTTAAACCTCTCGGCAATAGTTAAGGGTTTCATCAACTATAGGCAGTGAGGAATCAATTCTGTGGGATAAATGATAGGATGGGTGAAAGCCATAGTTAATGTAAAAAGGTGAAGTTTTGGTTGAAGAATTGACTATGTTATTATGGGCAAATTCAGCTGTAGCCAAAAGAGAAGACCAGTTGTCCTGCTCATATGTACAGTAACAGCGTAAATATTGTTCGAGAGACTGGTTGGTCCTCTCGGTTTGCCTGTTATTCTGAGGGTGGTATGCTGAACTAAGTCTTCTGGTGATGTTAAGAGTTTGACATAATTGATTCCAAAACCTAGAGGTAAACTGAGTACCTCTGTCAGTAGTTATGGACTCGGGTAACCCATGTAATTTTACTATGTGGTTTAGAAATAAGGAAGCTGTTTCAGCCGCTGTTGGTAATCCTCTATGGGGTATGAAGTGGGCCATCTTTGAAAAGAGGTCAACCACTACCAGAATGGTATTGTAATTAGAAGATGAATGCAAGTCTACAATGTAATCCATGGCGATATCCCTCCATGGTCTATTGGGAACAGGAAGAGAAAGTAATAAACCGTACGGACGGTTGCATTGATGTTTACAAGTGGTGCATACAGAGCAAGACCGGATGTAATCCTTCACTGTGCTTACCATTCATGGCCACCAGTAGTCTCTTTTGAGTAGATGCAGAGTTTTGCGTACACCTGGATGACCTGATAGAAGAGAATCATGAGCAAAATGTAATACTTCGTCTCTAAGAGTTTTAGGGATATAAATTTGTTTCCCGTGGTAGTATAGTTCATTCAGATCCTTACATAGACCTAAATGTTGAAGAGATGAGTCTGAGTTTTGGTGTTACTTTATGGAAGACAAGAATTCCATGGGTAGACCTATAAATCTGTCTGGAGGAATAATAGATACTGGAGGGTCAATATTCAGAGGTCTAGGATCCTTTCTAGACAAGGAGTCTGCTTTAACGTTCTCAGACCCTGGACGGTACGTAAACGTGAAGTAAAATCTCGAGAAAAAGAGACTCCAACGAACTTGTCGTGAAGTTAGCGTTTTATTTGTTTTTAGGTATTCGAGATTTCTGTGATCTGTGAATATTAGGATAGCAGTACCTTCAAGAAGATGCCTCCAAAACTCAAGAGCTGATTTGATAGCGAGAAGCTCTTTTTCCCCTATGGCATAGTTTAACTCAGTGGAACTCATCACTCTGGAATAGAATGAGACTGGATGTAAAGGTTCCTTAAGGGATAAACTTTGGGACAACACTGCTCCCAGGGCATAATCAGAAGCATCGACCTCAAGCGTATACTGTAAACTGGGATCTGGGAATTGTATCTTTCAATAGATTGAAAGACTCATCAGCTTGCTGGGTCCAAGCAAATCTGAGATTTTTCCGGGTGAGATTAGTCAGAGGCCTGGCAATATGAAAAAAACCCTTAATGAACTTTCTATAAAAGTTCGAAAGACAGGGGAATCTCTGAATCTCTTTTGTTAGTAGGAGTGGGCCAGTCTGTGACTGCTTCTACTTTACTTTTCTCCATAGAGATACCTAAAGGTGAAATGTGGTACCCCAAAAAGGAGATAGTGTTAGTGTTGAAGATGCACTTTTCTAGCTTTGCATACAGGTGATGAGACCTTAACCGGGATAAAACATAATTTATGCTTACCTGATAAATTTATTTCTCTTGTAGTGTATCCAGTCCACGGATCATCCATTACTTGTGGGATATTCTCCTTCCCAACAGGAAGTTGCAAGAGGATCACCCACAGCAGAGCTGCTATATAGCTCCTCCCCTCACTGCCATATCCAGTCATTCGACCGAAACAAGACGAGAAAGGAGAAACCATAGGGTGCAGTGGTGACTGTAGTTTAATAAAAATTTAGACCTGCCTTAAAAGGACAGGGCGGGCCGTGGACTGGATACACTACAAGAGAAATAAATTTATCAGGTAAGCATAAATTATGTTTTCTCTTGTTAAGTGTATCCATCCACGGATCATCCATTACTTGTGGGATACCAATACCAAAGCTAAAGTACACGGATGATGGGAGGGACAAGGCAGGAACTTAAACGGAAGGAACCACTGCCTGTAGAACCTTTCTCCCAAAAACAGCCTCCGAAGAAGCAAAAGTGTCAAATTTGTCAAATTTTGAAAAGGTGTAAAGCGAAGACCAAGTCGCAGCCTTGCAAATCTGTTCAACAGAGGCCTAATTTTTAAAGGCCCAGGTGGAAGCCACAGCTCTAGTAGAATGAGCTGTAATCCTTTCAGGGGGGTGCTGTCCAGCAGTCTCATAGGCTAAGCGTATTATGCTCCGAAGCCAAAAGGAGAGAGAGGTTGTCGAAGCTTTTTGACCTCTCCTCTGTCCAGAGTAAACGACAAACAGGGCAGATGTTTGACGAAAATCTTTAGTAGCCTGTAAGTAAAACTTCAAGGCACGGACTACGTCCAGATTATGCAAAAGACGTTCCTTCTTTGAAGAAGGATTAGGACACAATGATGGAACAACAATCTCTTGATTGATATTCCTCTTAGAAACCACCTTAGGTAAAAACCCAGGTTTGGTACGCAGAACTACCTTGTCTGAAAGAAAAATCAGATAAGGAGAATCACAATGTAAGGCAGATAACTCAGAGACTCTTCGAGCCGAGGAAATAGCCATCAAAAACAGAACTTTCCAAGATAAAAGTTTAATATCAATGGAATGAAGGGGTTCAAACGGAACTCCCTGAAGAACTTTAAGAACCAAGTTTAAGCTCCACGGGGGAGCAACAGTTTTAAACACAGGCTTAATCCTAACCAAAGCCTGACAAAATGCCTGGACGTCTGTAACTTCTGCCAGACGCTTGTGCAAAAGAATAGACAGAGCAGAGATCTGTCCTTTTAAAGAACTAGCTGATAAGCCTTTGTCCAAACCCTCTTGGAGAAAGGACAATATCCTAGGAATCCTAACCTTACTCCATGAGTAACTCTTGGATTCACACCAATAAAGATATTTACGCCATATCTTATGGTAGATTTTCCTGGTGACAGGCTTCCGAGCCTGTATTAAGGTATCAATGACTGACTCGGAGAAGCCACGCCTTGATAGAATCAAGCGTTCAATCTCCATGCAGTCAGTCTCAGAGAATTAGATTTGGATGATTGAAAGGACCTTGTATTAGAAGGTCCTGCCTCAGAGGCAGAGTCCATGGTGGAAGAGATGACATGTCCACTAGGTCTGCATACCAGGTCCTGCGTGGCCACGCAGGCGCTATCAGAATCACCGATGCTCTCTCCTGTTTGATTTTGGCAATCAGTCGAGGGAGCAGAGGAAACGGTGGAAACACATAGGCCAGGTTGAAGAACCAAGGAGCTGCTACAGCATCTATCAGTGTTGCTCCAGGGTCCCTGGACCTGGATCCGTAACAAGGAAGCTTGGCGTTCTGGCGAGATGCCATGAGATCCAGTTCTGGTTTGCCCCAACGATGGACCAGTTGAGCAAACACCTCCGGATGGAGTTCCCACTCCCCCGGATGAAAAGTCTGACGACTTAGAAAATCCGCCTCCCAGTTCTCTACGCCTGGGATGTGGATCGCTGACAGGTGGCAAGAGTGAGACTCTGCCCAGCGAATTATCTTTGAGACTTCTAACATCGCTAGGGAACTCCTGGTTCCCCCTTGATGGTTGATGTAAGCCACAGTCGTGATGTTGTCCGACTGAAATCTGATGAACCTCAGTGTTGCTAACTGAGGCCAAGCTAGAAGAGCATTGAATATTGCTCTTAACTCCAGAATATTTATTGGGAGGAGTTTCTCCTCCTGAGTCCACGATCCCTGAGCCTTCAGGAAGTTCCAGACTGCGCCCCAACCTAGAAGGCTGGCATCTGTTGTTACAATCGTCCAATCTGGCCTGCGAAAGGTCATACCCTTTGACAGATGGACCCGAGAAAGCCACCAGAGAAGAGAATCTCTGGTCTCTTGATCCAGATTTAGTAGAGGGGACAAATCTGAGTAATCCCCATTCCACTGACTTAGCATGCATAATTGCAGCGGTCTGAGATGCAGATGGCACTATGTCCATTGCCGCTACCATTAAGCCGATTACTTCCATGCACTGAGCCACTGACGGGCGTGGAATGGAATGAAGGACACGGCAAGCATTTAGAAGTTTTGATAACCTGGACTCTGTCAGGTAAATTTTCATCTCTACAGAATCTATAAGAGTCCCTAGGAAGGAGACTCTTGTGAGTGGTGATAGAGAACTCTTTTCCACGTTCACTTTCCACCCATGCGACCTCAGAAATGCCAGAACTATCTCTGTATGAGACTTGGCAATTTGAAAGCTTGACGCCTGTATCAGGATGTCGTCTAGATACGGAGCCACCGCTATGCCTCGCGGTCTTAGAACCGCCAGAAGTGAGCCCAGAACCTTTGTAAAAATTCTCGGGGCAGTGGCCGACCCGAAGGGAAGAGCTACAAATTGGTAATGCCTGTCTAGAAAGGCAAACCTTAGGAACCGATGATGATCTTTGTGAATCGGTATGTGAAGGTAGGCATCCTTTAAGTCCACTGTGGTCATGTACTGACCCTCTTGGATCATGGGTAGGATGGTCCGAATAGTTTCCATTTTGAATGATGGAACTCTGAGGAATTTGTTTAAGATCTTTAGATCCAAGATTGGTCTGAAGGTTCCCTCTTTCTTGGGAATCACAAACAGATTTGAATAAAATCCCTGTCCTTGTTCCGTCCGCAGAACTGGATGGATCACTCCCATTACTAGGAGGTCTTGCACACAGCTTAGGAATGCCTCTTTCTTTATCTGGTTTGCTGATAACCTTGAAAGATGAAATCTCCCTTGTGGAGGAGAAGCTTTGAAGTCCAGAAGATATCCCTGAGATATGATCTCCAACGCCCAGGGATCCTGAACATCTCTTGCCCACGCCTGGGCGAAGAGAGAAAGTCTGCCCCCCACTAGATCCGCTTCCGGATAGGGGGCCGTTCCTTCATGCTGTCTTGGGGGCAGCAGCAGGCTTTCTGGCCTGCTTGCCCTTGTTCCAGGACTGGTTAGGTTTCCAGGCCTGTCTGGAATGAGAAACAGTTCCCTCTTGTTTTGAAGCGGAGGAAGCAGATGCTGCTCCTGCCTTGAAATTTCGAAAGGCACGAAAATTAGACTGTTTGGCCTTTGATTTGGCCCTGTCCTGAGGAAGGGTATGACCCTTGCCTCCAGTAATGTCAGCAATAATTTCCTTCAAGCCAGGCCCGAATAAGGTCTGCCCCTTGAAAGGAATGTTGAGTAATTTAGACTTTGAAGTCACGTCAGCTGACCAGGATTTAAGCCATAGCGCCCTACGCACCTGGATGGCGAATCCGGAATTCTTAGCCGTTAGTATAGTCAAATGAACAATGGCATCAGAAACAAATGAGTTAGCTAGCTTAAGCGTTCTAAGCTTGTCAATAATTTCATTCAATGGAGCTGTCTGGATGGCCTCTTCCAGAGCCTCAAACCAGAATGCCGCCGCAGCAGTGACAGGCGCAATGCATGCAAGGGGCTGTAAAATAAAACCTTGTTGAATAAACATTTTCTTAAGGTAACCCTCCAATTTTTTATCCATTGGATCTGAAAAAGCACAACTGTCCTCAACCGGGAAAGTGGTACGCTTTGCTAAAGTAGAAACTGCTCCCTTCACCTTAGGGACCGTCTGCCATAAGTCCCGTGTAGTGGCGTCTATTGGAAACATTTTTCTAAATATAGGAGGTGGGGAAAAGGGCACACCGGGTCTATCCCACTCCTTGCTAATAATTTCTGTAAGCCTTTTAGGTATAGGAAAAACGTCAGTACACACCGGCACCGCATAGTATCTATCCAGCCTACACAATTTCTCTGGAATTGCAACTGTGTTACAGTCATTCAGAGCAGCTAATACCTCCCCAAGCAATACACGGAGGTTCTCAAGCTTAAATTTAAAATTAGAAATCTCTGAATCAGGTTTCCCCGAGTCAGAGATGTCACCCACAGACTGAAGCTCTCCGTCCTCATGTTCTGCATACTGTGACGCAGTATCAGACATGGCTCTAACAGCATTTGCGCGCTCTGTATCTCTCCTAACCCCAGAGCTATCGCGCTTGCCTCTTAATTCAGGCAATCTAGATAATACCTCTGACAGGGTATTATTCATGATTGCAGCCATGTCCTGCAAGGTAATCGCTATGGGCGTCCCTGATGTAATTGGCGCCATATTAGCGTGCGTCCCCTGAGCGGGAGGCGAAGGGTCTGACACGTGGGGAGAGTTAGTCGGCATAACTTCCCCCTCGACAGAACCCTCTGGTGATAATTATTTTATAGATAAAGACTGATCTTTACTGTTTAAGGTGAAATCAATACATTTAGTACACATTCTCCTATGGGGCTCCACCATGGATTTCAAACATAATGAACAAGTAGGTTCCTCTGTGTCAGACATGTTTAAACAGACTAGCAATGAGACTAGCAAGCTTGGAAAACACTTTAAAACAAGTTTACAAGCAATATAAAAAACGTTACTGCGCCTTTAAGAAACACAAATTTTCCCAAATTTTGAAATAACAGTGAAAAAATGCAGTTACACTAACGAAATTTTTACAGTGTATGTAATAAGTTAGCAGAGCATTGCACCCACTTGCAAATGGATGATTAACCCCTTAATACCAAAAACGGAATAACAAATGACAAAAACGTTTTTTAAACAGTCACAACAACTGCCACAGCTCTACTGTGGCTTTTTACCTCCCTCAATACGACTTTTGAAGCCTTTTGAGCCCTTCAGAGAAGTCCTGGATCATGCAGGAAGAAGCTGGATGTCTGTGTCTGTAATTTTTGCAGTGCAAAAAAACGCCAAAATAGGCCCCTCCCACTCATATTACAACAGTGGGAAGCCTCAGGGAACTGTTTCTAGGCTAAATTCAAGCCAGCCATGTGGAAAAAACTAGGCCCCAATAAGTTTTATCACCAAACATATGTAAAAATACACTTTTATGAGAGTATGTATCTCTATTAATAAGCCTGATACCAGTCGCTATCACTGCATTTAAGGCTTTACTTACATTACTTCGGTATCAGCAGCATTTTCTAGCAAATTCCATCCCTAGAAAAATATTTTAACTGCACATACCTTATTACAGGAAAACCTGCACGCTATTCCCCCTCTGAAGTTACCTCACTCCTCAGAATATGTAAGAACAGCAAAGGATCTTAGTTACTTCTGCTAAGATCATAGAAAACGCAGGCAGATTCTTCTTCTAAATACTGCCTGAGATAAACAGTACACTCCGGTACCATTTAAAAATAACAAACTTTTGATTGAAGAAATAAACTAAGTATAAAACACCACAGTCCTCTTACGACCTCCATCTTAGTTGAGAGTTGCAAGAGAATGACTGGATATGGCAGTGAGGGGAGGAGCTATATAGCAGCTCTGCTGTGTGTGATCCTCTTGCAACTTCCTGTTGGGAAGGAGAATATCCCACAAGTAATGGATGATCCGTGGACTGGATACACTTAACAAGAGAAAACTAGTTTAACGTGCTGGAGATGGTTCTGAATATTATCAGAGTATACCAAAATATCATCAAGATGGATGACAATACATACATCAAGCAAATCATGGAAAATATCGTTAATGAAACACTGAAATGTGGCTGGGGCATTACATAAGCCAAAAGGCATAACAGTGTATTCATAGAGACCATAACGTGTTCGGAAAGCTGTCAGCCACTCATCCCCAGCCCTCATTCTAATCAAATTGTATGCGCCTCTTAGATCTAGTTTGGTATAAACTTTAGCACCTTGCAAGCGTTCTATTAGTTCTGGGATGAGTGGGAGCGGGTACCTGTTCTTTTTCGTACACTTGTTTAGTTGTCTGTAATCTATGATTGGCCTTAGACTTCCGTCCTTATTCCTAATAAAAAACATGGCAGCCCCAGCTGAAGAAGTTGATGGTCTAATAAACCCTTTTTTCAGGTTTTCCTCTAAGTAATACTTTAAATAGTCAAGCTCTGGTTGGGATAAAGGGTATATATGGCCATAGGGTATGGAACTGCCAGGAATTGGACAGTCATAGGTCATATGAGGGGGCAAAGACTGCGCTTCTATTTTAGCAAAAACATCCGCAAAATCTTTATAACAATCTGGTAAGGCATGTTCAGTCAACTGAAAGACTGAATGCATTGGGAAACAGGAGTTTCTACAGTAAGCGGAGTTAAAACACACAGAACCATCTTTCCATGAAATGGTGGGGTCATGTCTTACCAACCATTTCAAACCTAATATGATAGGGTATAAGGAAGATGGGAGTACATCAAAGGAAATTATTTCAGTGTGCCCTGATGAAGTGGTAACAGAAATGGGAATGGTGTGATGAGTAATAGGCCCTGAATTAATGAAAAAACCATCAAACAATCTTATTGCAAGTGAGTTATCCTTCTTTATAAAGGGAATCTTATTTTTAAGCACAAAAGAATAATCAACAAAATTCCCAGAAGCACCAGAGTCAAGTACGGCCTGGGTGTTTATCTTCCGATAATGCCACTGTAAGGAAACAGAGAGAGAATGATGAGTAGAGGTCATATGGGTTTAATTCAAATTGTCATGAATATCGTGAATCTTACCCTTCCTCTGTCCGATAAGCATGGGACAGTCTTTAACACCATGGACCTTATCTGTACAATATAAGCAAAGATTATGGAGTCCTCGTCTTGCCTTTTCCTCAGGCTTAAGAGGACCTCTGATGATAGCGACATCCATCGGTTCCTCAGTATACCTAGACGGTGAGTTAGAGATAATTGGGTGAAAAGTAGGAATTTTCTTATAGGAGGATTCAATCAGAGCCTTTTCAGACTTCCTTTCCCTTATTCTTCGATCTATAGTAATACACAGAGTCATTAGGGATTCCAACTCGTTAGGAAATTTGCCACGAGCTATCTCATCCTTCAGAAAGTCCTATACGGAACTGATTTTTCAGAGAAGGATTATTCCACTGGGTATCTGGTGCCCATCTCTTGAAGTCAGTAATATATTCTTCAACTGCTCATTTACATTGACGTAAAGCTCTGAGAGGAGTCTCGGCTGTGTTTTGTTTGTTGTGGTCCTTATATAGGAGGGACATGGCATTGAAAAAGGAGTCAAGGGAATCCAAGATGGGGTCGTTATTCTCATAGAAAGCATTAGCCCAAGATCTAGCTTCCCCCTTAGATAAGAGATAACTGTTAAAACCCTAATTCTGTCAGAGGGGTATGTTCTGGGTTTCAAGGAGAATAATAATGTGCAGGAATTCTTAAACTCCCTGAATAGGGATCTCTCTCCGAAGAATTTTTCTGGGGGGCTTACCAGTGGTTCTGGTGATATATCAGACACAAGTGGTTTACTTGATAAATGCTCATTAATACATTTTCTTATATGCTCATTTTCTATCTAAATCTCTCTAAGTCCCTGTAACATATGACCCATACTTTGTGCAAGGGATCCAACCCGATTGGTAAGCTCTGTTATATCCATACTACAGGATACCTTTATTTGGCTTGGTAATATGTCAGGCTCCAGTGTTAGTATCCTGGTTAAAGTAGGACCACTCAGTCTCACACCAAACCTTAGGTTCCGAACAGATTAAACTGAGAACATTGTTATGCTCATTGATCTGAGGGTCACTACTGTATGGATACAGAGTGAGGGAGAGTAGTTACCAAACAAGAGGTCTTGCGGACCTGATCCGCACTGTCGGATCAGGTCCGCAAGACCTTTAATAAATAGGCCCCAAAGACTGATCAAAAATAGGTAGCTGTAGTTTGACTACAGGAAGTTCCACAGCAGAGGTGAAAACAGATAGGTGTCTTCACGGAGAACTCAGGATGCACCTGAGAACAATTGGCAATTACCAAGCAATGGTAAAATGAAAGGAGGGACTTTAAATAGGGGGACGTGTTACTCAGTCCATAAAATTTAAAGGTACAGGACAAATTGATAGCAAAAACGTTACACCTGCTGTGGTGCTCTTTGCCTCATCCTGCTGACCAGGAGGTGAATATCCCATTAGTAATTAAGATGATCCGTGGACTCATTGTGTCATAAAAAAGAAATGTAATTTGTATATATATATATATATATATATATATATATATATATACAGAAATATACAAAGTATAATTCGTATTTGTTAAAGTCACATAGAAGTGAAACAAAACTCTCATATCATACAGTGCTATATTGCACTGGGCTTTTCTCTCCTTTATATATAGAAATGAGATCTTGCAGTGCTGGAGAGTTCCGCTCTTTTTCTTTTGAATATTCACTGAGTTCAGCCCCTGTGAAGTCAGAACCGCAATTTCTCTCCAAGCTGGAGAACCTTTGAAAATGATTGAGGATCATGGGAAGTGGAGGGGTTTATTTTTATTTTTTTTTCATTTTTATTTATAACCAGCAATATATGCAAATATACAAATCTTTAACTTTGCACACCACGCACGGTACAATATGATACAGTATACAAAAATACCTTTAATACATATAATTAATTCCTTATTATCATCATGTTATACATATTGCTGGGATTTTCAACTTAATCAGTACAAAACAACAGAAACAAAAAACAAACAAATTCTCCTCCCCCATCCATCGTGCCCCCTCCACGCCTCTATATATCCGGAAATTCTTTCTCGGCTATGGCTAGTTCTAAATATAAAGTACCCTTAAATGGTGCAATAAGTTGTTTTTGGATTTCTATAAGGTAAGCTAAAATAATGTTCTTCCATTTAAAGAAGAAACGCTTAATTTGTGTTTCTGAATTAATGGAGGTATCCATTTGTTCCATAATTATCTGGTTTTGCAATTTTTGTCTAAATTCTGTCAAATTTGGAGCTTTTTTTGATTTCCAATATTTCAAAATCAGTAATCTGCCTACCATTAGTATAGTATTGAGCTGTCGATTATTTCGATATTGGATTTCTTTTTGATTATCTATTAAAAAGAATACATGGTTCTCTTATATTTTAAGTTGATTATGATTTGCTTTATTTATCCAATAGTTTATTTTAAACCAGAATTTCTTTATTTTAGGGCAGCTCCAAAAGCAGTGACTTATATCTGCATCCCTAACCTTACACTTATAGCAATATGAACTTGCCATATCCCAACAAGCATGAATCTTAGGGGTGACATAGGTTCTATTTATCAATTTTGTATGTGACTCTCTCCATGACGATGAGAAAATTGCTGCATCTAATAACAACACTTGTCTGAACCGTCTCTGTCGTAACTTGCCAGGCCTGTGCAATCTTTTGCACCTGCTGTTGTCCAAGATAACACAGAGTTGTTTTATATAATAATGAAATAAAGTATTTGCCTATTTTAAATAAATTAATTACTGGCCTCAAGAGACTCCATGTATCATCAGCCTGGCCTTCGAAGATAAGTGTCTGGATGTAATGTTGTACCTGTAAAAATGCATAAAATTCTCTATTTGAAAGCCCAAATTCATTTTGAAGGTCCAAAAATGACTTACATCTCCCTGTATTATGTTCTTTAATTTGTGATATATATCTTAAACCTTTCATCGCCCATTCTCTAAAAATTTTGGAATTTAAAGCCGGGGTGAAACCAGGGTTACCCACAATGGTCAGGTGTTCTGAAAGACCAGAATTAACATTTATTTTTTTCAATATTTTTTGCCACACAATAATAACATTATAAATGGTAGATATCTGCCTAATTTTAAGGGGACATTTTGCTATTGGGCAGTGTAGGAGGGCCGTAAGCGCGTATGGCTGCACCAAGTATTTTTCAAGATCTTGTGTTGCATAATAGTTAGCATCGGTTAGCCAATCGAGTGCTATCTTTGAGATTGCTACTAGATTATATATCTCTATATCTGGTAATGCCAGTCCGCCATCAGCCCTAGGTAGTGATAACGTCTTAAAGGCGATAGCTCTACGCTTGTCTCCCCAAAATAACTGAAGACATTCCTGTTTAAATAGGGCTAGGTCATGACGTTTTATCAGGGTCGGTATATTTTGCATTAAATACAAAAGTTTTGGGAATATTATCATCTTTATCTGATTTATGTTACCTGTAAGGGTTCATTTAAATTTAGTCCAATTTTTAAGCTCTTTAATTATTTTATAGAAGATAGGAGGATAATTAAGCCTGTACCATCCGTTGCTATCTTTAGATAATTTAATTCCCAAGTACGTAAATACTTCAATAGCTTCTTTAAACTGGGAACCTAAATAAGAGTTTTCTTGTTTTCTTAGCTAAAAAATTTCTGATTTTGTTGCATTAACCTTATAGCCCGAGAAGGCACTAAAATCTTGTAAGATTTGCATTAATCTAGGGATATTATCCTTGGTGTTAGAGAAAAATATTAATAAGTCATCTGCGTATACTAAAGTTGTGACCTGTCTTGCATTAAGTTTAATGCCTTCAATATCTTCCCTTAAGCAAATGGCCAATGGTTTCAGTGCCATATTGAATAGATAGGGGGAGAATGGGCAACCCTGTCTTGAGCCTCTATGCAGTTGAAAGTTGGCCGTTGACCTGTCATTAATTATAATAGCAGCATTTGGTTGCTGATATATTATATTTATGAATTTTCCGAACGGGCCCTCAACTCCAAACCTAGTGAGTGTTGAAAACAAATGGTCCCAAGTAATGGAGTTGAAGGCCTTCTCCGCATCTAATATCGCTATTGCTGCGTCAGATGTTCTAGCCCTGTTTCTTTTCTGTTCTATATTCTGGTAAGCATTCAAGATCAATTGAATTTTCCTTAAATTACATGAGGAATTTCTGCCAGGCATCAAGCCTATTTGATCCTTGTGGATAAGGGGATCCATAGCTAATTTGAGCCTATTTGCTAAGACACTTGTCAGAATTTTATAGTCGCTATTTAAAAGCGAAATTGGTCTATACGAACTTATCTATTCTTTATCTTTCCATTTTTTAGGGATTAAGGCTATTAAAGATGACGTAAAATATTTAGAGCAAGGCATACCATCTGTGTAATAATTATTAAATAGCTTTACCAGAGTCGGTACAATTTCATCTGAGACATTTGTATAGCTCTGCCGGAATCTGGTCGGGTCTGGCAGCTTTGTTGGCCGCTAATCTCTTAATAGCAATAATGACTTCTTGTTGAGAGATAGGTTTATTTAGTTCTTGTAGGTTAGCTTTCCCTATCTTGGGAATCTTTAGTTCTCTCCAGAAATGCTCTTTTACTTGTAAATTTATTTCCTGTTCTGAATATATATTTTTTTTAAATTGAAGAATATGTTCCTCGATTCCTTCTATATTAGTGACTCTACCCTGTGGGGTTTTAAGGGATTCAATCCGAGATTTTTTTTGTTTAATTTTAATTATATTAGCCAAAAATTGCTCAGCCTTACCCCCATACCTATAAAAGGAGAACCTCGTCCTTAGATCTTCTCATGCCAGTTTTTGGCATATAAATACCTCCCTTTCTTTCTTTTTCCTCTGATAAGATTTCCACGTTATCTGAGTTGGATCATTAATATAGCTATTATATGCATTACGTAGCTGGTTTGTCAGTTGTGTGTCTCTAGCTGAAATTATTCGTTTTTGAGTAACTAAATAAGCCTTAATTTCTCCCCTTATTACGGCTTTAAATGTTTCCCATAGAGTTTCGGTTCGTATTGCCGGGGCATAATTGTGTATATAGAACTCCCTCAATCTTAGCTTTAGCCACGTTTTAAACTGCACATTAGATGTAAGGTACTTCAGGAAAAAAAACTATTACCTGCTATCTGCTTATTCAGAATTTTAATACTTAGGGTAATAATGGCGTGATCTGAAATTAATATTTCTTTAATATCGGCTACTATTTCAAAATTTAACATTTTATCTGTTATTAAGAAATAATCCAGTCTGAACATTGTGTGGTGTGCCTGTGATTCACATGTATACCCTTTTACGTACGGATTCTGCATTCACCATATATCTTTAATCCTAAGTGTTTTATTAAACATTTTTGCTGCTTTAGCCTCCTTTTTAGTAATTCTATTTGCAGTATGTGACAATCTGTCTAATATAGGATATAGTGTCCGATTAAAATCACCCGCTATAATTAAATTTTTCGAATGAAATGGGAGGAGTTTGACTTGTAAGGTGTCCCAGAATACCCTATCCGGTTTGTTTGGGCCATAAATATTGCATAATATTAAGATCACTCCCTCTACCTCTAATTGAAGGATAATGAATCTTTCATCTGGATCTAATTCTGTCCATAAGATTCTATATTGGAGCTTTTTATTCAAAAGAAACGCGACCCCTTTCTTCCTATGTGCACAGGGCGTCCCCACTACCTCCCCCACCCAGCCAGTTGTTAACTTAGCCAGTTCTACCTCTTTTAGATGTGTCTCTTGTAGGAAGACTATGTCAGGTTTGCATTTTTTAAGTTGAGATAATATCTTTTTCCGTTTTTGGGGGGATGTGATACCTCCTACATTCCAAGAAGCCATAACTAGTTGTTCTTTCATTTGCTTATTCTATAGAGATGTATCAATGACCTACCATTGAATTTACCTCACCTCCTGGTGGGGGGGGGGGGGGGGCAACCGGTGGGGGGAAGAGGGGAAGTAAAAAAGAAAAAAAAAGAAAAAAAAAAAACACTCCTTGTATTGTGAAGTAAAAAAAACACAAGAAGTTGGCAACAAACACATCAAATACAACCACTATACTCTTTTTGGCTAGATTGGCCATCTTGCCAGTATTGTATCCTAGTCTAGTTTTAAATAGTATCTATATGTTATCTGTATGTTTATATCAATAATTTACAGGGGAATACCTTTACTTTTAAAAAATTCCACATGCTCATTATCTGTAAAAATCTTTATTATTGCTGGGTATATAATTGTGGCCTTCATGCCCATGTTAATTAGTTTGGTGCAAAAAGGCACCATTTCTCTCCTCTTTAACGAGGTCTCATTAGAAAAGTCTTGAAACATTAAAATTGTATTATCTCCACTTATAAAAGGAGTTTTCTGTCTATATAGGCTCAAAAGGCTAAGTTTATCTTGAAAGTTCAGAAATTTTGCAATCACTGGTCTATTTTTAGTAAGGCCACTAGGTAAAAGTTTTGGATGGGCCTATACGATGGACCCTCTCTACTGCTAAAGGTAATAGGCTTGGCTCAATACCCAAAGTCTGAGGTAACACTACTGAAACATAATTGAGTAAATCTTGTTGCGCTATTGTTTCAGGTATGCCTATAAATCTAACATTGTTCCTCCTTGCACGGTCTTCAATCTTATTTATTTTTTGTTGCTTATCAATAATATCTTTTGTTTGTTGTTTGATAGTTTCCCCTTGAAGGGAGTTAAAGTGAATGTCAATTTACAAGCTACTGAAGGCTCCTAATACTTATATTAGACATGTTTATTCAAACCGTGAACTTTAAAAAAAAATAATAATAATAATTTATAATATATTTTAATTACTAACTTCGCTCCGTTTTGAGCCACAACTCCTCCCATAAGGCACTTCCTTGTTTTGCAGAGAGTGACGTATAGAGTGGTCTCACCTACTCTATACGTATCTCTGATGCGCGCACCCGTGATGCCCTTACTTTGCGCATGCGTGAAAAACATTTGTACTTAATCTGCGCATGCGTTTAAAAACTAAATACTTAATGTGCGCAAGCGTGAAAGTAGGATAGACAGGCTGCGCATGCGTTAACATCCGACCTCCTCAAAGCGCTATCTAGTATTCAATGAATGTATCCGTTAATTGAATACTATTGTGATAGCGAATGCAGCCGAAAAATATGTATTCATCTAATCACAGTATCCTTAGCAGCACTGTACAATACTAATCACATAGCCTTCACTGTATACCGCTGATAGAGTCTGAAATTGAAGGTGTTACAGAGCATGCGCGTCTCGTGGACACGCATCACTTCTGAAGCTGGGGATTAGAAGCTAACGCATGCGCAGAATAAGCGCATGACGTTGCCAAAAAGGGGTTGAACGCCACGGGGTAAAAAAACGGATTGGCAATCGCTATTGTCAATCATTTCCAAATATAGGGACCAAATGGCGGGTGGAGGAATCTCGGCTCCAAAAATGAGATACAAAGGTATATATTTGGGATTAGCAAGTAAACAGAAAAAAATGATGAATTAAGGTCCACCTAAATTGTTGAGAGTGATAATATGGCAATAAGCGACACTGTTGAGTTTACATTCACTTTAACATCCTCTAAGTCAGAGACCCTTTGTTCTACTTCATTCAGTCTATGTGTAAATTGCTTAATTTCCATAGTTAGATTCAGTATGTCAGTTTTTATCTGCTCAAATTGTTGTAGCATAAGCTCTGTAATTTGTTTGACTATTTCATTTGGTTCTAATATCATTGTCTCTGGTAATGTACCTATGGTAGAAGGATTAGTAGCACTATCTATACTAGTCCTACTTTTCTTTTCTCTGCTTTTAGGCGGCATACTTGGAGATTTAGTCTTATAGTTATTGATAAATTTATCCATATAGTGAATTATATAGTATTTATGAGGAACAGAAAAAGTGTTACCAGAGAAGGGAAAAGAAAGAAAAGTGATAAGTGTGTAGCCAGGCTCTGGCTCTTCAGTGTTTAAAGACAAAGTAGTGTCACAAAAAAAAGAACCTCTGTGATATGAGGGGGCCCAATAAGAGCAGGTATGTGCGTGTTTGTGAGTGAGTAAATAATGTATTCAAGAATTAGTACCTATATAAATGCCTAAAAATATTCATGTAAATGATTCCAGAAATAAAGAAAAGAAACTCCTTAACCTTCTATCGTTTTCTACACGTATATTACACGTATATCACTTTTTATTTTTTTTTTATTTCCCACCTTTTTAAGATTCAGATGCCTATGTTATTTATATCAGCTGACGTTTACCAAATATAAATATAGCATATTGTATTACACAAACTCCTAGACATATTTCTAGCATATGACAAAACAATGACATAAGCAAGGAGGGAACGGTGGAGACCGTCCATCTAACAACTTGAGGCTATTAGTATTAAACAATGCCTTATGTCCAGGCCTTAATGGGGGAAAACAATTTTTTGCAAAGAGAACAGGAGAAACTGTTTTTACAAATTTTTCTATGAGTAAAGTCCAGGCAGTCTCTTAAATTACTGTATATCCACGTATCAATATTGCATCCTTTGACATTAAACGTCACAGAAGTACTGAACTTTTATTACTGCCCCATCATAAATTCTCATCTCATCATATATATGGAGAAGGAGACAGGCTGCATGTAAGATAGAAGAGAAGACAAAAAAAAAACCAGCTGAAGATTACTGGCGCCCGCACACTTTTATTCCTACCCCACACGGGGTTATGGGAATTGCTGGACTTAACTTTTCTCCAAATAAGTGACTTTCTTCAGTAATATTGTTAGAGCTGTAGATCAAAATTAGCCTCAGTTCCTTTAAAAATTTGGACAGTCCCCTCTTGATTAATTAACCCGGGAAGGTCTTTGTAATACTATGCTCCTACCCAAAAGAGTGGGTTATGGGAGATACTAAGACCTGGATTCTTTTTATTCCTACCCCAGGCTGGATTGTGTAGGTTAACACACATACAACCAAAAGAGACTGTCCTTTAACAGCAATATTCGTTTTAGGGCTACAATGTCAAGGAAGCACAGCGTCTTCAGCCATATGACTCAAGCCCGCATGTATAACTTCAAAATCTGTATATGCACTCTAAGGTACTTTACCAACTCTTTGACCTCTGGAAGTTTTACAGGCGTGGTGTCCCTTCTTATGCTGTGCCTTGATTTTCTTGCTCTTCTGGAGAAGGCTGTGTCCATGGCTGTATCCAGTGCTCACTTCCTCTTTTCCTCACTCCTTCTGATAGCCATAGAGGTGAACCGGCTTTTCTGACTCTTGTACAGCGTGCTCTTGTAAATGAGCCCTCTATTGAGCCCTCCGCCACTGCTTCTTTCCGTTCCGGATCTACCTGGAGACGACAAGCCCAGCAGGAAGGTAAGTGGTTTGCTCCAGCCACAGAGCGTGTGTTGCGTATAGGGGTTTCCACGATGAAAGGATCTATCTCTTTGCCATCCAGGCCGATCAACTCTCCCTGGCCAAGGATTATTCCATCGACAGGAGCTGCTGACGGAGCTTACCAGTGGTTCTGGTGATATATCAGACACAAGTGGTTTACTTGACAAATGCTCATTAATAAATTTTCTTATGTGCTAATTTTCTATCTGAATCTCTCTAAGTCCCTGTAACATATGATCCATACTTTGTGCAAGGGATCCAACCCGAGTGGTAAGCTCTGTTATATCCATACTACAGGATACCTTTATTTGGCTTGGTAATATGTCAGGCTCCAGTGTTAGTATCCTGGTTAAAGTAGGACCACTCAGTCTCACACCAAACCTTAGGTTCCGAACAGATTAAACTGAGATCATTGTTATGCTCATTGATCTGAGGGTCACTACTGTATGGATACAGAGTGAGGGAGAGTAGTTACCAAACAAGAGGTCTTGCGGACCTGATCCGCACTGTCGGATCAGGTCCGCAAGACCTTTAATAAATAGGCCCCAAAGACTGATCAAAAATAGGTAGCTGTAGTTTGACTACAGGAAGTTCCACAGCAGAGGTGAAAACGGCTAGGTGTCTTCATGGAGAACTCAGGATGCACCTGAGAACAATTGCAAATTACCAAGCAATGGTAAAATGAAAGGAGGGACTTTAAATAGGGGGACGTGTTACTCAGTCCATAAAATTTAAAGGTTCAGGACAAATTGATAGCAAAAACGTTACACCTGCTGTGCAGGAGGTGAATATCCCATTAGTAATTAAGATGATCCGTGGACTCATCGTGTCATAAAAAAGAAATGTAATTTGTGTGTATATATATATATATATATATATATATATATATATATATATATAAACAGAAATATACAAAGTATAATCCGTATTTGTTAAAGTCACATAGAAGTGAAACAAAACTCTCATATCATACAGTGCTATATTGCACTGGGCTTGTCTCTCCTTTATATATAGAAATGAGAGAGATCTTGCAGTGCTGGAGAGTTCCGCTCTTTTTCTTTTGAATATTCAGTGAGTTCAGCCCCTGTGAAGTCTGAACTGCAATTTCTCTCCAAGCTGGAGAACCTTTGAAAATGATTGAGGATCATGGGAAGTGGAGGGGTTTAAAGCTCTGGTGCCGAGGGGCGGAGTCTGCCAAGGACCAAGATTGAGGTTTTCTTCTGAAGCTCCGTGTTTCAGGACGGGGAGAAGAGCCTCCAGTCTTTCAAATTTGCACCTAGGGGAACAAATAACAGCTTCAAAGCTAAATGAAGTGACAAAGAACAAGGTGGTCACTTTATTGGAGGTCAGACCCACGGCTAAAGCTAACTTCAGGACTGCTATGAAGAACGGCATGTCGCCATTTTCTTTCACTGGCCGGGAAGACCCTCTAGATGATAATACCCCTTTAACCAGGGCTGATTTACATTTGCTTGTCTCCAAACAAGACATCACTAACAGCTTTGATAAGTTATGGGCTAAAATAGACACTATGCACACGTCCATGACCGCAAGCCTAAATTACATCAAAAAAGATATATCTGATTTAGGCACAAGAGTAAAAACCTTGGAAGACAACAGCGATAACTTAGAAGATGTAGAGATGGCGGTTCAACAGGTTTCACAACAACAACAAGTGGTTAACGAACTATTAGATAAGATTGAAGACATGGAAAACAGAAATAGGAGAAGTAACATCCGTCTTAAAGGTATCCCAGAATCAGTCAAAACTGATATCACATCCTATCTCCATCAGTTGTTTTGTGCGATAACAGGGGTGGACCCTTCCACGGAAATTAAATTTGAAAGGGCTCATAGAGCTCTAAAACCTAGACCTAGGGCTGACCTCCCACCAAGAGACGTTATTGTAGCTTTTCTGAGATTTCCTGAAAAGGATAAGATCCTTAAAGAGGCAGCTAAACAACCGACTTTTAAGTTTCGTGGCAAAGTGGTCCACTTTTTTAAGACTTTTACAAAAGATTACAAAGACGAGGAACCCTGCGGCCCCTAACTATTCTCCTAAGGAAAAAACAAATTCAATATAGGTGGGATTACCCATTTGCCTTGCATATAACTAAGGACAATAAAATTCTCACAATCAAGGACGCAGTAGGGATTCAAGATATTTGTGCAGCATTAGATCTGGAAACACCAGCACTACGAGAACCCTCATCACCAACTGAGACGTCTAAACCACAACAGGTGCCCCTGAAGTCGCAGAGATCACAATGGGCAAGGATTCATAAGAAGAGACCTAAGAACAAATGAATGACTTTGCCTACAGAGTCTAGATTATTTCCTCTTTTTTTCCACAGGTTGACACAACTAATGGGATGTGATGGACAACAACTCTGGCCTTTGGGCTCAAGGACTGAGTTTCTACACAGGCAGTAGTAAAAGTTACACATATAGGGTGTTATTATTTAGTATGTGACAGTATAACAAGTTAGTTCATAATGTTGTTATTTAATTCTAAAGTAACCTCTGAATAGACAGGTACAAGCTGATGACCTCTGGGTTAGTAACCCTCTCCCAAATTACCCCATACAATATCTTGTTGGAAGATGGATGGCATCTCCCTAGTTCCTGAGAGTTCCTCTAGTTTTATATATGTTATGTCAGGAATATAATTTTTTGTTTTTTATTACAGTTTTAACTGTATTGGTTAAAATTGCGATTTTTAACATTAATAACATGTTTTATTTTTCTTCTTCAGTCTTTCTCTTCCTCTACTTATCTTCTCTCTCCTTTACCCCCTTCTTCAAAAGGACTACAGCTATACCTATAACACTGGTGATTGACGGAATTCCCTATCTGGGCCCTGGGGACTACAGGGCCAGGTGAGCTTCATGCACCTTACCATTTGATCAGGGTTTTTATGACACATAGAGAGTCTCCCACACACAATAAAAACTCAAATGATTTGCCCTAGTATTACCTTAATCTCGCATAATGTGAGGGGCCTCAATTCCTATACAAAAAGAAGGAAGGCAATGTCACAATACAGAATTCTAGGAGCTAACCTGATATTCCTGCAAGAGACTCACTTTATGTCTGCACATGTCCCTAAATACTGGGAGAGACAGTTTCCTATGCACTTCCACTCCACCATAGACCAGAAAAAAAGAGGGGTATCCATTTTATTGCATTCTTCCCTAAATTTTAATCATACTGACACTATCATCGACAAGGAAGGCAGATATCTAATTATCAAAGGTACTTTAAATGACGTAGAAATAGTTTTCTGTAATGTATATGCCCCAAATGAGCATCAGGAACAATTTTTTAATAAGTTATCTTACCTCCTCACTAGCTGGAACTCAGCCAGGATTTTCCTAGCAGGTGACTATAATGTAGCTTTATATCCACGTGACCAAACAACAAATACCCATTACACTGACACACAAAATAGAAATAATAGAAAAATTAAATCAATACTGAACATTATGGAAGGACACAATTTGTTGGACTCCTGGAAAGCCCTATATGGCGTAACCTCAGATCACACGTTTTTCTCTACGGCACATCGTAAATACTTTAGACTTGACTATATATTTCTAAGCCAAATTCTGTTAGCAAATGTTATATCCTCCTCTATACACCCATGCGTGTGGTCTGACCACTCCATAGTGATATTAAAGCTAGAGGGGCTTCTTCCACCTAACTCTGCGAGGAGCTGGACATATGACCCCACAATCCTAAAAAACCCTATTCATAAGGAGATGATACTCAAAAACATGTTAGAATATTGGAATTTCAACATAGACACGGTAGACAACCCTATACAGGTGTGGGCGGCTCATAAAACAGTGATGAGGGGTCTATTAATCCAAATCAAATCACATATTAAACACAAGGCAAAAGTATTATTTAACACCCTTCAAACGGAGGCCGGACAAATTCTTCGCCCATAAAATTAGAAACAGAACTAGAGACATGTCTATACCTATCCTTCACAATACTAAAGGGGAACTGACCTCAAAACCTAAAGACATAGTCAACACTTTTGCAAATTATTACGGTTCTTTATATGACGGAAGAAAAGTGAATAAAACAGCGCAAACACTGAATTTATTGAATATATTCTTAGAGGAGGCTGCCATGCCTGAGATTAACCAGCAAGACTTAGACTCTTTAAATGATGACATTATGGATAGAGAGGTAATTAGTGTCCTTCAGGAATTAAAACCGGGTAAAGCTACGGGTCCCGATGCCTTTTCAGGTGATTACTACAAACTATTTAAATCTTCTCTTACATCTCATTTGGTCCAGTTATGCAATAATATTCTACAAGGTCACACTATCCCTCCCGAACTTCTAGAAGCTAAAATTGTAGTTCTTCCCAAACCAGGCAAAGATAGGACGTTATGTCAAAACTATAAACCGATATCCTTAATAAACCAGGACTTAAAAATATTTACAAAAATTTTAGCTAACCGTCTTAAACATCTCCTCCCCAAATTAATTCACCCCGATCAAATAGGTTTCATTAAAAATAGAGAAGCACCAGACAAAATTAGGAGAATGGTGGCCCTGCTTGATTATTTATACGAGACAAAAACGCCTTCTCTACTGCTCTCTTTGGATGCAGAGAAGGCGTTTGACAGAGTCGATTGGGATTATATGCAGGCGGTTTTGAGTAAGATCGGTATTACGGGGCCGTTCATGGATGCAATCAAAAACATCTACTCATCTCCTTCAGCGTGTGTTAGGGCTATGGGACACCAGTCGGATAGATTTGCGGTCCTTAATGGCACTCGTCAGGGATGCCCACTGTCCCCTTTGCTGTTTGCAATATGCATAGAACCTCTAGTCCAACATATTAGAAAATCCCCTGATATTACGGGAATTACAATAAAGCAGAAGGAATATAAGCTTAAACTTTTCGCAGACGATATTCTTCTTTCATTGACCAGACCACTATTTACATTACCGAACCTTTACAAAACTCTTGAATCATTTTCCTTAATATCTGGATATAAAGTAAACTTAGAGAAATGCGAAGCGATGCCGATAGAGCTCCCAGACCATACTAAAAAGCTGAATAAACTTTGAATTCAAATGGGTCAAACATCATCTTAGATATTTAGGGATTAACCTCACAAAGCACTCATCAGACTTATATCGGGCTAATTACCCTCCAATATACAAATCCATTAAACAAGACTTGAATAGTTGGAGCAAACTGAGATTCTCTTGGTTTGGAAGACTAGCCGCGGTTAAAATGATGGTGTTACCGCGGATTCTATATCTATTCCGCACCTTGCCAATAGGAATCCCGACCCCAGACCTTGATGACCTTCAAAAACGCATAAACAGTTTCATTAGAGGAAATAAAAAAGCTAGAATCCCCACAGTTATACTTAATAGGAACAGGAAGTTGGGGGGGTTGGGGCACCAAATCTTAAACATTACTATCAGGCAGCCAGACTAGCACAGACCACGCTTCTCAATTACCTAGACGATCAGATAATTTGGACACAACTTGAATCAGATATTACGGGAGTAAAGCCACGTGAGTCAGTTTTATGGGATCCGAAGCGAAGTTCAGGTAGAAATTACCACAAATTCCCCATTGCAGATTTCATGACTATGCAGTGGTCCAGGTTAACCTCCTCGCTTAGGTTGCTTCCCCAACATTCCATTAAAACCCCACTCACATGCATAGTCAGACCAGAACACTTCCTAATCCTCAAGAAATGGGAGAACAGAGGACTATATAGAATAGCTGATATACTAGATAGGGGCAAAGTGTTGAGCTACTCTCAGCTACAGGACAAACTACACCCAATCAAACTTGACTGGTTGTTATACCTACAACTTACCTCTACTATACAACATCTTTTACCGGCAATTGCTAATAACCCACTTACTACTTTAGAAATCATGTGTAGTGTGACGTCTAGACCCAAGAAAACTATAACACAATTATACCAGCCAATCCAATCCGCAACATGGAACTCTAAAACCACATTGCAAATTAAATGGGAAAATTATCTCAACAAAGATATAGAAACACATAAATAGCATACAATTCTGTATAATGCTGGGAGGGGATTGTTAAGTGCTGGAAAGCTGTATTAAGACCAACTTTCGATGGTATCTCACTCCATTGATAACTTCATATGCTACCAGAAATGGGTCCAGACTTTGTTATAGAGGGTGTGGAGAAGAGGGCAATTATAAACATATGTGGTGGGATTGTTCCCACTCACACAAAATCTGGAACCAACTCTCCCGATTTCTAAGCTCTATTTTAGATAGCCCAATAAAACTATCTATGGAACAAGCATTACTCCATATTAGACTTAAGGAATTTAATAAACACATAAATCAATTTATTAAGATAACATGCACAGCTACAAGGGTATGTATAGCTCGTCACTGGCGGGAGGGGGCTCCTTCCTGGGAGGAAATTGTATTCAAGATCAAACATTATTACAATATGTCAGTTCAGGCAGCTTTTATATTAGATAACCAAGAAACCTTCCAGAAGGTTTGGTATTATTGGATCTTACATGAATCTATATAGTATGAAATTGGTTGATAATAAGGTGTTTCCTTCACATTGCTTTTCTTACCTACATACTTAAAGTCCACCTGTGATAGGTTAGAAATTAAACAAAAACTACAGGTGCAGTGTTGAGGTCCTGAGATAGTCCTCCCTCCTTACTCTTTTCCTCCTTCTCTAACCTTACCTCTTTTTCTTTCCTCTTTTTTTTCTCCCTATACTTGGTTAAATGTTACTCTGAAATGTCTATAGGTGGACTATCGAAATACGGAATGCTAAAATGTTATAACTAGTTATGGTCTTTGTTTCGGTGGTTCCACCATTACAGAATTTAATGTAAATCTGATTTTCATGATCTAGAGATCTGTGATTAATGGTATCTGATGACTTCTGACATTGTAACCTTTTCTTTTTTTCTTTTTCTAGTTTCCTTATGGCTCTAAGATCCATGTTATTACAGATTGTTTCTTTTTTTCTGTTTATATGCTCTTATAACAAAATAATAAAAATTACTTTATCATAAAGCTCTGGTGCCTCCTAGTGGTCAGGAGGGGAATTCCCACACAAGATGACTTGTGGACCTTCAACGTCTAATGAAATAAATTTACATTAAATTCCCTTCAAGCATGTTTCCGTAGTTGTGGTTGAAATTGTTTTTTCGTTTAGGAAAATGTTCTCGTACCATGAGTAAGATCAGTATCAGGCACTTGAGGCAACTACGAATATTAATGGCAGAAACTCACGCTAACAAATCTGTTAAAAATAAATGTGAAATGATGCTCAAATTGGAACATGAGGCCTGTCAGCAATCTCCCAAGCATTATATAAATTGTATGGCACTAATAATGGTGGAAATATACTTGGTTATCTATGAATAAAGAGTAAATTAAAACCAAATTTGTAAATTTTTTATGAGTTTGTGCAACCTACCTCTTCCCTTTCCTCTTCCATTTTTGATAACAGAACAATGCTGTCCCTAAAATCAGCATGACACAAAAAACTCCAGAAACTATTGCCAGTCGTATTATATTAGGTGTATCTAGAAACAAAAGACAATAAAATAAAGAATGAAAAAAGAAAACTGAAAAACATTTAGTTCAAGCTATAAAGATTCCCTCTGATAAATCTTTGACTTAAAAAGACAATAAGATAATTTTAATACTGTATATGCATAGGATACATCAGCTCTAAGCAGTCATTGCGTAGTATATGACAGGGTCAGGAGAATTGCTGCATAATTAGATTAGAAAAACATAATTTATGCTTACCAGATAAATTCCTTTCCTTCCTAAGATAGGGAGAGTCCACGGCTTCATTCCTTACTGTTGGGAAAAAGTAAATTTTTGCTTGCCTGATAAATTGATTTCTTCTATGATACGACGAGTCCACGGATTCATCCTTTACCTGTGGGATATTATCCTCCTGCTAACAGGAAGTGGCAAAGAGCACCACAGCAGAGCTGTCTATATAGCTCCTCCATTGACTCCACCCCCCAGTCATTCGACCGAAGGTATAGGAAGAAAAAGGAGAAACTAAAAGGTGCAGAGGTGACTGAAGTTTTAAATAAAAAAATATAATCTGTCTTAAATTGGCAGGGCGGGCCGTGGACTCGTCGTATCATAGAAGAAATCAATTTATCAGGCAAGCATAAATGTACTTTTCTTCTATAAGATACGATGAGTCCACGGATTCATCCTTTACTTATGGGATACAATACCAAAGCTACAGGACACGGATGAACGGGAGGGACAAGACAGATGCCTAAACAGAAGGCACCACTGCTTGAATAACTTTTCTCCCAAAAATAGCCTCCGAAGAAGCAAAAGTATCAAATTTGTAAAAGGTATGAAGTGAAGACCAAGTTGCAGCCTTACAAATCTGTTCAACAGAAGCATCATTTTTAAAAGCCCATGTGGAAGCCACCGCTCTAGTAGAGTGAGCTGTAATCCTTTCAGGAGGCTGCTGTCCAGCAGTCTCGTATGCCAAACGGATGATGATTTTAGCCAAAAAGAAAGAGAGGTAGCTGTAGCTTTTTGACCTCTACGTCTACCAGAATAGACAACAAACAGAGAAGATGTTTGACGGAAATCTTTGGACGCTTGCAAGTAAAACTTCAAAGCACGAACCACGTCCAAGTTGTGTAACAGACGCTCCTTCTTAGAAGAAGGATTAGGACACAGAGAAGGAACAACAATTTCCTGATTAATATTCTTATTAGTAACAACCTTAGGAAGGAATCCAGGTTTGGTACGCAAAACCACCTTATCAGAATGGAAAACAAGATAAGGCAAGTCGCATTGCAATGCAGATAGTTCAGAAACTCTTCGAGCCGAAGAGATAGCAACTAAAAACAGAATTTTCCAAGATAGAAGCTTAATATCTATGGAATGCATAGGTTCAAACGGAACCCCTTGAAGAACCTTAGGAACTAAATTCAAACTCCATGGCGGAGCAACAGGTTTAAACACAGGCTTAATTCTAACTAAAGCTTGTCAAAACGACTGAACGTCTAACATCTGCCAGACGTTTGTGCAGTAAAATAGACAAAGCAGATATCTGTCCCTTTAAGGAACTAGCAGATAACCCCTTCTCCAATCCTTCTTGGAGAAAGGACAAAATCCTAGGAATCCTGATCTTACTCCATGAGTAGCCCTTGGATTCGCACCAATAAAGATATTTACGCCATATCTTATGGTAAATCTTCCTAGTGACAGGCTTTCGAGCCTGAATCAAGGTATCTATGACCGACTCAGAGAATCCCCGCTTAGATAAAATCAAGTGTTCAATCTCCAGGCAGTCAGCCGCAGAGAAACTAGATTTGGATGCTGGAACGGACCTTGAATGAGAAGGTCCTGTCTCAGTGGCAGTGTCCACGGTGGTAGGGATGACATTTCCACCAGGTCTGCATACCAAGTCCTGCGTGGCCACGCAGGTGCTATCAAAATCACTGAAGCCCTCTCCTGTTTGATTCTGGCAATCAGACGAGGGAGGAGAGGAAATGGTGGAAACACATAAGCCAGGTTGAACGACCAAGGCACTGCTAGAGCATCTATCAGTACTGCTTGGGGATCCCTTGATCTGGACCCGTAACAAGGAAGTTTGGCATTCTGATGAGATGCCATCAGATCCAATTCTGGTGTGCCCCATTGATGAATCAATTGTGCGAACACCTCCGGATGGAGCTCCCACTCCCCCGGATTAAAAGTCTGACGACTTAGAAAATCTGCTTCCCAGTTCTCCACTCCTGGGATATAGATTGCTGATAGATGGCAAGAGCGAGTCTCTGCCCATCGAATTATTTTGGAAACCTCTATCATCGCTAGAGAACTCTGTTCCCCCTTGATGATTGATATATGCTACAGTCGTGATATTGTCTGACTGGAATCTTATGAATTTGGCCGAAGCCAGCTGAGGCCACGCCTGTCTGAGCATGCAGAGTTGCAGTGGTCTACCATTAGTCCAATTACCTCCATACACTGAGCCACTGACGGCCGAGGAATGGAATGAAGTGCTCGTCTACCTTCCCAGGAATGGAACTCTTGTGAGAGGGATAAGTGAACTCTTCTTTATGTTCACCTTCCACCCGTGAGATCTTAGAAAAGCCCACACGATGTCCGTGTGAGATTTGGCTAGTTAGTAAGTTGACGCCTGAATTAAGATATCGTCCAGATAAGGCGCTACTGCTATGCCCCGCGGCTTTAGAACTGCCAAAAGGGACCCTAGCACCTTTGTGAAAATTCTGGGAGCTGTGGCCAACCCGAAAGGAAGAGCCACAAACTGGTAATGCTTGTCCAGGAAGGCGAACCTGAGGAACTGGTGATGATCTTTGTGGATAGGAATGTGAAGATACGCATCCTTCAAATCCACGGTGGTCATATATTGACCCTCCTGGATCATTGGTAAAATAGTCCGAATGGTCTCCATCTTGAAGGATGGGACTCTGAGAAATTTGTTTAGGACCTTGAGATCTAAAATCGGTCTGAAGGTTCCATCTTTTTTGGGAGCCACGGTGGGCAGGTGACACCCATAGTATACAGGTCTTCTACACAGCATAAGAACGCCTCTCTTTTTGTCTGGTTTACAGACAACCGTGAAAGATGAAATCTCCCCCTTGGAGGAGAATCTTTGAAGTCCAGAAAATACCCCTGGGTCACGATTTCTAAAGCCCAGGAATCCTGAACGTCTCTTGCCCAAGCCTGAGCAAAGAGAGAAAATCTGCCCCCTACTAGATCTGGTCCCGGATCGGGGGCTGCCCCTTCATGCTGTCTTGGTAGCAGCAGCGGGCTTCTTGGCCTGTTTACCTTTATTCCAGGTCTGGTTAGGTCTCCAGACTGACTTGGATTGAGCAAAATTCCCCTCCTGCTTTGTGGCAGGGGAGGAGGAACCAAAATTATTTTGTTTGGTCCTCATCTTATTTGTCTTATCCTGAGGAAGGGCATGGCCTTTTCCTCCAGTGATGTCGGAAATGATCTCCTTTAGTTTAGGCCCGAATAGGGTCTTACCCTTGAAAGGAATAGCTAAAAGCTTAGATTTTGATGACAGGACTTAAGCCATAACAGCAGACCAGGACTTAAGCCATAACGTTCTACGCGCAAAAATGGCAAAACTGAGTCTGTTTGAGGGAACATCTTTTCTGATCAGAAAGCTCTCCCTCAGACAGCAAATCCCTCACCCCCAACTCAGAACATTGTGAGGGTACATCGGAGATGGCTAATAAAGCGTCAGAGGGCTCAGCATTTATTCTCATACCGGACCTACTGCGCTTCCCCTGCAGCCCAGGCAGTTTAGATAATACCTCTGTGAGGGTAGTAGACATAACTGCGGCCATATCTTGCAGGGTGAAAGAATTAGACGCACTAGAAGTACTTTGCGTCGCTTGTGCGGGCGTTAAAGGTTGTGACACTTGGGGAGAATTAGATGGCATAACCAGATTCTCTTCCGACTGAGAATCATCCTGCGACATACTTTTATCAGCTAAAATATGTTCTTTGCAATTTAAGGCCCTTTCAGTGCTTGAGGGACACATTTTAAGTGGGGGTTCCACACTGGCTTCTAAACACATGGAACATTGGCTTTCCTCAATGTCAGACATGTTAAACAGGCTAGTAATGACCACACAAACAGGCTTGAAAACACTTTATTTAGTGAAAAAATAACAATCTGAAAAAAACGGGACTGCGCCTTTAAGAGAAAAAAAGCATACAATTTTCCAAATTTCCAAAACTGCTTTAAAACAATAAAATTATCCCAATTTTATGATAGAAGCATCCTAACTTTGTAGCTAAGTTTGCCCCACAAGGAAAAACGGAAAATCATAAAACGTTTATTTCAATAAAAAGCACCCCCTGCACCTCGCCACAGCCCTGCTGTGGCGCCTACCTGCCCTCAGGGGTCTGTAAAACCGGGTTAAACCTTCGATTTGGCCCAATACAGCTCACAAAGGCCCACCGGAGTTGGAGCTTGCTGCTTGCCTGAGAAAAACAACTGCGCAACTGAGGTGCGAAAATAGGCCCCGCCCATCTCACTCAATGTCTACAGCCCAAATTAACCGCACCAGAGCGGTTTAAAACTAGCCATGTGGGTTCATATACCCAAAAATGAAGCCATGTGTACCCTCTCAATAAAGCATGAAAAACGTCTCTCATAAAAAACGTTATCTGCACTCCCAGTCATGTAAACGTTTGCCCACAAACATTCAAACCTCAGTGTCAACCATTTTTGTATATATATGCAAGCTCAGTAATACCCCTCTTATATATTTTAGGATTACTGCTTACCCTCTCCCTCCTGGGGATACTGTCAGCCAATTCTGAAATAACACAGTCTCTCCAGAAAAAAAATGACTGAACATACCTCACTGCTTATAGCATGAAAAATGTTCCGCACACCGAAGTTTCTTAAGTACTCCTCAGCCATTCTGTGGGAACTGCTCTGGATCTTGGTAACAACTGCTAAGATCATCAGCCTCCAGGCAGAAATCTTCATCCATCTGCTGCCTGAGGGGAAACAGTACACACCGGTACCATTTAAAATAAAAAACTTTTTCAGGATATAAATCTAAGAGCATTCCCATACTAAATAGCACAAGGCAGGGATGCCCATTGTCACCCCTGCTCTTCGCGATTTGCATAGAACCCCTAGCGGCTAAAATTAGACTGGACCCAGATATCAAAGGGATAAAGATCAAAGACCGGGAATATAAACTGACACTTTTCGCAGATGATATCCTCTTGACACTAACAAAACCCCTCACATCCTTACCCAATTTATACAAATTATTGGACAATTTTTCCCAAATATCAGGGTATAAAATCAATCTAGATAAATGCGAAGCACTACCCCTAGGACTCCCACATCAAACTAAAAAAATCATAGATATTAACTTTGAGATAAGATGGGCCACCCACTCGCTCAAATATTTAGGAGTACACCTCACACCTCAAATTCACCAATTATATAAATACAACTATGAGACTCTATTTAAGGAGATAAAGAAAAACTTGAACAAATGGAAATCACACACCTTATCATGGCTAGGCAGACTAGCTACAGTTAAAATGTCAATTCTTCCCCAGATACTATACTTATTTAGAACTCTACCCTTGAAAGTCCCAATACAGGATTTAGAGAAATTGCAAAGAGACTTAGTAATCTTCATTAGAGGTAATAAAGGAGCCCGTATAGCAACTGCTCTGATAACTAAACATAGAAGCCTAGGTGGAATCGGAGCACCTAACATAGTAGAATACTACAGAGCAGCCAGATTAGCACAAACCACACTATTGGGAAGTAATGTTGAAGGGGTCATTTGGACCAACCTAGAGGCAGAGATCAGAGACACCCCTCATTCGGACGACTTACTTTGGCAAAAACAAACTAGGAGAAGTCTCATAGACAAACCAGGATTGAGAATCACACAACACACTATGGAAACATGGACCTTTTTAACCAATAGACAGAATCTATTACCTAAACAAACATTAGCACACCCAATTAGATATTTACTTACCAAAGAGACACAACATATAGTAGACAAATGGGCCAATAAAGGTCTCTATAGAGTGGCGGATTGGCTAAGTGGAGGTAAACCTAAGACCTTTATCCAGATTCAAACCCAACTAGATCCAATAAAACTACATTGGTTCCAATATCTTCAAGTAAACTCCGCAATCCACAATTATATTAAAGATAGACAAGCCAAAATAACCACACCCCTAGAAAATCTACTTCAATCTACACATAGACAGAAAGGAGCCATCTCTAAGCTCTACCTACAGATACAAGCATCTCACAACTTATCAAAATCTAACTTGATTCTCAACTGGGAAAGAGACTTAGATATCAATGAAGATAAACAATGGTGGGACGATGCGTTTAATTCAGCTTGTAAAGGACTTCTAAGTGCTGACCTGAGAGAAAACACTATCAAGACAATGTTTAGGTGGTACCTCACCCCAGTAAAAACAGCTCATATGACACCCAATCATAATAGGTCCTGTTATAGAGGATGCGGGGAGGTAGGCTCATACTACCACATGTGGTGGGAATGTGGGGGGATAAGAGACATTTGGACTAAAACATCCAATCTACTAAGCTCAATTTTAGAGGAGGACATTCAGTTAACCTCATCACAAGCACTCCTACACATTCCTCTCCTCCAGTTTAATAAACAGATAAACACATTTATTAGAATCATTTGTACGGTAACAAGATCTTGTATAGCAAAACACTGGAAGACCTCAGCACCCCCTTGGGATGAGATTCTCAATAAGATCTCTTTAACACATCGAATGTATGAATCCGCCTCACATATATTAGATACACAAACACAATACGAAAAGACCTGGTTTTACTGGACACTGAACAGACATAAAATAATATAGAACAAGACAGACTTCTCCCACACAGAGGACGGAGGAACAAACAACAAGACCTGGGAGAGAGAGAGTCAATAAGGAGTCACTCGGTAACTTAATTTAATTTTATTTCTATTTATTTTTAGTTATTATTATTTCTCATTTCTATTTTTAATTTAATGTTTAATTGTGTTACTGTTTTTTTCTCTAAGCTGTTATTAAGAAAACTACAGAACCCTCAAAGGTCACAGCTTAAGTTCAGTTAAAAGTTGAATTTAATTGTTGAAAAATTATACTGTTAATCTCTACCTGAGATATAAGAATGGGACTACTCACAGGTTAATATATTCCGGAATATTTTCATTAGAAAAGAGGATATAGATAATATTACACCTAAAGAACCTCTAAGAAGCAATAAACAAAGAATCCTTGAGTGAAAATAAGACAAGACATTGGACACTTTTATGAGGAGAACCTAATATCTAATCTATGTACTGTAATACCACAGGTTTACCTCATCTCTTGTATATGATCAGTTAGTTATAGAGTGAATGTTCATGATAAGTAATGACCTGTATATGATCTGTGAAATCCTGTGATAATAAAAAAGATTTAAACATAAAATAAAAAACTTGCTTGAAGAAAATAAAAACTAAAATTTTATCACCTCTTTCACTTTACCCTTCCTATTACTTAGAGTAGGCAAATAGAATGACTGGGGGTGGAGTCAAGGGAGGAGCTATATAGACAGCTCTGCTGTGGTGCTCTTTGCCACTTCCTGTTAGCAGGAGGATAATATCCCACAAGTAAAGGATGAATCCGTGGACTCGTCGTATCTTATAGAAGAAACTATAAGCTCCAGAGGACACTGAATGAATAATGGGAGGGAACAAAAATGAAGAGGCGGACCCTATTCTAAGGGCACCACAGCCTGCAAAACTTTTCTCCCGAAAGCTGCTTCAGCCGAAGCAAAAACATCAAACTTGTAAAATTTTGAAAAGGTAAAACCGGGTTAAACCTTCGATTTGGCCCAATACAGCTCACAAAGGCCCACCGGAGTTGGAGCTTGCTGCTTGCCTGAGAAAAACAACTGCGCAACTGAGGTGCGAAAATAGGCCCCGCCCATCTCACTCAATGTCTACAGCCCAAATTAACCGCACCAGAGCGGTTTAAAACTAGCCATGTGGGTTCATATACGCAAAAATGAAGCCATGTGTACCCTCTCAATAAAGCATGAAAAACGTCTCTCATAAAAAACGTTATCTGCACTCCCAGTCATGTAAACGTTTGCCCACAAACATTCAAACCTCAGTGTCAACCATTTTTGTATATATATGCAAGCTCAGTAATACCCCTCTTATATATTTTAGGATTACTGCTTACCCTCTCCCTCCTGGGGATACTGTCAGCCAATTCTGAAATAACACAGTCTCTCCAGAAAAAAAATGACTGAACATACCTCACTGCTTATAGCATGAAAAATGTTCCGCACACCGAAGTTTCTTAAGTACTCCTCAGCCATTCTGTGGGAACTGCTCTGGATCTTGGTAACAACTGCTAAGATCATCAGCCTCCAGGCAGAAATCTTCATCCATCTGCTGCCTGAGGGGAAACAGTACACACCGGTACCATTTAAAATAAAAAACTTGCTTGAAGAAAATAAAAACTAAAATTTTATCACCTCTTTCACTTTACCCTTCCTATTACTTAGAGTAGGCAAATAGAATGACTGGGGGTGGAGTCAAGGGAGGAGCTATATAGACAGCTCTGCTGTGGTGCTCTTTGCCACTTCCTGTTAGCAGGAGGATAATATCCCACAAGTAGAGGATGAATCCGTGGACTCGTCGTATCTTATAGAAGAAACTATAAGCTCCAGAGGACACTGAATGAATAATGGGAGGGAACAAAAATGAAGAGGCGGACCCTATTCTAAGGGCACCACAGCCTGCAAAACTTTTCTCCCGAAAGCTGCTTCAGCCGAAGCAAAAACATCAAACTTGTAAAATTTTGAAAAGGTATGTAAGGAGGACCAGGTAGTCGCCTTACAAATCTGATCCATAGAGGCCTCGTTCTTAAAGGCCCAAGAGGAAGCCACTGCTCTAGTGAAATGAGCAGTTATCCTCTCAGGAGGACAATGTCCCACTGTCTCGTAAGCTAAGTGGATGACCCTCCTTAACCAAAAAGATAGGGAAGTCGAAGTAGCCTTCTGCCCCTTACGCTTCCCCGAATAGACAACAAAGAAAGAGGAAGATTGACTAAACTCCTTAGTAGCCTGAAGATAGAACTTCAAGGCGTGAACTACATCCAAATTGTGAAGTAAGCGTTCCTTTGATGAAGAAGGATGAAGAAGGATTAGGACACAAGGAAGGAACCACAATCTCTTGATTGATGTTGCGATCTGACACAACCTTAGGAAGAAAACCTAATTTAGTACGTAAAACTGCCTTATCTGCATGAAAAATCAGATAAGGGGGCTTACATTGCAAAGCAGAGATCTCAGAAACTCTGCATGCAGAGTCAATAGCCAATAAAAAAGAAAACCTTCCAAGATAATAATTTAATTTCAATGGAATGCAGAGGCTCAAACGGAACCTGTTGGAAAAACACGAAGAACAAGATTTAGGCTCCAAGGAGGAGCCCCATGTCTAAACACAGGTCTGATCCTAATCAGAGCCTTAACAAAGGATTGCACGTCTGGAAGCTCAGCCAGTCTCTTGTGCAATAAAACTGACAGGGCTGAAATCTGTCCCCTCAGGGAACTAGCAGAAAGGCCCTTCTCCAGCCCATCCTGAAGAAAAGAGAAGATCCTGGCAACCTTAACTCTGTGCTAGGAAAAACCACGCTCTTCACACCAGAATAAGTAGGCCCTCCACACCCTGTGGTAGATACGCAGTGTAACTGGTTTACGAGCTTGAATAAGAGTATCAATGCCACTCTAAGAAAAACCTCTTTTGACTAAGCGTTCATCTTCACGCAGTCAGCCTCAGAAAATCTAGATTTTGATGAACAAATGGACCTTGTATCAGCAGGTCTCTGCGACAAGGTAACTTCCAAGGAGGAGATGAGGACATCCCCACTAGATCCGCGAACCACGTCCTTCGCGGCCACAATGGAGCAATCAGGATTACTGATACCGCTCCTGCTTGATGCGGGCCACCACTCAAAGAAGAAGAGGTAATGGAGGAAAATAATATATGAGTTTGAACCTCCAGGGCACTGCTAGTGCATCTATTAGATCCGCTTGGGGATCTCTCAACCTCGGGTAGCTTGGTATTTAGACGAGACGCCATGAGATCTATTTCCGGCCTCCCCCACTTGCTGCACATCTCTGTGAATACCTTGGGATGGAGAAACCATTCACCTGGATCAAAGGATTACCTGCTGAGAAAATCCGCCTCCCAGTTGTCCACACCCAGAATGTGGATCGCTGACATCGAACAGCTGTGGACCTCCACCCACTCCAGAATCTGAGATACTTCCTTCATCGCCAAGGAACTTCTTGTTCCCCCGTGATGGTTGATGTAAGCCACCGAGGTTATATTGTCTGATTGGAATCTGATAAACTGGGACGAACCCAGAAGTGACCAAGCCTTCAAGGCCTTGAAGATTGCCCGTAGTTCCAAAAATATTGATCGGGAGCAAGGACTCCTCCTGAGTCCACAACCCTGTGCCTTCCTGGCACCCCAAACAGTTCCCCATACGGATAGTCTTGCGTCCGTAGTCACAATCTCCCAGGATGGTCATAAGAAGCATGTCCCTCGGGACAGATGATCTGGACAGAGACACCAAGAGAGCGATTCTCTCGACCGGCTGTCTAAAACAATCTGTTGAGACAGATCTGAATGATCGCTGTTCCACTGCCTCAGCATGCACAGTTGTAAAGGTCTGAGACGGAACCTGGCAAAAGGAAAGATGTCCATGCAGGACACCATGAGACCAATCACCTGCATACACATTGAGCCACAGAGGGACTCAAGGCGGTCCGGAGGGCAACGTCTCTGGTCTGTTAGAAATATCCTCATGAATATTGAATCTATTATAGTACCCAGGAATTCCACCCTGGTACTTGGGATAAGGGAATTATTTTCCAAGTTTATCTTCCATCCATGTGATCGAAGAAAACTGAGAAGGGACTCTGAGAATTCTTCCGCAAGACGAAATGCTGGTGCTTGCACTAGAATATCGTCCAAGTATGGGGCTACTGCAATACCCTTATTTCTGGCAATGGTTAGAAGGGCCCCCAGAACCATTGTAAAGATTCTTAGAGCAGTAGCTAGGCCAAAAAGGAAGGGCAATGAACTGGAAGTGCTGGTCCAGGAATGCAAACCTCAGGAACTGAAAAAGTGTTCCCTGTGGATTGGAACATGAAGGTAAGCGCCCTTCAGATCTATAGTGGCCATAAACTGGCCTTCCTGAATTAAAGGAAGGATGGACCTTATCCATCTTGAAAGAAGGGAAACTGAGAAATGTGTTAAAAGGGATAGTAAACCCCAAAAGTTTCTATTATGATTCAGTTAGAACATACAATTTTAAACAACTTTCCAATTTAATTTTATTATCAAATTGTCTTCATTCTCTTGTTATCCATTGCTGAAGGGACAGCATTGCACTACTGACAGGAAGCTAAAAATATCTATTTAGCCAATCACAAGAGACAAATGTGTGCAGGCACCAATTAGCAGCAGCTCCCACTAGTGTATGATATGTGCATATATATTTTTTAACAAGGGATACTAAGAGAACGAAGTACATTTGAAAATAGAAGTGAATTTAAAAAAGTGTCTTAAAATGACATGCTCTATCTGAATCATGTACGTTTAATTTTGACTTTCCTATCCCTTTAAGCACTTTAGGTCCAGAATTGGGTGGAAAGTTCCCTCCTTCCGTTTCGAGAGAAGGAATCTGCCCCTTGGTGGATAAGATATGAAGCCTATCTTGTATCCCTGAGATACAACCTCCAGGACCCACGGATCCTGTACGTCCTTGAACCAGGCATCTGAAAAAAAGAGACAGTCTGCCCCTACACGATCCGATCCTGGATCGGGGGCCGCCCCTTCATGCTGATTTGTTTTTGGCGGGCTTCTTATTCTGCTTGGATTTATTCCAGGACTGAGACGGCTTCCAAGTACTCTTGGGTTGCTCAGGCTTGGAGGAGGATTGTTGCAGTTGGGATTTGTCAGAACGAAAATTAGAAGATTGTCATCCCTTAGACTTGTTCTTCTTATCTTGCGGTAGGAAAGCACCCTTGCCTCCAGTAATCGTAGAAATAATGTAGTCCAGGCCTGGACCAAATAAAATCTTTCCCTTGAAGGGAAGAGAAAGGAGTCTGGACTTAGAAGTCATATCCGCAGACCAAGACTTCAACCAGAGCGCCCCGCGGGCTAGGACCGCAAAGCCAGAGGCCTTTGCATTTAGGCAAATAATTTGCATGTTCGCATCACAGATAAAAGAAACAGAATTTATGCTTACCTGATAAATTACTTTCTCTTACGGTGTATCCAGTCCACGGATTCATCCTTACTTGTGGGATATTCTCATTCCCTACAGGAAGTGGCAAAGAGAGCACACAGCAGAGCTGTCCATATAGCTCCCCTCAGGCTCCGCCCCCCCAGTCATTCGACCGACGGTTAGGAGAAAAAGGAGAAACCATAGGGTGCAGTGGTGACTGTAGTTTTACAAAATTACATTTGAACCTGACTTAATTGCCAGGGCAGGCCGTGGACTGGATACACCGTAAGAGAAAGTAATTTATCAGGTAAGCATAAATTCTGTTTTCTCTTACTAGGTGTATCCAGTCCACGGATTCATCCTTACTTGTGGGATACCAATACCAAAGCTTTAGGACACGGATGAAGGGAGGGAACAAGTCAGGTAACCTAAACGGAAGGCACCACTGCTTGCAAAACCTTTCTCCCAAAAATAGCCTCCGAAGAAGCAAAAGTATCGAATTTGTAAAATTTGGCAAATGTATGCAGTGAAGACCAAGTCACTGCCTTACAATTCTGTTCAACAGAAGCCTCATTCTTGAAAGCCCATGTGGAAGCCACAGCTCTAGTGGAATGAGCTGTAATTCTTCAGGAGGCTGCTGTCCAGCAGTCTCAAAAGCCAATCGGATGATGCTTTTCAGCCAGAAGGAAAGAGAGGTAGCAGTCGCTTTCTGACCTCTCCTCTTACCAGAATAGACAACAAACAAAGATGATGTTTGTCTGAAATCTTTAGTTGCCTTTAAATAGAATCTTAAAGCACGAACCACATCAAGATTGTGTAACAGTCGTTCCTTCCTAGAAACTGGATTAGGACACAGAGAAGGAACAATGATTTCCTGGTTAATGTTCTTATTAGAAACCACTTTAGGAAGAAAACCAGATTTGGTACGCAAAACCACCTTATCTGCATGGAACACCAGATAGGGTGAATTACACTGCAAAGCAGACAATTCAGAAACTCTTCGAGCAGAAGATATAGCTACCAAAAACAAAACTTTCCAAGATAATAACTTAATATCTATGGAATGTAAAGGTTCAAACGGAACCCCTTGAAGAACTGAAAGAACTAAATTTAGACTCCATGGAGGAGCCACAGGTTTGTAAACAGGCTGGATTCTAACTAAGGCCTGAGCAAACGCCTGAACGTCTGGTACAGCTGCCAGACGCTTGTGTTACAGGATAGACAGAGCAGATATCTGTCCCTATAAGGAACTAGCTGACAAACCTTTCTCCAATCCTTCTTGGAGAAAAGACAATATCCTTGGAATCCTAACCTTACTCCACGAGTAACCCTTGGATTCACACCAACAAAGATATTTCCGCCATATCTTATGGTAAATTTTCCTGGTGATAAAAGAATTAGCCAGCTTTAGAGCGTGAATTCTATCCATGACTTCGTCATATGAAGTCTCCCTCTGGAGCGACTCCTCCAGCGCCTCAAACCAAAAGCCGCTGTAGTAGTTACAGGAATAATGCAGGCAATTGGTTGAAGAAGGAAACCTTGCTGAACAAACATTTTCTTCAGCAAACCTTCCAATTTTTTATCCATAGGATCTTTAAAAGCACAACTGTCTTCTATAGGTATAGTTGTACGCTTAGCAAGTGTTGAAACTGCTCCCTCTACCTTAGGGACCGTCTGCCACGCGTCCCACCTGGGGTCATTTATGGGAAACATTTCTTAAAGATAGGGGGGGGGGGGGGGACAGAAGGTACACCTGGTCTCTCCCACTCCCTAGTCACAATATCCGCCACCCTCTTCGGGATCGGAAACGCATCAGTGTATACAGGGACCTCTAAAAACCTGTCCATTTTACACAATTTTTCTGGGACCACCATGGGGTCACAATCATTCAGCGTAGCTAAAACCTCCTTAAGCAGGACGCGGAGGTGTTCCAGCTTAAATTTAAACGCTAAAGAATCTGAATCTGCCCGCTGAGAAATTTTTCTTGTGTCAGAAATTTCTCCCTCTGACAGACCATCCCTCACTGCCACTTCAGAGTGTTGTGAGGGTACAACAGACAAATCATCCAAAGCTTCTGATTGCTCATCCTCTGTTCTTAAAACTGAGCTATCACGCTGTTTTGGAACAACTGGCAGTTTGGATAGAAATGCCGCAAGGGAATTATCCATGACTGCTGCTAATTGTTGTAATGTAATAGGGCACAAAGCGCTAGAGGTACTAGGCAACGCTTGCGCGGGCATAACTGGTGTCGACACATGGGGAGAGGAAGGAGGACTATCCTCATTACCTTCCGTCAAGGAATCATCTTGGGCTACATTTTTAAGTGTCACTGCATGGTCATTAAAATGTTTAGATAACTTAGCACACTTTAAACACAAATGCAATGGGGGTACCGCCATGGCTTTTAAACACATAGAACAAGGTCTATCTGTAGGCTCAGACATGTTAGACTTAGATAGCACTCAAATACAGAAAAATACACTTTTTGAAAAAACGTTACTGTGCCTTTAAATAATAAAAAGCACACACTTTTTTACCAAACCTCAAAAAAACATCCGATCTTTATGAAATTTACACCATATGATCCTAATGCTTTGAAAAGATTGCACACCAAGTTTCAAGCCAATTAACCCCTTATTGCCCAAACCGGAGCAAATTGAAGCTGGCCACCAGTTTAACACACTACCTTCCTTAGGGATTCGTTTTGGAACGAAAATAAGCCTCCCTGTAGGCCTCCTGCAATCTCTGGACTCTACATGTGAAGCTGCATGAAGCTGTCTTGCAAAAGAACTGCGCAATTGAGGCGCGAAAATTAGGCCCCCTCCATCTTCACTTCGGAGTTGTGGGGCCTTCCTAAGCCAAATTAGGTGTCTAAAATTATGCCAGGCGTATAAAACCCCTAAAAAGTGTTCCAAACATGATAAACACTTGTGCAAATGTCAGATTATAGTAAAAAAATAATCGATTTTCCCCATAACAGTGTCCACCAGTGATTTAAGCCCTTTTAACTAAGCCATCCTTCTATACTGAGTCTCAGAATATGGCTTACCTTCCCACATGGGGATTTCTGTCAGTCTTCTAGCATTATCAAGTCTTGTTAGAAAAAAAGTGACTGATCATACCTTATGCAGTTAAGCCTGCAAACTGTTCCCCCCAACTGAAGTTCTCCGGTACTCAACAGTCCTGTGTGGGAACAGCAATGGATTTTAGTTACAACATGCTAAAATCTTTTTCCTCTCAGCAGAAATCTTCATCACTTTCTGCCTCAGAGTAAATAGTACAAACCTGCACTATTTTAAAATAACAAACTCTTGATTGAAGAAATAAAAACTACAAATCTAACACCACATACTCTTTACCCTCCCGTGGAGATGCTACTTGTTAGAGCGGCAAAGAGAATGACTGGGGGGCGGAGCCTGAGGGGAGCTATATGGACAGCTCTGCTGTGTGCTCTCTTTGCCACTTCCTGTAGGGAATGAGAATATCCCACAAGTAAGGATGAATACGTGGACTGGATACACCTAGTAAGAGAAATTAGCAATTCTCAGTTTTAATTCTGTCTTGAAAATCCTCGATGGGAGACTCCACCTCAATGACTTCTGACAAGAGTCGCACCAGTAGGTAGCTGCTCCGGCAACCACAACCGGTTGAAACAAAAATCCCGTATGCTGAAACAAGGTTTCCATTTTCTTATCCATCGGCTCTCTGAACGAAGAACTATCCTCAAGAGGTATAGTAGTTCGTTTAGCAAGCTTGGGGATAGCACCATCCACCCTAGGAATGGAGCCCCACTAATCCAGTTGAGAGTCCGGGAACAACTTTTTAAAAGTAGACGAGGGGGAAAAGGAAGAACCAATTCTTTCCCATTCGTTCTTAATAATGTTCGCCATCGTAACTGGCACAGGAAAAGTCAAAGAAACTTTCCTGTCTTCGTAAACTCTGTCTAATTTAGGTATCATAGGTTCATCAGGCAGCGCGACCTCTCGAACCTCTAACGTAGACAGAACCTCCTTTAATAAAAAATGCAAGTGCTCAATTTTAAATCTAAAGGTTTAGACGCTAAGGACTCAGACCCAGAAAGTTCACCATCTGAAGCCACAGAGGTTAACTCATCATCGGATAACTGCGACATAATAGCTAAATCCGATACTTAGATGACTCTGCGTCAGGAGAGCTATGTTTAACCTTTCTCTTGCTTTTGTTAGAGCAAGGTAATGTACTGAGGGCCGCAGACACCGCCGTTTGTAACTGCGTTGCAAAGTTCGCAAGAAGAAGGCCCCCTCCGGATGGAGGATTAGATGTGCTATGGGGAACTGCATGTGGAGTGGATAATGTATCAAAGGTAGTAATCTCATGGGATGCCGAGTCCCGAGAGGTAGATGGCTCAGAGGGACTAAGAGCCTTAGCAGGCTTGTCTCCCTTCTTAGACTTTATAACTGCGTTAAGGCATGTGGAACATAATTGAGTGGGCGGGAAAACCATGGCCTCCTCACAATATAACCAGGTATAATTTAGTACAGAAGGAATACCTTCTAACATCAGAGTCCTCCAGAGCTCAGGTTATACCCACAGAAGGACACAAAGAAAAACGTTTTTTATATTATAGAAAACTGCACCTTTATACTCCCAATGGCTTGGGCACTCATCTAGATCCAGAGAGTTAACAGAGGAAACCCTCTCCTCAGGTTCAAGTCTCAGCCGGAATGGAGGAAATGAACATAGATCACATGGAGTGCAAGACAGTACTTCCCCTGTTATTACAAGTACAGCAAGTAATAGGAGCTGTGCAACACTAAAAAACAAAAGTGAAACTTAAGTGAAACCGGTTTATTCCAGCCAAAAACCCACATTTTATCAGCCCTGGAAAAAACATCACACAAAGCAGCATGTAAATAATTAATCACTAATTAATTAACCCCAACTGTTCAATAAACCACCTTCAGAGGACATAAACCCTGAATCCTATCAAGGTTTAAAGGAGCCACACTGTGACCCTGTTATAGCATTTTATGTGTAAAAATTTAAACGATCTTACCTCCAGGATCCATGCTGTGGAACAGAACAGAACACAGCCTCTCAAGGGTGACAGTCTTATAGCAGTGCTCCTGACATGGACATGAGTTAAAGAAAGCAGGCAGTGAAACTCGTCAACACTGATTGCTTAGGAGCTGTTAGCAGTAGTCTGGATGGTTTCACAGAAAAACTTTCCCTGCATATTCAGACTCTAACTTTCATCAATAATCTCACTGAGAGGTTGACATGACTACTTAAAACTCCAGTCCTATCTGGAAGGGCAGATACCCTTTTTCAGGACTCTCCAAATCTTCTCACACTTCTCTGCCACCTCCTAACATGACGAAAGGCAAAAAATGACTGGGGTAATGAGGAAGTGGGAGGGATATTTAAGCCTTTGGCTGGGGTGTCTTTGCCTCCTCCTGGTGTCCAGGTGTTGTATTTCCCAACAATAAGGAATGAAGCCGTGGACTCTCCCTATCTTAGACCTAGATTTGAAGTTTGGCGTTAGCCGTGAAAACCAGCGTTAGAGGCTCCTAACGCTGGTTTTAGGCTACCGCCGGTATTTGGAGTCACTCAAAATAGGGTCTAACGCTCACTTTTCAGCCGCGACTTTTCCATACCGCAGATCCCCTTACGTCAATTGCATATCCTATCTTTTCAATGGGATTTTTCTAACTCCGGTATTTAGAGTCGTTTCTGAAGTGAGCGTTAGACATCTAACGACAAAACTCCAGCCGCAGGAAAAAAGTCAGTAGTTAAGAGCTTTCTGGGCTAACGCCGGTTTCTAAAGCTCTTAACTACTGTACTCTAAAGTACACTAACACCCATACACTACCTATGTACCCCTAAACCGAGGTCCCCCCACATCGCCGAAACTCGAATAAATTTTTTTAACCCCTAATCTGCTGCCCCTAACACCGCCGACCCCTGTATTATATTTATTAACCCCTAATCTGCCCCCCACAACGTCGCCGCCAGCTACCTACAGTAATTAACCCCTAATCTGCCGACCGCAAAGCGCCGCCACCTACATTATAGCTATGTACCCCTAATCTGCTGCCCCTAACACCGCCGACCCCTGTATTATATTTATTAACCCCTAATCTGCCCCCCTCAACGTCGCCTCCACCTGCCTACACTTATTAACCCCTAATCTGCCGAGCGGACCGCACCGCTACTATTATAAAGTTATTAACCCCTAATCCGCCTCACTAACCCTATAATAAATAGTATTAACCCCTAATCTGCCCTCCCTAACATCGCCGACACCTAACTTCAATTATTAACCCCTAATCTGCCGACCGGAGCTCACCGCTATTCTAATAAATGGATTAACCCCTAAAGCTAAGTCTAACCCTAACACCCCCCTAAATTAAATATAATTTTAATCTAACGAAATTAACTCTTATTAAATAAAGTATTCCTATTTAAAGATAAATACTTACCTGTAAAATAAACCCTAATATAGCTACAATATAAATTATAATTACATTGTAGCTATTTTAGGATTAATATTTATTTTACAGGCAACTTTGTAATTATTTTAACCAGGTACAATAGCTATTAAATAGTTAAGAACTATTTAATAGTTACCTAGTTAAAATAATTACAAAATTACCTGTAAAATAAATCCTAACCTAAGTTACAATTAAACCTAACACTATACTATCATTAAATTAATTAAAATACCTACAATTAAACCTAACACTACACTATCAATACATTAATTAAATACAATATCTATAAATAACTACAATGAAATAAACTAACTAAAGTACAAAAAATAAAAAAGAACTAAGTTACAAAAAATAAAAAAAAATCTACAAACATAAGAAAAATATTACAACAATTTTAAACTAATTACACCTACTCTAAGCCCCCTAATAAAACAACAAAGCCCCCCAAAATAAAAAATGCCCTACCCTATTCTGAATTACTAAAGTTAAAAGCTCTTTTACCTTACCAGCCCTGAACAGGGCCCTTTGCGGGGCATGCCCCAAGAAGTTCAGCTCTTTTGCCTGTAAAAAAAAAAATACAATACCCCCCCAACATTACAACCCACCACCCACATACCCCTAATCTAACCCAAACCCCCCTTAAATAAACCTAACACTAAGCCCCTGAAGATCATCCTACCTTGTCTTCACCTCACCAGGTATCACCGATCCGTCCTGGCTCCAAAATCTTCATCCAACCCAAGCGGGGGTTGGCGATCCATCATCCGGTGGCTGAAGAGGTCCAGAAGAGGCTCCAAAGTCTTCATCCTATCCGGGAAGAAGAGGCGATCCGGACCGGCAACCATCTTGATCCAAGCGGCATGTTCTATCTTCATCCGATGACGACCGGCTCCATCCTGAAGACCTCCACCGCGGACCCATCTTCTTCCGGCGACGTCCAACTGAAGAATGACGGTTCCTTTAAGGGACGTCATCCAAGATGGCGTCCCTCGAATTCCGATTGGCTGATAGGATTCTATCAGCCAATCGGAATTAAGGTAGGAATATTCTGATTGGCTGATGGAATCAGCCAATCAGAATCAAGTTCAATCCGATTGGCTGATCCAATCAGCCAATCAGATTGAGCTCGCATTCTATTGGCTGTTCCGATCAGCGAATAGAATGCGAGCTCAATCGGATTGGCTGATTGGATCAGCCAATCGGATTGAACTTGATTCTGATTGGCTGATTCCATCAGCAATACCAATACCAAAGCAATAGGACACGGATGAAAGGGAGGGACAAGACAGGAACCTAAACAGAAGGAACCACTGCTTGAAGAACCTTTCTCCCAAAAATAGCCTCAGAAGAAGCAAAAGTATCAAATTTGGAAATTTTGGAAAAAGTATGAAGGGACGACCAAGTCGCAGCCTTGCAAATCTGTTCAACAGAAGCATCGTTTTTAAAAGCCCATGTGGAAGCCACAGCCCTAGTAGAATGAGCCGTAATTCTTTCAGGAGGCTGCTGTCCAGCAGTCTCATATGCCAGGCGGATGATACTTTTCAGCCAAAAAGAAAGAGGTAGCCGTAGCTTTCTGACCCCTACACTTTCCAGAATAAACAATGAATAATGAAGATGATTGACGGAAATCCTTAGTTGCCTGTAAGTAAGACTTCAAGGCACGGACCACTTCCAGATTATGTAACAGACGCTCCTTGGAAGAAGGATTAGGACACAATGAAGGAACAACAATTTCTTGATTAATGTTCTTATTTGAAACAACCTTAGGAAGAAATCCAGGTTTGGTACGTAAAACCACCTTATCAGAATAAAATATAAGATAAGGCGAATCACATTGTAATGCTGAAAGCTTGGAAACTCTTCGAGCAGAAGAAATAGCAACTAAAAACAGAACTTTCTGTCAATATTTCAGTTGTAATTTTTGGTATCTTAATTTGATCCCAGAAGGCTTTCCTGCTATCTATCTCATGTTCTTCGGCATTATATAACTTTGAAAAATAATCATAAAATACTTTAGTGATCTCTGAGTTACTGGTGACTCTTCTAGTATTAGTCCTAATAGCCGTAATGAAATTAATAAACCGATTACGGCAGAGGAAATTAATGCGGCTATTAAATCTGCTAAAACTAACAAAGCAGCCGGGCCAGACTGTTTACCCATAGAATTTTATAGGATCCTCCAACCTCAGATTGTATCCTCATTGGTAGAGCTATTTAACTTTTATTTTTTTAAGAATAATAAATGTTCCCCATATTTCGCAGCAGCAGTCGTTTCGTTGATTCTTAAAAAAAATAAAGACCCAGAACTTCCTGACTCATATAGACCCATTTCTGTGTTGAACACGGATTATAAATTGTTGGCATCAATTTTAGCAAAAAGATTGAGTCCACATTTGGGACTATTAATTCATGAAAATCAAGCGGGGTTTATGATTAAGAGGAATCCGGCTAAAAATATACGAAAGATCATGACTCTTCTAGATTATTTTTGGAACAAATTCAGAAGTTCTGGACACAAAGAGATGACCGACTTAGCATTATTAACGGTCGACGCCGAAAAGGCATTTGACCGCATTTCTTGGACGCATTTATTTCTCTCGCTAGAACAGTTTGGACTGATGGGGCAGATATATGAATTTATCCGTATAGTCTATTCCGCCCCTAACTCATCGTTGCTTGTTAACGGAGAGCTATCACAACGTTTAGTGCTACAAAGGGGTACGCGACAGGGATGCCCACTATCCCCACTGCTTTTTAATCTCTCACTTGAGCCATTAGCGATCTGGTTCCGTCAACAATTGGACGGAATTCGGATAGGTGACCAGAAATTGAGAATATTAATGTATGCAGATGACATACTTCTATGTCTGAATAACACCAGGAAAACGCTTCCCCTTGTTCTAGACATGTTTGAAACTTTCGGGGCAATTTCTGGCTATAAAATTAACATTTCAAAATCCGAACTTCTGTGGATAAACAAAAGAGAACAAAATATTAAGTACCCGTTTAGAGAAACATCTCAGATATCATATTTAGGTATAAAACTTAGTGCAAATCCAGAGGAGTGGTATAAGTTGAATTTTGCCAACTGTTTTTTAGAGTCTAAGAAAAAAATGGAAGGATGGGTTAATTTACCCATCTCATTAACTGCCAGAGTAACGCTTATAAAAACTATTATTTTTCCAAAATTGTTTTATCTTATTCAAAACATCCCTATGCCGATACATAAGACAGATATAATTAAATATAATAAAGCGTGTTCGAATTTCATATGGAAAGGCGCAAATGTGCGTATCTCAGTCGCCAGATTAATGAATAACAAAGATGCGGCAGGCCTCAACCTTCCGAATATACAGCTGTATAGTTTAGCATCTCGGGTTAAGATTGCCGTAGACTGGCTAACAGAACAAGATCAAGTAGCTGCATCGACTTGGGAAACCTCTTTGATAGCCCCGTTTGGTTTAGCTGCTATTCTCCACTGCCCAATCACTTCGTTACCTTCGACGTTTTTTTCATTAATTACATTCAGATATATAATTGCAGCGTGGCAAAAATGATGTGGGATAATCGATTGCTCTCCATATGTCTCTGACTACTTACCAATTATTGGCAATCCGATTTTTCCGCCAGGGTTGTCAGATAAAGTTTTTAGAGACTGGTCCGCTAAGGGGCTAGTTTATGTTAGCCAAATAGCAGATAAAGATCTCATTCCAGTTCAGTTTCGTGATTTAAGTGCCCAATTTGGGCTTACAAATAAAGACTTTTACGCCTTTTTACAGGTAAGACATCTGATAGCTGAGCTAAAGCAAAGATACGGTTTTGATTGGGCACTCCGGCAGATCCAAACTAGGATTAAACTATTTAAGATAGGGTATTATTCAATTGGCCCATTCTACGTTTTATTTAATCAAAAGCCCTCCGAAATACAGGTAGAATATATAGTCCAAAGATGGAATAAAATATTCCCAGAGACAGAAGGCTCAGTGGTGACAAATTCCTTCAAAGTAATTCAGAAAAGCTGGATTTTAACTTCATGGAGGGAATCACAGATCAAACTATCTCTTATGGCCTATTTAACACCAGATAGTTTGTCTAGATGGTATAAGACCCGAAAAGTATGTACGCGTTGCAGCGCCCCCTGTGCAGACTTATTCCATTGTTTTTGGTCCTGCCCAAAGATTGCCCAGTTTTGGGCGAAAATTTTTTATTGGATGAAAGTAACTCTCAAGGTGGATTATGAGATCCACCCTTTGGAAATATTTTTTTTGGCTCAAAACGCCCAGCGCGGGACTAAATTAATTAATATGATTATATTATTGGGCCGTATCTTAATATTGAGATCCTGGAAGGCTAAAACTGCTCCCACCCTAAAAGAGTTAAAAAAAGCACTAGTCACCCAAGTTATTTCGGAGCAATATAATCTGCAAAACCCAGCTGATGACCGTCTTGCAATATTTTTTAGACACTGGAAGACATTTATTTTATCTTGCCCACTCCCGATACAGATAATGTTAGTTAAACCATTTAGGGAAAATACCTATGTCCAATTGCAAGTACTTGCTGGACATTTCCCGGGGGCTTGGCTCAGGGAGGGTGTTGAGGAGGGTGTGGGGGGTGTGTGAGGACAGAGGGGACCTCTTCTCCCATTTCTTTTCCACTGGTTCCTTTTTTTTCTTTTTTTCTTCTCTTTTTTTTTTTTTTTTTTTTCCAATTCGTTATAAAGATTCAACCTTGCAATGCGGGGCAAGCATTGTGGTGTTAATATATCTAAAAAGGGAAGGATTGAAGATTTTTTTGTCCAAATGCTAGATGAAACATGGCTAGGGACAATTGTGAAGTGGCGGTATAACTTGTTGTTTTTTTTTTTGTTTGTATGCAAGGTTTTTCCATATATATGGAATATGAAGTGTCGTTTTTGTATCAAGTTTTGTTGAAATTTGCTGTTTGTGTTTTTCTTGTAAAAAAAAAATAATAATAAAAAAAAAAAAACAGAACTTTCCAAGATAACAATTTAATATCTATGGAATGCATGGGTTCAAACGGAACCCCTTGAAGAACTCTAAGAACTAAATTCAAACTCCAGGGAGGAGTAATAGGTCTAAATACAGGCTTAATTCTAGTTAAAGCCTGACAAAAAGACTGAACATCCGGTACATTTGCCAAACGTTTGTGAAGCAAAATTGACAAAGCAGAAATCTGTCCCCTTAAAGAACTTGCTGATAACCCTTTCTCCAATCCTTCTTGGAGAAAAGACAGAATCCTAGGAATCTTAGTTTACTCCATGAGTAACCCTTGGATTCACACCAATAAAGATATTTACGCCATATCTTATGATAGATTTTTCTAGTAACAGGCTTTCGAGCCTGTATCAAAGTATCAATGACCGAATCAGAGAATCCTCGCTTAGATAGAATCAAGCGTTCAATCTACAAGCAGTCAGCTGCAGAGAAATTAGCTTTGGATGTTGGAAAGGTCCTTGAATGAGAAGGTCCTGTCTCAAAGGAAGTTTCCACGGCGGCAGAGAGGACATGTCCACTAGATCCGCATACCAAGTCCTGCGTGGCCACGCAGGCGCTATCAGGATTACTGAAGCTCTCTCCTGTTTGATTCAAGCAATCATGCGTGGAAGGAGAGGAAAAACATAATTTATGCTTACCTGATAAATTTATTTCTCTTGTAGTGTGTTCAGTCCACGGGTCATCCATTACTTATGGAATATATTCTCTCCCCAACAGGAAATTGCAAGAGGATCACCCAAGCAGAGCTGCTACATAGCTCCTCCCCTCATATGTCATATTCAGTCATTCGACCAAAAATAAGACGAGAAAGGAGGAACCATAGGGTGCAGTGGTGACTGAAGTATTAAATAAAATTTAGATCTGCCTTAAAAAGACAGGGCGGGCCGTGGACTGAACACACTACAAGAGAAATAAATTTATCAGGTAAGCATAAATTATGTTTTCTCTTGTTAAGTGTGTTCAGTCCACGGGTCATCCATTACTTATGGGATACCAATACCAAAGCCAAGTACACGGATGATGGGAGGGATAAGGCAGGCACTTAAACGGAAGGAACCACTGCCTGTAGAACCTTTCTCCCAAAAACAGCCTCCGAAGAAGCAAAAGTGTCAAATTTGTAAAATTTTGAAAAAGTGTGAAGCGAAGAGCAAGTCGCAGCCTTGCAAATCTGTTCAACAGAGGCCTCATTCTTAAAGGCCCAGGTGGAAGCCACAGCTCTAGTGGAATGAGCTTTAATTCTTTCAGGGGGCTGCTGTCCAGCAGTCTCATAGGCTAAACGTATTATGCTACGAAGCCAAAAGGAGAGAGAGGTTGCCGAAGCTTTTTGACCTCTCCTCTGTCCAGAGTAAACGACAAACAGGGAAGAAGTTTGACGAAAATCTTTAGTTGCCTGTAAATAGAATTTCAGGGCACGGACTACATCCAGATTATGCAAAAGTCGTTCCTTCCTTGAAGAAGGATTAGGACATAATGACGGAACAACAATCTCCTGATTTATATTCCTGTTAGAGACTACCTTAGGTAAAAACCCAGGTTTAGTACGCAGAACTACCTTGTCTGAATGAAAAATCAGATAAGGAGAATCACAGTGTAAGGCAGACAATTCCGAGACTCTTCGAGCCGAGGAAATAGCCATCAAAAATAGAACTTTCCAAGATAAAAGTTTAATATCAACGGAATGAAGGGGTTCAAACGGAACTCCTTGAAGAACTTTAAGAACCAAGTTTAAGCTCCACGGAGGAGCAACAGTTTTAAACACAGGCTTAATCCTAGCTAACGCTTGACAAAAAGCCTGGATGTCTGGAACTTCTGCCAGACGCTTATGCAAAAGAATAGACAGAGCAGAAATCTGTCCCTTTAAAGAACTAGCTGACAAGCCTTTTTCCAAACCCTCTTGGAGAAAAGACAATATCCTTGGAATCCTAACCTTACTCCACGAGTAACTCTTGGATTCGCACCAATACAGGTATTTACGCCATATCTTATGGTAGATTTTTCTGGTAACAGGCTTTCGTGCCTGTATCAAAGTATCAATAACTGACTCGGAGAAACCACGCTTTGATAGGATCAAGCGTTCAATCTCCACGCAGTCAGTCTCAGAGAAATTAGATTTGGATGATTGAAAGGACCTTGTATTAGAAGGTCTTTCCTCAAAGGTAGAGTCCATGGAGGACAGGACGACATGACCACTAGGTCTGCATACCAGGTCCTGCGTGGCCACGCAGGCGCTATCAGGATCACCGATGCTCTCTCCTGTTTGATCTTGGCAATCAGTCGAGGGAGCAGAGGAAACGGTGGAAACACATAAGCCATGCTGAAGAACCAAGGAGCTGCTAGAGCATCTATCAGCTTCGCTCCCGGGTCCCTGGACCTCGAACCGTAAAGAGGAAGTTTGGCATTCTGGCGAGACGCCATGAGATCCAGATCTGGTTTGCCCCAACGATGGACCAGTTGAGCAAATACCTCCGGATGGAGTTCCCACTCCCCCGGATGAAAAGTCTGACGACTTAGAAAGTCCGCCTCCCAGTTCTCCACTCCTGGGATGTGGATCGCTGACAAGTGGCAAGAGTGAGACTCTGCCCAGCGAATTATCTTTGAGACTTCCAACATCGCTAGGGAACTCTTGGTTCCCCCTTGATGGTTGATATAGGCCACAGTCGTGATGTTGTCCGACTGAAATCTGATGAACCTCAGTGTAGCTAGCTGAGGCCAAGCTAGAAGAGCGTTTAATATTGCCCTTAGCTCCAGAATATTTATTGGGAGGAGTTTCTCCTCCTGAGTCCAGGATCCCTGAGCCTTCAGGGAATTCCAGACTGCGCCCCAGCCTAGGAGGCTGGCATCTGTTGTCACAATCGTCCAATCTGGCCTGCGAAAAGTCATGCCCCTGGACAGATGGACCCGAGATAACCACCAGAGAAGAGAATCTCTGGTCTTTTGATCCAGATTTAGTAGAGGGGACAAATCTGAGTAATCCCCATTCCACTGACTTAGCATGCACAACTGCAGCGGTCTGAGATGCAGGCGCGCAAATGGCACTATGTCCATTGCCGCTACCATTAAGCCGATTACTTCCATGCACTGAGCCACTGATGGGTGTGGAATGGAATGAAGGACCCGGCAAGCATCTAAGAGTCTTGATAACCTGGCCTCCGTCAAGTAAATTTTCATTTTTACAGAATCTATCAGAGTCCCTAGGAAGGAGACTCTTGTGCGTGGAGATAGAGAACTCTTTTCCACGTTCACTTTCCACCCATGCGACCTTAGAAATGCCAGAACTATCTCTGTATGAGACTTGGCAACTTGCAAGCTTGTCGCCTGTATCAGGATGTCGTCTAGATACGGAGCTACCGCTATGCCTCGCGGTCTTAGAACCGCCAGAAGAGAGCCCAGCACCTTTGTAAAGATTCTCGGGGCCGTAGCCAACCCGAAGGGAAGAGCTACAAACTGGTAATGCCTGTCTAGGAAGGCAAATCTGAGGAACCGATGATGATCTTTGTGAATCAGTATGTGAAGGTAGGCATCCTTTAAATCCACCGTGGTCATGTACTGACCCTCTTGGATCATGGGTAGGATAGTCCGAATAGTTTCCATTTTGAATGATGGAACTCTTAGGAATTTGTTTAAAATCTTTAGGTCCAGAATTGGCCTGAAGGTACCCTCTTTCTTGGGAACCACGAACAGTTTGAATAAAATCCCTGTCCTTGTTCCGTCCGCGGAACTGGGTGGATCACTCCCATTACTAGGAGGTCTTGTACGCAACATAGGAATGCCTCTTTCTTTAGTTGGTTTTCTGATAACCTTGAAAGATGAAATCTCCCTAGAGGAGGAGAAGTCTTGAAGTCCAGAAGATATCCCTGAGATATGATCTCCAACGCCCAGGGATCCTGGACATCTCTTGCCCACGCCTGGGCGAAGAGAGAAAGTCTGCCCCCCACTAGATCTGTTTCCGGATAGGGGGCCATCCCTTCATGCTGTCTTAGGGGCAGAAGCAGGTTTTCTGGCCTGCTTGCCCTTGTTCCAGGGCTGGTTAGTTTTCCAGGCCTGTCTGTAACGAGCAACGGTTCCTTCCTGTTTTGGAGCGGAGGAAGTTGACGTTGCTCCTGCCTTGAAGTTTCGAAAGGCACGAAAATAAGACTGTTTGGCCTTAGATTTGGCCTTGTCCTGAGGAAGGGTATGACCCTTACCTCCCGTAAGGTCAGCGATAATTTCTTTCAAGCCGGGCCCGAATAAGGTTTGCCCCTTGAAAGGAATATTAAGTAATTTTGATTTAGAAGTCACATCAGCTGACCAGGATTTAAGCCATAACGCTCTGCGCGCTTAAATGGCAAAACCGGAATTCTTAGCCGTTAGTTTAGTTAGATGTACAATGGCATCCGAAACAAATGCATTAGCTAGCTTAAGTGCTTTAAGCTTATCCATAATTTCATCCAATGGAGCTGAGTGGATGGCCTCTTCTAGAGACTCAAACCAAAATGCCGCAGCAGCAGTGAAAGGCGCAATGCATGCAAGGGGCTGTAAGATAAAACCTTGTTGAACAAACATTTTCTTAAGGTAACCCTCCAATTTTTTATCCATTGGATCCGAAAAGGCACAACTATCTTCCACCAGGATAGTGGTACGCTTAGCTAAAGTAGAAACTGCTCCCTCCACCTTAGGGACCGTCTGCCATAAGTCCCGCGTAGTGGCGTCTATTGGAAACATTTTTCTAAATACAGGAGGTGGGGAAAAGGGCACACCAGGTCTATCCCACTCCTTGCTAATAATTTCTGTAAGCCTCTTAGGTATAGGAAAAACGTCTGTACACACCGGTACTGCATAGTATCTATCCAGCCTACATAATTTCTCTGGAATCGCAGTCATTCAGAGCCGCTAAAACCTCCCCTAGCAATACACGGAGGTTCTCAAGCTTAAATTTAAAATTAGAGATCTCTGAATCCGGTTTCCCTGGATCAGATCCGTCACCTACAGAATGAAGCTCTCCGTCCTCATGTTCTGCAAACTGTGACGCAGTATCGGACATGGCTCTCGAAACACAAGCGCGCTCTAATCTTACCCCAGAGCGATCGCGCTTGCCTCTTAATTCTGGCAATTTAGATAATACTTCTGTCAGGGTATTATTCATAATATTAGCCATGTCTTGTAATGTGATTTGTATGGCCGTCCCTGATGCACTTGGCGCCACAATATCACGCGCCTCCTGAGCGGGAGGCGAAGGTACTGACACGTGAGGAGAGTTAGTCGGCATAACTTCCCCCTCGTTGTCTGGTGATAATTCCTTTATAGATAAAGACTGACCTTTATTATTTAAAGTGAAATCAATACATTTGGTACACATGTTTCTGTGGGGCTCCACAGTGGCCTTTAAACATAGTGAACAAACAGATTCATCTGTGTCAGACATGTTTAAACAGACTAGCAATAAGACTAGCAGACTTGGAAAACACTGTAAATAATTTTACAAGTAATAAAGAAAAACGCTACTGTGCCTTTAAGAAGCACAGAAAACTGTCACAGTTGAAATAACAATGAACCAAATCAGTTATAGCAATCAAATTTTCACAGTAAATGTATTAAGTTAGCAGAGCATTGCACCCACTTGCAAATGGATGATTAACCCCTTAAAACCCAAACGGTTTTTTATAGCAAAAAAACGTTTTTTAATACAGTCAAAAAACCACTGTCACAGGTCTGCTGTGACTGATTACCTCCCTCAAAATGACTTTTGAAGTCCCTTAAGCTGTCTGGAGACGACCCGTGTCAAGCAGAATGAAGCAGGAAGACAGAGCCTGAATTTTTGCTGCGTCAAAAGAGCGCCAAAATAGGCCCCTCCTACTCAATATTACAATATTGGGAGTTTCAGTTAACTGATTCTATGCAGAAATATTGTCAGCCATGTGGAAAAATGTTATGCCCCAACAAGTTTTATCACCTATGTACCTCACAAAACGATTAAACATGCCAGCAGAATCGTTTTAAACATCCCTTTTTTAAGGAGCATGTATCTCTATTGATAAGCCTGATACCAGTCTACCTACTGCATTTAAGGCTTATAACATAACTTCAGTATTAATAGCATTTTCTCAGTCAATTCCAGTCCTTAGAAAATTACTTTACTGTATATATTTAAACCAGCCTGCTAACAGTCGCTCTCACTGTATTAAAGGCTTTTACTTACATTACATCGGTATCAGCAGTATTTTCTTAGTCAATTCCATTCCTTAGAAAAATAATTTACTGCACATACCTCGTTTGCAGGGTTCCCCGCACGCCATTCCCTTTCTGAAAGTTACCCCACTCTTCAGAATATGCGAGAACAGCCAGTGGATCTTAGTTACTGCCGCTAAGATCATAGAAAACGCAGGCAGATTCTTCTTCCAATACTGCCTGAGAATAAACAACACACTCCGGTGTCATTTTAAAATAACAAACTTTTGATTGAAGAATAAACTAAGTATAAAAACACCACAGACCTCTCACAACATCCTATCTATTAAGTTGCAAGAGAATGACTGAATATGACATATGAGGGGAGGAGCTATGTAGCAGCTCTGCTTGGGTGATCCTCTTGCAATTTCCTGTTGGGGAGAGAATATATTCCATAAGTAATGGATGACCCGTGGACTGAACACACTTAACAAGAGAAAGGTGGAATCACATAAGCTAGGCTGAACTTCCAAGGCACTGCCAGGGCATCTATCAGTTCGGCCTGTGAATCCCTTGACCTGGATCCGTATCTTGGGAGCTTGGCATTCTGTCGAGACGCCATTAGATCCAACTCTGGTCTGCCCCATCTGAGAATCAGTGAGACAAATACCTCCGGATGGAGTTCCCACTCCCCCGGATGAAAAGTCTGATGACTTAGAAAATCCGCTTCCCAATTTTCTACTCCTGGGATGTAGATTGCCGACAGATAACAAGAGTGGGTCTTCACCCATCGTTTTATCTTGGATACTTCTATCATCGCTAAGGAACTCCTTTTTCCCCCCTGACGATTGATATATCCCACAGTCGTGATGTTGTCCGACTGGAACCTGATGAATTTGGCCGAAGCCAACTGAGGCCACGCCTGAAGCGCATTGAATATTGCTCTCAGTTCCAGAATATTGATTGGAAGTAGAGACTCCACCTGAGTCCAAACACCCTGAGCCTTCAGGGAGTTCCAGACTGCACCCCAGCCCAGAAGACTTGTCACTATCACCCACGAGGGTCTGCAGAAACAAGTCCCCTGGGACAGATGATCCGGCGACAACCACCAAAGAAGAGAGTCTCTGGTCTCTTGATCCAGATTTATCTGTGGAGATAAATTTGCATAATCCCCATTCTACTGTCCGAGCATGCACAGCTGCAGTGGTCTGAGATGAAAGCGGGCAAACGGGATTATATCCATTGCCGCTACCATTAATCCAATGACTTCCATGCACTGAGCCACTGATGGCCGATGAATGGACTGAAGTGCTCGGCAAGTATTCAGAATCTTTGTCTTTCTGACCTCTGTCAGAAATATTTTCATGTCTACCGAGTCTATAAGAGTCCCCAAAAATGGAACCCTTGTCCGTGGAACTAATGAACTCTTTTCTATGTTCACTTTCCAACCGTGAGATCTCAGGAAAGACAATACTATGTCCGTGTGAGATTTTCTCAATTGATAATTCGACGCCTGAATCAGAATATCGTCCAGATAAGGCGCTACTGCTATGCCCCACGGTCTGAGAACCGCTAAAAGAGACCCCAGAATATTTGTGAAAATTCTGGGTGCTGTGGCAAGACCGAAAGGAAGAGCCACGAACTGATAATGTTTGTCCAGGAAGGCAAACCTTAAGAACCGATGATGATCCTTGTGAATAGGGATATGAAGGTATGCATCCTTCAAGTCCACGGTAGTGATATATTGACCCTCCTGAATCATTGGTAAGATTGTTCGCATAGTCTCCATTTTGAACGATGGGACTCTAAGAAATTTGTTTAGACACTTGAGATCCAAAATGGGTCTGAAAGTTCCTTCTTTTTTGGGAACTACAAAAAGATTTAAGTAAAAACAGAATTTATGTTTACCTGATAAATTACTTTCTCCAACGGTGTGTCCGGTCCACGGCGTCATCCTTACTTGTGGGATATTCTCTTCCCCAACAGGAAATGGCAAAGAGCCCAGCAAAGCTGGTCACATGATCCCTCCTAGGCTCCGCCTACCCCAGTCATTCGACCGACGTTAAGGAGGAATATTTGCATAGGAGAAACCATATGTTACCGTGGTGACTGTAGTTAAAGAAAATAAATTATCAGACCTGATTAAAAAAACCAGGGCGGGCCGTGGACCGGACACACCGTTGGAGAAAGTAATTTATCAGGTAAACATAAATTCTGTTTTCTCCAACATAGGTGTGTCCGGTCCACGGCGTCATCCTTACTTGTGGGAACCAATACCAAAGCTTTAGGACACGGATGAAGGGAGGGAGCAAATCAGGTCACCTAAATGGAAGGCACCACGGCTTGCAAAACCTTTCTCCCAAAAATAGCCTCAGAAGAAGCAAAAGTATCAAATTTGTAAAATTTAGAAAAAGTGTGCAGTGAAGACCAAGTCGCTGCCTTACATATCTGATCAACAGAAGCCTCGTTCTTGAAGGCCCATGTGGAAGCCACAGCCCTAGTGGAGTGAGCTGTGATTCTTTCAGGAGGCTGCCGTCCGGCAGTCTCATAAGCCAATCGGATAATGCTTTTAATCCAGAAGGAGAGAGAGGTAGAAGTTGCTTTTTGACCTCTCCGTTTACCAGAATAAACAACAAACAAAGACAAAGTTTGTCTGAAATCCTTAGTAGCTGCTAAGTAAAATTTGAGAGCACGAACTACATCCAAGTTGTGCAACAAACGTTCCTTCTTTGAAACTGGATTAGGACACAAAGAAGGCACAACTATCTCCTGGTTAATGTTTTTGTTAGAAACAACTTTTGGAAGAAAACCAGGTTTAGTACGCAAAACCACCTTATCTGCATGGAACACCAGATAAGGAGAAGAACACTGCAGAGCAGATAATTCTGAAACTCTTCTAGCAGAAGAAATTGCAACCAAAAACAAAACTTTCCAAGATAATAACTTAATATCAACGGAATGTAAGGGTTCAAACGGAACCCCCTGAAGAACTGAAAGAACTAGGTTGAGACTCCAAGGAGGAGTCAAAATTTTGTAAACAGGCTTGATTCTAACCAGAGCCTGAACAAAGGCTAGAACATCTGGCACAGCTGCCAGCTTTTTGTGAAGTAACACAGACAAGGCAGAAATCTGTCCCATCAAGGAACTTGCAGATAATCCTTTTTCCAATCCTTCTCGAAGGAAGGATAGACTCTTAGGAATCTTAACCTTGTCCCAAGGGAATCCTACAGATTCACACCAACAGATATACCGAATTATGTGGTAATTTTTCTGGTTACAGGCTTTCAGGCCTGAACAAGAGTATTAATAACAGAATCTGAGAACCCTCGCTTTGATAAGATCAAGCGTTCAATCTCCAAGCAGTCAGCTGGAGTGGGTCGAACGGACCTAGAACAAGAAGGTCTCGTCTCAAAGGTAGCTTCCATGGTGGAGCCGATGACATATTCACCAGATCTGCATACCACGTCCTGCGTGGCCACGCAGGAGCTATCAAAATCACCGACGCCCTCTCCTGATTGATCCTGGCTACCAGCCTGGGGATGAGAGGAAACGGCGGGAACACATAAGCTAGTTTGAAGGTCCAAGGTGCTACTAGTGCATCCACTAGAGCCGCCTTGGGATCCCTGGATCTGTACCCGTAGTAAGGAACTCTGAAGTTCTGACGAGAGGCCATCAGATCCATGTCTGGAATGCCCCACGGTTGAGTGACTTGGGCAAAGATTTCCGGATGGAGTTCCCACTCCCCCGGATGCAATGTCTGACGACTCAGAAAATCCGCTTCCCAATTTTCCACTCCTGGGATGTGGATAGCAGACAGGTGGCAGGAGTGAGACTCCGCCCATAGAATGATTTTGGTCACTTCTTCCATCGCTAGGGAACTCCTTGTTCCCCCCTGATGGTTGATGTATGAACTTGGCCCTCGCTAGCTGAGGCCAAGCTTTGAGAGCATTGAATATCGCTCTCAGTTCCAGAATATTTATCGGTAGAAGAGATTCTACCCGAGACCAAAGACCCTGAGCTTTCAGGGATCCCCAGACCGCGCCCCAGCCCATCAGACTGGCGTCGGTCGTGACAATGACCCACTCTGGTCTGCGGAAGGTCATCCCTTGTGACAGGTTGTCCAGGGACAGCCACCAACGGAATGAGTCTCTGGTCCTCTGATTTACTTGTATCTTCGGAGACAAGTCTGAATAGTCCCCATTCCACTGACTGAGCATGAACAGTTGTAATGGTCTTAGATGAATGCGCACAAAAGGAACTATGTCCATTGCCGCTACCATCAAACCTATCACTTCCATGCACTGCGCTATGGAAGGAAGAGGAACGGAATGAAGTATCCGACAAGAGTCTAGAAGTTTTGTTTTTCTGGCTTCTGTCAGAAAAATCCTCATTTCTAAGGAGTCTATTATAGTTCCCAAGAAGGGAACCCTCGTTGACGGAGATAGAGAACTCTTTTCCACGTTCACTTTCCATCCGTGAGATCTGAGAAAGGCCAGGACAATGTCCGTGTGAGCCTTTACTTGAGGAAGGGACGACGCTCGAATCAGAATGTCGTCCAAGTAAGGTACTACAGCAATGCCCCTTGGTCTTAGCACCGCCAGAAGGGACCCTAGTACCTATGAGAAAATCCTAGGAGCAGTGGCTAATCCGAAAGAAAACGCCACGAACTGGAAATGCTTGTCCAGGAATTCAAACCTTAGGAACCGATGATGTTCCTTGTGGATAGGAATATGTAGATACGCATCCTTGAAATCCACCTTGGTCATGAATTGACCTTCCTGGATGGAAGGAAGAAGTGTTCGAATGGTTTCCATCTTGAACGATGGAACCTTGAGAAACTTGTTCAAGATCTTGAGATCTAAGATTGGTCTGAACGTTCCCTCTTTTTTGGTAACTATGAACAGATTGGAGTAGAACCCCATCCCTTGTTCTCCTAATGGAACAGGATGAATCACTCCCATTTTTAGCAGGTCTTCTACCCAATGTAAGAATGCCTGTCTTCTTATGTGGTCTGAAGACAACTGAGACCTGTGGAACCTCCCCCTTGGAGGAAGCCCCTTGAACTCCAGAGAATAACCTTGGGAGACTATTTCTAGCGCCCAAGGATCCAGAACATCTCTTGCCCCAGCCTGAGCGAAGAGAGAGAGTCTGCCCCCCACCAGATCCGGTCCCGGATCGGGGGCCCGCATTTCATGCTGTCTTGGTAGCAGTGGCAGGTTTCCTGGCCTGCTTTCCTTTGTTCCAGCCTTGCATAGGTCTCCAGGCTGGATTGGCTTGAGAAGTATTACCTTCCTGCTTAGAGGACGTAGCCCTTGGGGCTGATCCGTTTCTGCGAAAGGGACGAAACTTAGGTTTATTTTTGGTCTTGAAAAGACCTATCCTGAGGAAGGGCGTGGCCCTTGCCCCCAGTGATATCAGAGATAATCTCTTTCAAGTCAGGGCCAAAGAGTGTTTTCCCCTTGAAAGGAATGTCAAGCAATTTGTTCTTGGAAGACGCATCCGCTGCCCAAGATTTTAACCAAAGCGCTCTGCGCCACAATAGCAAACCCAGAATTTTTTCGCCGCTAACCTAGCCAATTGCAAGGTGGCGTCTAGGGTGAAAGAATTAGCCAATTTAAGAGCACGAATTCTGTCCATAATCTCCTCATAAGAAGAAGAATTACTAATAATCGCCTTTCCTAGCTCATCAAACTAGAAACACGCGGCTGCAGTGACAGGGACAATGCATGCATTTGGTTGTAGAAGGGAACCTTGCTGAACAAACATCTTTAGCAGACCTTCTAATTTTTTATCCATAGGATCTTGGAAAGCACAACTATCTACTATGGGTATAGTGGCGCGCTTGTGTAGAGTAGAAACCGCCCCCTCGACCTTGGGGACTGTCTGCCATCAGTCCTTTCTGGGGTCGACTATAGGAAAACAATTTTATAAATATGGGGGGAGGTACTAAAGGTATACCGGGCCTGTCCCATTCTTTACTAACAATGTACGCCACCCGCTTGGATATAGGAAAAGCTTCGGGGGGCCCCGGGGCCTCTAAGAACTTTTCCATTTTACATAGTGGTTCTGGAATGACCAGATAATCACAATCATCCAAATTGGATAACACCTCCTTAAGCAGAGCGCGGAGATGTTCCAACTTAAATTTAAAAGTAATCACATCAGGTTCAGCTTGTTGAGAAATGTTTACTGAATCTGAAATTTCTCCCTCAGACAAAACCTCCCTGGCCCCCTCAGACTGGTGTAGGGGCCCTTCAGAAACCATATCATCAGCGTTCTCATGCTCTACAGAATTTTCTAAAACAGAGCAGTCGCGCTTTCGCTGATAAGTGGGCATATTGGCTAAAATGTTTTTGATAGAATTATCCATTACAGCCGTTAAATGTTGCATAGTAAGGAGTATTGGCGCACTAGATGTACTAGGGGCCTCCTGTATGGGCAAGACTGGTGTAGACGAAGGAGGGGATGATGCAGTACCATGCTTACTCCCCTCACTTGAGGAATCATCTTGGGCATCATTTTTACTAAATTTTTTGGTTTCCCCACAGTCAGAACACAATCTATCTGGTAGTTCAGACATGTTAAACAGGCATAAACTTGATAACAAAGCACAAAAAACGTTTTAAAATAAAACCGTTACTGTCACTTTAAATTTTAAACTAAACACACTTTATTACTGCAATTGCGAAAAAGTATGAAGGAATTGTTCAAAATTCACCAAAATTTCACCACAGTGTCTTAAAGCCTTAAAAGTATTGCACACCAAATTTGGAAGCTTTAACCCTTAAAATAACGGAACCGGAGCCGTTTTTATATTTAACCCCTTTACAGTCCCTGGAATCTGCTTTGCTGAGACCCAACCAAGCCCAAAGGGGAATACGATACCAAATGATGCCTTCAGAAAGACTTTTCTATGTATCAGAGCTCCACACACATGCAGCTGCATGCCATGCTGTCCTCAAAAACAAGTGCGCCATACCGGCGCGAAAATGAGGCTCTGACTATGATTAGGGAAAGCCCCTAAAGAATAAGGTGTCAAAAACAGTGCCTGCCGATATAATCATATCAAAATACCCAGAATAAATGATTCCTCAAGGCTAAATATGTGTTAATAATGAATCGATTTAGCCCAGAAAAAGTCTACAGTCTTAATAAGCCCTTGTGAAGCCCTTATTTACTATCTTAATAAACATGGCTTACCGGATCCCATAGGGAAAATGACAGCTTCCAGCATTACATCGTCTTGTTAGAATGTGTCATACCTCAAGCAGCAAGAGACTGCACACTGTTCCCCCAACTGAAGTTAATTGCTCTCAACAGTCCTGTGTGGAACAGCCATGGATTTTAGTTACGGTGCTAAAATCATTTTCCTCATACAAACAGAAATCTTCATCTCTTTTCTGTTTCTGAGTAAATAGTACATACCAGCACTATTTTAAAATAACAAACTCTTGATTGAATAATAAAAACTACAGTTAAACACTAAAAAACTCTAAGCCATCTCCGTGGAGATGTTGCCTGTACAACGGCAAAGAGAATGACTGGGGTAGGCGGAGCCTAGGAGGGATCATGTGACCAGCTTTGCTGGGCTCTTTGCCATTTCCTGTTGGGGAAGAGAATATCCCACAAGTAAGGATGACGCCGTGGACCGGACACACCTATGTTGGAGAAACCCCTGTCCCGGCTTTGGAACAGGACAAATTACTCCCATGGTATAGAGGTCTTTTACACAGCTTAATAACGCCTCTCTTTTTATCTGGTCTACAGATAATCGTGAAAGATGAAAACTCCCCCTTGGGAGAAAATCCTTGAATTCTAGTTGATACCTGTGGGTCACTATTTCTAGTGCCCAAAAGTCCTGAACATCTCTTGCCCAAGCCTGAGCAAAGAGAGAAAGTCTGCCCCCTACCAGATCCGGTCCCGGATCGGGGGCCACCCCTTCATGTTGTCTTGGAAACAGCAGCTGGCTTTTTGGATTGTTTACCTTTATTCCAAGTCTGGTTAGGTCTCCAGACTGACTTAGATTGAGCAAAATTCCCTTCCTGCTTTGTAGAGGAAGAAGAAGCAGAGGGTCTTCCTTTATAGTTTCGAAAGGAATGAAAATTATTCTGTTTACCCCTCATTTTAACAGACTTATCCTGAGGTAGGGAATGGCCTTTACCTCCAGTAATGTCAGAAATTATCTCCTTCAATTCAGGCCCGAATAGGGTCTTACCTTTAAAAGGAATAGCCAAAAGCTTAGATTTTGATGACACATCAGCAGACCACGATTTGAGCCATAACGCTCTATGCGCCAGAATGGCAAAACCTGCATTTTTTGCTGCTAATTTAGCAATTTGAAAAGCAGCATCAGTAATAAAAACATTAGCTAGCTTGAGAGCCTTAATTCTATCCAGAATATCATCTAATGGAGTCTCAACCTTTAGAGACTCTTCTAGGGCCTCAAACCAAAAGGCTGCTGCAGTAGTTACTGGAACAATGCAAGCCGTAGGTTGTAAAAGAAAACCTTGATGAATAAATCATTTCTTTAAAAGACCCTCTAATTTTTTATCAGAGCATAAGTTTAGGCCTAACCGGAGCTTATGTCTGTTGCCTACTGAGCCAAAATGTACTGCGCTTTTTTGTGTTTTCTCAGGGGCATAGTACCGTCTGCTTACTTCTGAATCCTACTCAGGCATGTGACCTGCTCCTCATTAACCCTTGCAGATTGTGATGCTAACTGTTACTGTACTTCCTCATTCTATCAAACTTTTATACTTCGTTCTGGGATCTTTCCACTTGATGCTGGGATAAGAAGACTAATGGCCAGGATTTGTCTGATAAGGAAATATCCCACAAACATTACAGTGTGGTCTCTGTCTTCACTGTGAGTTCCTGACTCTGTGTAAGACCTGGCTTGTTTGTCGTCCCTTCTGGTTCCTGATCTCTGGCTTGTTTCTGACATTGCTGATCTCTGTGTTGCTGACCCCGGCTCGTCTGAGTACCCACTATGGCTTTGACTCCTGGACTGTCATTTGGCTTTTGGACTTCTTGTAATTTTTTAATAAAGGTGTGATTAATTTAGCATTTCACATCCATGTCTGATTCCTGGTACCCTGACAGTATTATACTATATACTATATGACACTGAAGTCTGGAATACAATCACGAGTTTAGGTACTAGATGGGGGGGGGGGGTAAATTCCACATTTACAGAGTCTTTAGCACCATTTATTGAATGCAAAACATGTGCTTTGAATATAAATACTTGAAATTGCAATGTTCTTCACATATAAAACAATGTTCTTTTTATTTTAAAATACTAATTTCAATATTAAGAAAATACATGTGTCATTTATACTGTAGAAAAGCAATTTTTTATATTGTTTTGTTTGAAGGAGTGAGGGCTTTAACGTGAGTTTAACTGATTTTTTCTAATAGGGATATTAAAGTCTGTTATTGTTGTAATAATTCTAATCACTAAGCTGAGTCTTATACTTAATAGAAATCATTGCAATATGCATTATTCCTCTATTTAAACAGATTTTACCTTTTATTTATTTTTCCCTACATTTGTGCAGTGTCCATTACTGCCTGTCACAAGGAGGGGGAGGGCTCTACTAGAAGGCTTTATCTAGCCTGATGTCAATAGACTAGATAACAGGGAGTCAGACTTGCTCATGCTGAGATAAGTCCGAATATAACCTAAGTTTCAAAGATGTCAGTTCCCATATCACATTGGGGGCTACACTGAGAATTTCTAAGTGCTCATTATGAAAGAAAGCAAGTAAGTTGTTTGCTGGGTTTTTTTTTTTTACACAATCTGTTTAGTTTTAGGTCTACTTTGATTTAACATATTTGTTTTTCACCCAAGGAGCACTGTTTAATAACCCTTCTGTTACCTGTAGAGAAATGGGCTGTAAACGTGCTGTAAGGTTCACTTATTACATGACCCCAATAAACAATTTCTAATATGTCAGAAATATAAGTGAGTGCTACAAACTATATATATTTAATAAACTGGCTATGATTATGGCTACGAGCCAAAATGCGTAAGCGGTTGTGCTGCGCTCCACATGTTTGTTTGCTGTGTACTATTTTAAGAAGTTTGGATGAATAAAGTTTTGGATTTTATTGAAGTGAGACGATCCACTCTTTTCTTCATGCTTTTGCACCAGCTATAGTCTTGCTTCATCTATCACCTCTGTTACGGAGCGAATGAGACCTCCCCCTTAATGACCTCATTGCTCAAGCGCTACTAACACTGTAGTGGTCAGTGTCGTGGTTGGTGAAGGCACGCTGATATCTGTTGGTGTTACAGTAGAGAGTCCCATAAGGTGCACATGTAAAAAGCAGAGTGGGGCTTGTACTGGATGATGCAGCCAAGTCTTTATATGACTACACCATACGTGGGTCACCACTGGACCGCAGAACCAAACTGTGAGTTTCTGATTTTCATCTCTAGAGGTGCTTCTTCCTGAGTGTGTCATAACTGTTACAGGTATTGAGGAACCACCTTTTACTGCTGACTGAGACTAATCAGCTTAACTGTTCAACCTGTACTAGCAGGGACTCTAATTTTTGCATCAATCTTTTGTTGTAATAAACGGATGCCTTGTGTAAGCACAATAACAACAAAACTCACCTTGGCAAGCTGCATGTCTTGCACTTGAATCTTCTGAAATAAAAAAGGTACAGTGAAAGTAAACAAATATGCAATAGCAAAAAAAATAAAAATAAGTCTGGACAAGTCTTGTAGACGGGAATGTGAGGAGCTAACAAGAGAGGAGGAGAGACGGAGGTCATGCTCAGAGAAGGGGATGGGAGGGAGAGTATCTGGATATGAGGTTGGAGATATAGGGTGGAGCAGTGTTATTGAGAGCTTTGAATGTTAGAGTCAGGAATTTGTGTTTTATTCTGTTGGTTATAGGAAGCCAATGAAGAGACGGACAGAGAGATGCAGCAGATGAGGAGCGAAGTGTAAGGAAGATCAGCCTGCCACAGACATTTATTATGGATTGTAAGGGGGATAGACGGCAGCTAGGGAGGCCAGATAGGATGGAGTTGCAATAGTCAAGGCAGGAAATTATAAGAGAGTGGATTAAAGTCTTAGTTGTGTCTTGTGTGAGGAAGAGGCGAATTTTGGAGATATTTTTTAGGTGGAGGCAGCAGGAATTGGCCAAAGACTGGATGTAGGGAATGAAAGAGAAATCTGAGTCAAGTGTGACCCCAAGATATCGAGCATGCGGGGTTGGGGTATTGATGTTATTATCAACAGTTAGAGAAAGTTAGGGGGTACAAATTTTGGAAGAAGGGGGTGAAATAAGGAGCTCCGTTTTGGAGAGATTAAGCCTAAAAGGATACTAAACCCAATTTTTTTTTTCTTTCATGATTCAGATAGAGCATGCAATTTTAAGCAACTTTCTAATTTACTCCTATTATCAATATTTCTTCGTTCTCTTGCTATCTTTATTTAAAAAAGAAGGCATCTAAGATAAGGAGCCAGTCATTTTTTTCAAAGTAGTCTAGCTGCAGACTGGAGCTCCACTCTAGACAGGAAACATGTGACCTCCACTGATTCTCGACAGGAAACATGTGACCTACACTCAAAGCTTTTTTTTTTATTTAATCAACTTTAATGTAACAAACAACCTATAGACAATCATTCTGAAAACGAAACATTTTGCAGCTTTCTTGTTCTTCTTTTTTTTTTTTTTTAAATAATTTTTATTGAGGTATTCAAAGTATACATAAATATAATCAGATAGTACTCATGGCAACATGCCTAAAGACATACAGCAGGATTCATACATATAACACATAGGCATGTCTTAAAACCTTGAATAACAGTAGATTCTCAACAGGAGAATATGCACCTGGCCACGTGTGATACCTCATTTTATATATAGAACATGTTAGTTTGGACAAATCAAGAATAACTCAGCAAATGTAGATTCTGAGACCTGGCATTTGTAGGAGGGTTTTGAACTAGAACATGTAGGTCCTTATGGGTCCAACTCATTTATCATCAGATATTGTAGGAGACATCCCTCTAAACTATAAAAAGGGCACATACCCCACTAAGGGGATATGTGGGGAGGATTACAGTGAGAGGGTGTTGAATCCAGTTCTCCAGAAACCCTTAAGGGTACTATAGGCTTGTGCCAAGCCTCAAGTTGCAAAAAAAATTAGGAGAAGTACAGGTACAGAAGCCTGCTAGGAAGTGCATAGAGATATAACATCATTGAGTTCCCATAGTTACATTAGAACATTCAAACAACAATAAAAGCAATATTATGGATATCATGTATGCAGTTCTAAAAAAACATTAGTGTTAGCTGTGTATGCCACGAAAATCACATCAGACCAAATATCTGCCATAATAATACCTATTATATGTTGCAATGGGGTTTATATAGGGGGGGAGTAAGTGCCTATTTGGCAAAAAAGTATTCAGATATTGCCCTGCACATTGTGGGAACCTTAGATATTCATTCGTATTTTATAGAAGAACTATATGTACATGTTCACACTGCAATATATACATTTATGTAGTGTGGCTCTCATAGACATGTAAATTAAGCATAATACAACAATCCAAGGAATAGTTACAGTAAAACTTGTACAGGCTGCAGGAGTTCAATAGTATAAGTTGTAGCGTGGTGGGCCTCATCTTCAAACTTTACAGTTATCATTAAAGTGCCCAAATCCTAAACCCCAGGGGGTATATCGTGCAGAAGCCAGTTACTTTATTATGTCACATTATGTTAAGCCGAGCCTGCAGGTCCCGGACTCCTACAGTGCTGGAAATTTCACCCGACACCAACTCTCAGAAGGGCGCCACAGCAGCAAGTGCCCTCTGAAGCCCGGAGTGTCATCCCCAGAGCCAAAATTGTACCCGAGTCTTTGTAAACCGCAGAACAACAACAGGCCGCCCGCAGCCCATGATCACCAGCAGGGCCACATATCCGGGAGCCGGCCGCTCTCCCCGCCGTGACCCCCCAGGCGACACCAGCCCGGCTATCTTTACTCAGGTAGGCATCCGCTGCTTCTGTACTACTCCATACACTGACGAAGGCGGGCCCTCCGCCCACGCCCGTGTGTTTCTCCGGTGCCAGTGCTTCTCGATCCTGCATGACCAGCGATCCACACGTGTCTGCTAGAGTTATCGCAGAGGCGCCATCTTTTAACTGCTTCATTTCAGGTGAGGCGCATTCACTGAAAACATCCCCAGCATCTGCTAGGGCCGTGCCTTTCAATTCTTTTGCTGTATCAGGCCCAGAAAAGTCGCCATCAGTGCGCTGGGCTCCAACTATTGCGATAAGGCGATCAAATCTGTCATTTATTAGTCGCTCAGACTCAGCAAATAGCACTTGTATTGTGGCATATAGTTCTGCCCCCATGATCAAGGTGATGGTTAACTTACTCTGAAAGTAAATACAGAGACACACTAATTACTCTGCTTACCCCGGTTCCCCGGGGGGGGGTGCTGAGTTCTCTTCCTTTACAGGCCGCCAAGAGATCTCCGCGGCCCAGTCTGGAAAGCTTCTTTTCTCTCAATATAGATAGATTCCAATCCAGCAGGATGTTATGCACCTCATGTGGATCAAATTCTTTCTGGATGGATATGCAAAATCTGGATTACAAGGCGGATTGCAATTTTTTCTTTACAGAGCTCCCAGTTTAGCAGCCATCTTAGGCCATAGCCCGGACACGCCCCCCTTTCTTGTTCTTCTTAATGTGCACTCACAGTGGTTTATGCTGATTGTCATTTATAAGGTAACCACTGTGAGTGCACATTAAGAAGAACAAGAAAGCTGCAAAATGTTTCGTTTTCAGAATGATTGTCTGTAGGTTGTTTGTTACATTAAAGTTGATTTAAAAAAAAAAAAAGCTTTGAGTGGAGGTCACATGTTTCCTGTCTAGAGTGGAGCTCCAGTCTGCAGCTGGACACTTCTCTATTTTTTTGGTTCAGACCACTGGACAGCACTTGTTTAATGGTGGGTGCATTTAGCCACCAATCAGCAAGCACAACCCAGGTTGTGAACCAAAAATGGGCCGGCTTCTAAACTTACATTCTTGCTTTTAAAATAAAGATAGCAAGAGAATGAAGAAAAAAAAATGATAATATGAGTAAATTAGAAAGTTGCTTAAAATTGCATGCTCTATCTGAATCATGAAAGAAAAAAATTGGGTTCAGTGTCCCTTTAAGGTAATGAGAGGACATCCAGGATGAAATATTAGAAAGACAGTTAGTAGTGCCAAGAGTTGGTAATGAAGGGGATAGGTCTGGTGCAGAGAGGTAGATTTGGGTATCATCGCATACAAATGCTATTGAAACTCAAGGGACATTATTAAGGTGCCTAAGGATGATGTATAAAATTGAGAAGAGAAGGGGTCCAAGGACAGAGCCTTGTGGTGTCCCAACAGAAAGTGGTGAAGGATCAGAGGATGTGCCAGAGAAGGTTACATTAAAGGTCCAGTTAGTGAGGTGGGAGGAGAACCTCAAGAGGGCTGTGTCGCAGATGCAGAAGGATTGGAGCAAGAAAGTGTGGTCAACTGTGTCAAAGGCTCCAGACAGATCGAGAGAGATTAAAAGAGAAAAGTGGCCTTTTGATTTTGCTGTAATTAGTAACCTTAAAGGGACAGTCATCAATTGAATTGTTATTGTTTTAAAAGATAGAAAAACAGAATTTATGTTTACCTGATAAATTTCTTTCTCCAACGGTGTGTCCGGTCCACGGCGTCATCCTTACTTGTGGGATATTCTCTTCCCCAACAGGAAATGGCAAAGAGCCCAGCAAAGCTGGTCACATGATCCCTCCTAGGCTCCGCCTACCCCAGTCATTCGACCGACGTTAAGGAGGAATAATAGCATAGGAGAAACCATATGGTACCGTGGTGACTGTAGTTAAAGAAAATAAATTATCAGACCTGATTAAAAAACCAGGGCGGGCCGTGGACCGGACACACCGTTGGAGAAAGAAATTTATCAGGTAAACATAAATTCTGTTTTCTCCAACATAGGTGTGTCCGGTCCACGGCGTCATCCTTACTTGTGGGAACCAATACCAAAGCTTTAGGACACGGATGAAGGGAGGGAGCAAATCAGGTCACCTAAATGGAAGGCACCACGGCTTGCAAAACCTTTCTCCCAAAAATAGCCTCAGAAGAAGCAAAAGTATCAAACTTGTAAAATTTGGTAAAAGTGTGCAGTGAAGACCAAGTCGCTGCCCTACATATCTGATCAACAGAAGCCTCGTTCTTGAAGGCCCATGTGGAAGCCACAGCCCTAGTGGAATGAGCCGTGATTCTTTCGGGAGGCTGCCGTCCGGCAGTCTCGTAAGCCAATCTGATGATGCTTTTAATCCAAAAAGAGAGAGAGGTAGAAGTTGCTTTTTGACCTCTCCTTTTACCTGAATAAACAACAAACAGGGAAGATGTTTGTCTAAAATCCTTTGTAGCATCTAAATAGAATTTTAGAGCGCGAACAACATCCAAATTGTGCAACAAGCGTTCCTTCTTTGAAACTGGTTTCGGACACAGAGAAGGTACGATAATCTCCTGGTTAATGTTTTTGTTAGAAACAACTTTTGGAAGAAAACCAGGTTTAGTACGTAAAACCACCTTATCTGCATGGAACACCAGATAAGGAGGAGAACACTGCAGAGCAGATAATTCTGAAACTCTTCTAGCAGAAGAAATTGCAACTAAAAACAAAACTTTCCAAGATAATAACTTAATATCAACGGAATGTAAGGGTTCAAACGGAACCCCCTGAAGAACTGAAAGAACTAAATTGAGACTCCAAGGAGGAGTCAAAGGTTTGTAAACAGGCTTGATTCTAACCAGAGCCTGAACAAAGGCTTGAACATCTGGCACAGCTGCCAGTTTTTTGTGAAGTAACACCGACAAGGCAGAAATCTGTCCCTTCAGGGAACTTGCCGATAATCCTTTTTCCAATCCTTCTTGAAGGAAGGATAGAATCCTAGGAATCTTAACCTTGTCCCAAGGGAATCCTTTAGATTCACACCAACAGATATATTTTTTCCAAATTTTGTGGTAAATCTTTCTAGTTACAGGCTTTCTGGCCTGAACAAGAGTATCGATAACAGAATCTGAGAAACCTCGCTTCGATAAAATCAAGCGTTCAATCTCCAAGCAGTCAGCTGGAGTGAAACCAGATTCGGATGTTCGAACGGACCCTGAACAAGAAGGTCTCGTCTCAAAGGTAGCTTCCAAGGTGGAGCCGATGACATATTCACCAGATCTGCATACCAAGTCCTGCGTGGCCACGCAGGAGCTATCAAGATCACCGACGCCCTCTCCTGATTGATCCTGGCTACCAGCCTGGGGATGAGAGGAAACGGCGGGAACACATAAGCTAGTTTGAAGGTCCAAGGTGCTACTAGTGCATCCACTAGAGCCGCCTTGGGATCCCTGGATCTGGACCCGTAGCAAGGAACTTTGAAGTTCTGACGAGAGGCCATCAGATCCATGTCTGGAATGCCCCAAAGTTGAGTGACTTGGGCAAAGATTTCCGGATGGAGTTCCCACTCCCCCGGATGCAATGTCTGACGACTCAGAAAATCCGCTTCCCAATTTTCCACTCCCGGGATGTGGATAGCAGACAGGTGGCAGGAGTGAAACTCCGCCCATAGAATAATCTTGGTCACTTCTTCCATCGCTAGGGAACTCCTTGTTCCCCCCTGATGGTTGATGTACGCAACAGTCGTCATGTTGTCTGATTGAAACCGTATGAACTTGGTCCTCGCTAGCTGAGGCCAAGCCTTGAGAGCATTGAATATCGCTCTCAGTTCCAGAATATTTATCGGTAGAAGAGATTCTTCCCGAGACCAAAGACCCTGAGCTTTCAGGGATCCCCAGACCGCGCCCCAGCCCATCAGACTGGCGTCGGTCGTGACAATGACCCACTCTGGTCTGTGGAATGTCATCCCTCGTGACAGGTTGTCCAGGGACAGCCACCAACGGAGTGAGTCTCTGGTCCTCTGATTTACTTGTATCTTTGGAGACAAGTCTGTATAGTCCCCATTCCACTGACTGAGCATGCACAGTTGTAATGGTCTTAGATGAATGCGCGCAAAAGGAACTATGTCCATTGCCGCTACCATCAACCCGATCACTTCCATGCACTGAGCTACGGAAGGAAGAGGAACGGAATGAAGTATTCGACAAGAGTCCAGAAGCTTTGTCTTTCTGGCCTCTGTTAGAAAAATCCTCATTTCTGAGGAGTCTATAATTGTTCCCAAGAAGGGAACCCTTGTTGACGGGGATAGAGAACTCTTTTCCACGTTCACTTTCCAGCCGTGCGATCTGAGAAAGGCCAGGACGATGTCCGTGTGAGCCTTTGCTCGAGGGAGGGACGACACTTGAATCAGAATGTCGTCCAGGTAAGGTACTACTGCAATGCCCCTTGGTCTTAGCACAGCTAGAAGGGACCCTAGTACCTTTGTGAAAATCCTTGGAGCAGTGGCTAATCCGAAAGGAAGCGCCACGAACTGGTAATGTTTGTCCAGGAATGCAAACCTTAGGAACCGATGATGTTCCTTGTGGATAGGAATATGTAGATACGCATCCTTTAAATCCACCGTGGTCATGAATTGACCTTCCTGGATGGAAGGAAGGATAGTTCGAATGGTTTCCATCTTGAAAGATGGGACCTTGAGAAATTTGTTTAAGATCTTGAGATCTAGGATTGGTCTGAATGTTCCCTCTTTTTTGGGAACTATGAACAGATTGGAGTAGAACCCCATCCCTTGTTCTCTCAATGGAACAGGATGAATCACTCCCATTTTTAACAGGTCTTCTACGCAATGTAAGAACGCCTGTCTTTTTATGTGGTCTGAAGACAACTGAGACCTGTGGAACCTTCCCCTTGGGGGAAGTCCCTTGAATTCCAGAAGATAACCCTGGGAGACTATTTCTAGCGCCCAAGGATCCAGAACATCTCTTGCCCAAGCCTGAGCGAAGAGAGAGAGTCTGCCCCCCACCAGATCCGGTCCCGGATCGGGGGCCGATATTTCATGCTGTCTTGGTAGCAGTGGCAGGTTTCTTTGCCTGCTTTCCCTTGTTCCAGCCTTGCATTGGTCTCCAAGCTGGCTTGGCCTGAGAAGTATTACCTTCTTGCTTAGAGGACGTAGCACCTTGGGCTGGTCCGTTTTTACGAAAGGGACGAAAATTAGGTCTATTTTTTGCCTTGAAAGGCCGATCCTGAGGAAGGGCATGGCCCTTACCCCCAGTGATATCAGAGATAATCTCTTTCAAGTCAGGACCAAACAGCGTTTTCCCCTTGAAAGGAATGTTTAGTAGCTTGTTCTTGGAAGACGCATCAGCCGACCAAGATTTCAACCAAAGCGCTCTGCGCGCCACAATAGCAAACCCAGAATTCTTAGCCGCTAACTTAGCCAATTGCAAAGAGGCGTCTAGAGTGAAAGAATTAGCCAATTTGAGAGCATTGACTCTGTCCATAATCTCCTCATAAGGAGGAGATGTACTAGGGGCCTCCTGAGTGGGCAAGACTCGTGTAGACGAAGGAGGGAATGATGCAGTACCATGCTTACTCCCCTCACTTGAGGAATCATCTTGGGCATCATTGTCATTATCACATAAATCACATTTATTTAAATGAATAGGAATTCTGGCTTCCCCACATTCAGAACACAGTCTATCTGGTAGTTCAGACATGTTAAACAGGCATAAACTTGATAAGAAAGTACAAAAAACGTTTTGAAATAAAACCGTTACTGTCACTTTAAATTTTAAACTGAACACACTTTATTACTGCAATTGCGAAAAAACATGAAGGAATTGTTCAAAATTCACCAAACTTTCACCACAGTGTCTTAAAGCCTTGAAAATATTGCACACCAATTTTGGAAGCTTTAACCCTTAAAATAACGGAACCGGAGCCGTTTTAAGCTTTAACCCCTTTACAGTCCCTGGTATCTGCTTTGCTGAAACCCAACCAAACCCAAGGGGAATACGATACCAAATGATGCCTTCAGAAGTCTTTTGTAAGTATCAGAGCTCCTCTCACATGCGACTGCATGCCATGCCTCTCAAAAACAAGTGCGCAACACCGGCGCGAAAATGAGACTCTGCCTATGCTTTGGGAAAGCCCCTAAAGAATAAGGTGTCTAAAACAGTGCCTGCCGATATTATTATATCAAAATACCCAGAATAAATGATTCCTCAAGGCTAAATAAGTGTTAATATCAATCGATTTAGCCCAAAAAATGTCTACAGTCTAAATAAGCCCTTGTGAAGCCCTTATTTACAATCGTAATAAACATGGCTTACCGGATCCCATAGGGAAAATGACAGCTTCCAGCATTACATCGTCTTGTTAGAATGTGTCATACCTCAAGCAGCAAAGGACTGCAAACTGTTCCCCCAACTGAAGTTAATGCTCTCAACAGTCCTGTGTGGAACAGCCATGGATTTTAGTTACGGTTGCTAAAATCATTTTCCTCATACAAACAGAATTCTTCATCTCTTTTCTGTTTCTGAGTAAATAGTACGTACCAGCACTATTTGAAAATAACAAACTCTTGATTGAATAATGAAAAACTACAGTTAAACACTAAAAAACTCTAAGCCATCTCCGTGGAGATGTTGCCTGTACAACGGCAAAGAGAATGACTGGGGTAGGCGGAGCCTAGGAGGGATCATGTGACCAGCTTTGCTGGGCTCTTTGCCATTTCCTGTTGGGGAAGAGAATATCCCACAAGTAAGGATGACGCCGTGGACCGGACACACCTATGTTGGAGAAATCCCTTTATTACCCATTCCTCATATTTGCATAACCAACACTGTTATAGAAATACACTTTTTACCTTTGTGATTACCTTGTATCTAAACATCTGTCTGATCACATGACTTTTTTATTTATTATCTATTGACTTGCATTTAGTATTGTGTTGTGCTAAATCTTAAATAACTCCTCGGGCGTTAACACAATGTTATCTATATGGCCTACATGAACTAGCAGTCTCCTGTTGTGAAAAGCAAATACAAAAGCATGTGATTAAGAAGCTGTCTATAGTGGCTTAGAAACAGGCAGAAATGTAGAGGTTTAAATGTTATAAAGTATATTAATATAACAATGTTGGTTGTGCAAAGCTGGGGAATTGGTAGTAAATGCATTACTTATCTTTTAAAACAATAACAATGTTAGTGTAGACTGTCCCTTTAATGATTGCAGTTTCTGTGGAGTGTTGGGGAAATCAAGATTGCAATGGATCAATAAGGGAATTTATTGTGAGGAAACATGATAAACATGTATATACAAGCATTTCCAGAAGTTCTGAGGCAAGAGGAGTGGGAAAATAGGGCGGTAGTTGGATGGGGATGATGGATCAAGAGAAGATTTTTTGAGGATAGGTGTAATTAGTGCATGTTTAAGGAATGAGGGGAATATACCAGTGCTGAGGGAGAAAATAAAAATATGTGTGAGGATAGGAGTAAGAGAAGGAGAGATGGAGGGCAATAGTTGTGATGGGATCAAGGGGACCGGTAGTGAGGTGAGAGTAGGATATAAGGGCAGAAACTTCTTCCACAGTAGCAGGAGCAAAAAAGCTGAATCTGTGGCTTTGTGGGTTTTGAACAACAGCGAACGGTTGAGTGATGATTTAATTTCTGATGGAATCTATCTATTTAAACATATATATGTGTGTGTGTGTCTATAAATGGGTATATTTATGTGTAAATATGTATGTGAACACATACATATATATATATATTTTTACATATACACACAGACACATATATTCCCAAAACAAAGTTGCAGTCTGGGGATTTTTCACAGCAAAGTCAGCTTTATTAGATGATGTTTCAGAGATGTAAACTCTCTTTCAAAAGTCTCACTTTTGATCTGATTTTGATCTCTCTCTCTCTCAGCGCAGTTCGCGCACAAGCAAAAAAATTAGCACACCACTTGTAATGTGGCCATGTGTTTGTTTACTATAGAAAAGAAAAGAAAAAAAAAAAAGTAAAACAATTTACCTTTCTCTGTATTTGTGAGCACAACACACGAAAGGGTCACTGAATTCAAAAATGAACCTGATGAGTACTTCCGAACACTTGTAACAGTTATCATGTTGTCCTCTATGACTACTTTGTCTTCTTTTATACTTGGCTTTCCCTCATTCATCCATATTATCTTAGGGTTTGCGGTTCCAGAAACAGAACATTGAGTGATCATTTCATCAGATATTTTGGTAGACAAATTATTGCCTTCTGCAAAAAAACAAAAACAAACAGTTATTTATAATCTTTCTTATGTAAATATAACCTATTCTAAATTGTGTGCTAATATTTTATCTACTTTTACATAATTAGATTATATGCTGTAGGGATCCTTAAATTTGCTCTCTTAAGTTTTACTAGCGCTATTATTATCAGTTATTTGCAGCTCTATAACATAGGTAGAATATGCACAGCTAGCATTTATAAGAGCAAATCAGTGGGGTTTAAGGGGCTGACTAAAGAGAGGAGGAATTGAGGTAAGGAAGGTTAACGTACATTGTATGCATCCCTGAACAATAGAGTGTTTTAGGAGTATTTGAAACTTTGAAAACTAGTAGAGCGTCTTGTGGAGCGAGGCAGAGAGTTCCACTAGATAGGGTCCATCCTTGAGAAGTCCTGTAGATGAGGGTGTGAGAAGATAACAAGAGAGGAGGAGAACAGAGTGAAGGGGACAGGAGGGAGAGTCTTACTGAGGATCATGTAGCGCCTAACCTCTACCTATACCTGGACTTATTATCTGGTTTAAGGCCACTGGCTCTGTTCTCTTGACTATTCTGCTATTTTTCTTATTTGCTGTGACACCTGGTTCTTGACTGGGGTAATATCCTACATTTAATCTGTGAGTGAAAAATGTACAAAAACATCATTTATGTAAGAACTTACCTGATAAATTAATTTCTTTCATAGTGGCAAGAGTCCATGAGCTAGTGACGTATGGAATATACATTCCTACCAGGAGGGGGCAAAGTTTGCCAAACCTCAAAATGCCTATAAATACACCTCCCACCTAACTCATACCTTAGTTTAACGTGTAGCCAATAAGTGAGGTGTAAAAGAAGGAGTAAAAAGCATACAAAAAGAGGAACTGGAAAAAATAAAGTGCTTTATACAAAAAAACCATAACCACCAAAAATAGGGTGGGTCTCATAGACTCTTGCCACTATGAAAGAAATGAATTTATCAGGTAAGTTCTTACATAAATTATGTTTTCTTTCATGTAAGTGGCAAGAGTCCATGAGCTAGTGACGTATGGGATATAATACCCAAGATGTGGAAATCCAGAGTCACTAGAGAGGGAGGGATAAAATAACAACAGCTAAATCCGCGGAGAAATTAAATTAAAAATAACAGAATTTATGTTTACCTGATAAATTACTTTCTCCAACGGTGTGTCCGGTCCACGGCGTCATCCTTACTTGTGGGATATTCTCTTCCCCAACAGGAAATGGCAAAGAGCCCAGCAAAGCTGGTCACATGATCCCTCCTAGGCTCCGCCTACCCCAGTCATTCGACCGACGTTAAGGAGGAATATTTGCATAGGAGAAACCATATGTTACCGTGGTGACTGTAGTTAAAGAAAATAAATTATCAGACCTGATTAAAAAAACCAGGGCGGGCCGTGGACCGGACACACCGTTGGAGAAAGTAATTTATCAGGTAAACATAAATTCTGTTTTCTCCAACATAGGTGTGTCCGGTCCACGGCGTCATCCTTACTTGTGGGAACCAATACCAAAGCTTTAGGACACGGATGAAGGGAGGGAGCAAATCAGGTCACCTAAATGGAAGGCACCACGGCTTGCAAAACCTTTCTCCCAAAAATAGCCTCAGAAGAAGCAAAAGTATCAAATTTGTAAAATTTAGAAAAAGTGTGCAGTGAAGACCAAGTCGCTGCCTTACATATCTGATCAACAGAAGCCTCGTTCTTGAAGGCCCATGAGGAAGCCACAGCCCTAGTGGAGTGAGCTGTGATTCTTTCAGGAGGCTGCCGTCCGGCAGTCTCATAAGCCAATCGGATAATGCTTTTAATCCAGAAGGAGAGAGAGGTAGAAGTTGCTTTTTGACCTCTCCGTTTACCAGAATAAACAACAAACAAAGACAAAGTTTGTCTGAAATCCTTAGTAGCTGCTAAGTAAAATTTGAGAGCACGAACTACATCCAAGTTGTGCAACAAACGTTCCTTCTTTGAAACTGGATTAGGACACAAAGAAGGCACAACTATCTCCTGGTTAATGTTTTTTGGAAGAAAACCAGGTTTAGTACGCAAAACCACCTTATCTGCATGGAACACCAGATAAGGAGAAGAACACTGCAGAGCAGATAATTCTGAAACTCTTCTAGCAGAAGAAATTGCAACCAAAAACAAAACTTTCCAAGATAATAACTTAATATCAACGGAATGTAAGGGTTCAAACGGAACCCCCTGAAGAACTGAAAGAACTAGGTTGAGACTCCAAGGAGGAGTCAAAATTTTGTAAACAGGCTTGATTCTAACCAGAGCCTGAACAAAGGCTAGAACATCTGGCACAGCTGCCAGCTTTTTGTGAAGTAACACAGACAAGGCAGAAATCTGTCCCATCAAGGAACTTGCAGATAATCCTTTTTCCAATCCTTCTCGAAGGAAGGATAGACTCTTAGGAATCTTAACCTTGTCCCAAGGGAATCCTGCAGATTCACACCAACAGATATACCAAATTATGTGGTAATTTTTCTGGTTACAGGCTTTCAGGCCTGAACAAGAGTATTAATAACAGAATCTGAGAACCCTCGCTTTGATAAGATCAAGCGTTCAATCTCCAAGCAGTCAGCTGGAGTGGGTCGAACGGACCTAGAACAAGAAGGTCTCTCAAAGGTAGCTTCCATGGTGGAGCCGATGACATATTCACCAGATCTGCATACCAAGTCCTGCGTGGCCACGCAGGAGCTATCAAAATCACCGACGCCCTCTCCTGATTGATCCTGGCTACCAGCCTGGGGATGAGAGGAAACGGCGGGAACACATAAGCTAGTTTGAAGGTCCAAGGTGCTACTAGTGCATCCACTAGAGCCGCCTTGGGATCCCTGGATCTGTACCCGTAGTAAGGAACTCTGAAGTTCTGACGAGAGGCCATCAGATCCATGTCTGGAATGCCCCACGGTTGAGTGACTTGGGCAAAGATTTCCGGATGGAGTTCCCACTCCCCCGGATGCAATGTCTGACGACTCAGAAAATCCGCTTCCCAATTTTCCACTCCTGGGATGTGGATAGCAGACAGGTGGCAGGAGTGAGACTCCGCCCATAGAATGATTTTGGTCACTTCTTCCATCGCTAGGGAACTCCTTGTTCCCCCCTGATGGTTGATGTATGAACTTGGCCCTCGCTAGCTGAGGCCAAGCTTTGAGAGCATTGAATATCGCTCTCAGTTCCAGAATATTTATCGGTAGAAGAGATTCTACCCGAGACCAAATACCCTGAGCTTTCAGGGATCCCCAGACCGCGCCCCAGCCCATCAGACTGGCGTCGGTCGTGACAATGACCCACTCTGGTCTGCGGAAGGTCATCCCTTGTGACAGGTTGTCCAGGGACAGCCACCAACGGAATGAGTCTCTGGTCCTCTGATTTACTTGTATCTTCGGAGACAAGTCTGAATAGTCCCCATTCCACTGACTGAGCATGAACAGTTGTAATGGTCTTAGATGAATGCGCACAAAAGGAACTATGTCCATTGCCGCTACCATCAAACCTATCACTTCCATGCACTGCGCTATGGAAGGAAGAGGAACGGAATGAAGTATCCGACAAGAGTCTAGAAGTTTTGTTTTTCTGGCTTCTGTCAGAAAAATCCTCATTTCAAAGGAGTCTATTATAGTTCCCAAGAAGGGAACCCTCGTTGACGGAGATAGAGAACTCTTTTCCACGTTCACTTTCCATCCGTGAGATCTGAGAAAGGCCAGGACAATGTCCGTGTGAGCCTTTACTTGAGGAAGGGACGACGCTCGAATCAGAATGTCGTCCAAGTAAGGTACTACAGCAATGCCCCTTGGTCTTAGCACCGCCAGAAGGGACCCTAGTACCTATGAGAAAATCCTAGGAGCAGTGGCTAATCCGAAAGAAAACGCCACGAACTGGAAATGCTTGTCCAGGAATGCAAACCTTAGGAACCGATGATGTTCCTTGTGGATAGGAATATGTAGATACGCATCCTTGAAATCCACCTTGGTCATGAATTGACCTTCCTGGATGGAAGGAAGAAGTGTTCGAATGGTTTCCATCTTGAACGATGGAACCTTGAGAAACTTGTTCAAGATCTTGAGATCTAAGATTGGTCTGAACGTTCCCTCTTTTTTGGGAACTATGAACAGATTGGAGTAGAACCCCATCCCTTGTTCTCCTAATGGAACAGGATGAATCACTCCCATTTTTAGCAGGTCTTCTACCCAATGTAAGAATGCCTGTCTTCTTATGTGGTCTGAAGACAACTGAGACCTGTGGAACCTCCCCCTTGGAGGAAGCCCCTTGAACTCCAGAGAATAACCTTGGGAGACTATTTCTAGCGCCCAAGGATCCAGAACATCTCTTGCCCAAGCCTGAGCGAAGAGAGAGAGTCTGCCCCCCACCAGATCCGGTCCCGGATCGGGGGCCCGCATTTCATGCTGTCTTGGTAGCAGTGGCAGGTTTCCTGGCCTGCTTTCCTTTGTTCCAGCCTTGCATAGGTCTCCAGGCTGGATTGGCTTGAGAAGTATTACCTTCCTGCTTAGAGGACGTAGCCCTTGGGGCTGATCCGTTTCTGCGAAAGGGACGAAACTTAGGATTATTTTTGGTCTTGAAAAGACCTATCCTGAGGAAGGGCGTGGCCCTTGCCCCCAGTGATATCAGAGATAATCTCTTTCAAGTCAGGGCCAAAGAGTGTTTTCCCCTTGAAAGGAATGTCAAGCAATTTGTTCTTGGAAGACGCATCCGCTGCCCAAGATTTTAACCAAAGCGCTCTGCGCCACAATAGCAAACCCAGAATTTTTTCGCCGCTAACCTAGCCAATTGCAAGGTGGCGTCTAGGGTGAAAGAATTAGCCAATTTAAGAGCACGAATTCTGTCCATAATCTCCTCATAAGAAGAAGAATTACTAATAATCGCCTTTCCTAGCTCATCAAACTAGAAACACGCGGCTGCAGTGACAGGGACAATGCATGCAATTGGTTGTAGAAGGGAACCTTGCTGAACAAACATCTTTAGCAGACCTTCTAATTTTTTATCCATAGGATCTTGGAAAGCACAACTATCTTCTATGGGTATAGTGGCGCGCTTGTGTAGAGTAGAAACCGCCCCCTCGACCTTGGGGACTGTCTGCCATCAGTCCTTTCTGGGGTCGACTATAGGAAAACAATTTTATAAATATGGGGGGAGGTACTAAAGGTATACCGGGCCTGTCCCATTCTTTACTAACAATGTACGCCACCCGCTTGGATATAGGAAAAGCTTCGGGGGGCCCCGGGGCCTCTAAGAACTTTTCCATTTTACATAGTGGTTCTGGAATGACCAGATAATCACAATCATCCAAATTGGATAACACCTCCTTAAGCAGAGCGCGGAGATGTTCCAACTTAAATTTAAAAGTAATCACATCAGGTTCAGCTTGTTGAGAAATGTTTCCTGAATCTGAAATTTCTCCCTCAGACAAAACCTCCCTGGCCCCCTCAGACTGGTGTAGGGGCCCTTCAGAAACCATATCATCAGCGTTCTCATGCTCTACAGAATTTTCTAAAACAGAGCAGTCGCGCTTTCGCTGATAAGTGGGCATATTGGCTAAAATGTTTTTGATAGAATTATCCATTACAGCCGTTAAATGTTGCATAGTAAGGAGTATTGGCGCACTAGATGTACTAGGGGCCTCCTGTATGGGCAAGACTGGTGTAGACGAAGGAGGGGATGATGCAGTACCATGCTTACTCCCCTCACTTGAGGAATCATCTTGGGCATCATTTTTACTAAATTTTTTTATGACATAAAATACATATAGTTAAATGAGAAGGAACCTTGGTTTCCCCACAGTCAGAACACAATCTAACTGGTAGTTCAGACATGTTAAACAGGCATAAACTTGATAACAAAGCACAAAAAACGTTTTAAAATAAAACCGTTACTGTCACTTTAAATTTTAAACTAAACACACTTTATTACTGCAATTGCGAAAAAGTATGAAGGAATTGTTCAAAATTCACCAAAATTTCACCACAGTGTCTTAAAGCCTTAAAAGTATTGCACACCAAATTTGGAAGCTTTAACCCTTAAAATAACGGAACCGGAGCCGTTTTTATATTTAACCCCTTTACAGTCCCTGGAATCTGCTTTGCTGAGACCCAACCAAGCCCAAAGGGTAATACGATACCAAATGATGCCTTCAGAAAGACTTTTCTATGTATCAGAGCTCCACACACATGCAGCTGCATGCCATGCTGTCCTCAAAAACAAGTGCGCCATACCGGCGCGAAAATGAGGCTCTGACTATGATTAGGGAAAGCCCCTAAAGAATAAGGTGTCTAAAACAGTGCCTGCCGATATAATCATATCAAAATACCCAGAATAAATGATTCCTCAAGGCTAAATATGTGTTAATAATGAATCGATTTAGCCCAGAAAAAGTCTACAGTCTTAATAAGCCCTTGTGAAGCCCTTATTTACTATCTTAATAAACATGGCTTACCGGATCCCATAGGGAAAATGACAGCTTCCAGCATTACATCGTCTTGTTAGAATGTGTCATACCTCAAGCAGTAAGAGACTGCACACTGTTCCCCCAACTGAAGTTAATTGCTCTCAACAGTCCTGTGTGGAACAGCCATGGATTTTAGTTACGGTGCTAAAATCATTTTCCTCATACAAACAGAAATCTTCATCTCTTTTCTGTTTCTGAGTAAATAGTACCTACCAGCACTATTTTAAAATAACAAACTCTTGATTGAATAATAAAAACTACAGTTAAACACTAAAAAACTCTAAGCCATCTCCGTGGAGATGTTGCCTGTACAACGGCAAAGAGAATGACTGGGGTAGGCGGAGCCTAGGAGGGATCATGTGACCAGCTTTGCTGGGCTCTTTGCCATTTCCTGTTGGGGAAGAGAATATCCCACAAGTAAGGATGACGCCGTGGACCGGACACACCTATGTTGGAGAAATAAATACGTTTTCTTAAATTTTGTCCCAAAAAACTCAAATCAAAGGCACTAGAATTAAACTAAGATAAGTGCCTGAAGAACCTTTCTACCAAAGGCTGCTTCCGAAAAAGCAAACACAACAAAATGGTAAAATTAAGAAAAAAGCATGCAAAGGAAAACCAAGTTACTGCTTTGCAAATTTAATCAACTGAAGCTTCATTCTTGACAACTCAAGAAAAGGCAACTGATCTAGTAAAATTTGCTGTAATTCTCTGAGGCGGAGACTGTCCCGCTTTCAAGTAAGTTTTGTGAATCAAAATTTTCAATCAAAATGCCAGAGAATTAGCAGAGGCTTTCTGACCTTTCCTGGAGCCAGAAAAAATAACAAATAGACTAGAAGTTTTACTGAAATCTTAAATAGCCTCAACATAATATTTCAAAGCTCTTACCCCATCCAAAGAATGAGAAAACCTTACAAGAGTATTCTTAGAATTAGGACACAAAGAAGGAACAACAAATTCCTTATTGAATTCACAACTTTAGGCAAAAATGTAAATGAAGTCAGGGGGGCGGAGCCTGGCTGATCAGGAAGTTGGCCGCGTGATGTAAGAGCTCCCAGGCCCTGATCCCTTAAAACCCTAATATAACCCATATGTTACCTGTTTAATATAAAATAAAACATTCCCCTTGGCAGTTAGACCCCTTGTGTCCCCTTGCGATATCCTGGAGGAAAGGCTGCGGGCAGTATTTCACCGGGCTCACACAGTGATCACGGCCCAGGCTGACACAGTGCGCACTTCCTTGCGCATAGAGGAAAAGTTGCGGCGCCAGTGTACACACCGGATGGGGGAAAACAAACACAAAAGAATAGCCCAGCAGAGATACGAATAGCCCAGAGAGTGAGCAGTGATCGGGAGTTAAGAAGGTGAGACATCAGGCTAGGCGGCCACAGCAGCGGTGCGTAGAGACACGCCATAAAGTGTGGGGGCTAACCAGACACCGCAGATACAGAGCGGAGCGCTCTGGAAGTACCCGCTGAATATACACACTGCGGGAGGCAAAGGGGGTAAAATTTACAAGTAAGCAGCACGCAGTAGGAGAGGGGCCCTGCAAAGCAAGAGTGCGACATGAGGAAGCAACATAGAGACAGGATAGGCTGAGCACCTCCTGTTTGGGAAAAAAAAAAATAAACCTAAAAAAGAAAAAAAAAAAAGGAAGAAAAATAAATGAAAAATTTGGGACACTTTACTACAGAAATACAGCAGCTAAATCTTCAGGCAGCCATTTGAATAAAGTAGCTGCACAGACCTCAAAGAACTGTGTTAAAAGATCTAAAGGGCACACTGCTTAAGAAACTACACTAAACATTGCAGACCTCACTCTGAAGGGGCCATTAAAAAATCTTGTGCTCAGCTGGAGGTGTACACAGAACAGACCGAATAAAGCAAAGACACTGCTAATAAGTCACAGCCAACCATTTAGTTTACGCCACATGCTGGAGGGTGCTGGCAACATGCCAGGCCGCAGACTCAACAGAATAGATAACACACCACGCTCCAAAACTTTACAACAATATTTGAGGCCTGTGGATTCCACATCTGACACCCAAACTGAAACAGTGGGGATGGACCAGCAAAGGGATATACCGACTGTCACAGGGGGCACTGCCTTATCTGCAACGGGGCTCACGAAAGAGGACTTGTTACCACTCTGTACAAAGCAAGACCTTAAAGAAATGATATCAGAGGTCAAAAACTGGTATGGTGAGTTGAAAAAAGATGTCACCCGTGTAACGCAGAGGGTCACGACACTGGAGGAAGATCATAACATCATGGACACTGACATACAACACATGTCGCAGCTGGTATATGCACAGGATGAAACTATCCACCATTTACTTGAGAAAGTGGAAGACCTGGATAACCGGGGGAGGAGAAATAATATGATCCCAGAGTCCATTCTCCCGGCTGCTTTAGAAGGTTGCCTGCAGGCTTTATTCAGAATGATTAAAGACGACAACAATGCACCAGATGTGCAAATAGAAAGGGCGCACAGAGCACTTAGAGCAACCCCCCCCCCCCAAGGCCCCCCCGAGAGACGTGATTCTTAAAATGCTCCACTTTAAGGACAAAGAGGAAATCATGAAACACGCCAGAGCGAAACAAGAGATCACCCATGCGGGAAACCGGATACAAGTCTTTCAGGACCTCAGCCCTACTACGCTCCAGAAGCGGAGAGAACTCCAGTATGTCACAAAAGTATTGCAGGAGCAGAGAATTACGTACAGATGGGGTTTCCCAGTCTGTATAATTGCTACAAGGGGAAGTAACACAGCGGTACTCAAGTCTACGGAGGATTTGCCACACTTCTGCGAAATTCTGCAGATAAAGATTCAACCCCCAGAGATGATCCAACAACCAGGAAAAAGTAGCCATCAAACAGAGCAGAGGACACCACCACTGACAGCAAGAAATTCAGACAAGCACGGGAGGGAACCTGGAGTGAAAGAACAACTACTGGGGGACCCTGCACAGGGACTGACTGCCGATGTGTAACACCAAAAGGGGACATTTGATATGAAACATGGACTACAGGTCGTATGCTAAATAAGCCTATCTATACTTTACTTAATAGGGTTTGGGGACAGGGATACTGCCCTCATTATATTGTTTATATTGTTTAGAATTGTATTGTTGCATAGTTTTGCTCTCTAATTTGTTATTTACATTCTCTTGTATAGATTGAAACTTGTTTTATCTCAATTACTGCCATTAACAGTTACAGAGCTTGGCGTCAGGACACTGTGATTTGCTGTTCTCATTACATCCATCTGACACTCTTTCCTTCCTTATTAGACACGCACACGCAACCAGGGGTCCACAGAGACACGCAATTCATCAGCGAATACGGTAAGCCTACTTTATACTTAGACACCTAAGAGCACCAAAAGCTAGGGGTAACACCTCACAGATAACAATTCAATTATGCCACGACAAACCGGAGACACCGGGGACTGCACTACGCCCAGATACATTACATTGCTGACAATAAACGCAAAGGGACTTAATAGCCCGGAAAAGCGCTCCATTGCCTTTAACAACTTATACAGAGAGTCGGGTGATATCCTATTCATTCAGGAAACGCATTTTAAAAAGGGCAGAGAGCCAAAATTTTTGAGCAGCAAGTATAAAACCGCATATCTGGCCTCAGGAAACTCCAAGAAAGGTGGGGTGGGAATCTTCATAAGAAATAATGTTCATTTTAGTCCGACCAGAGTTATAAAGGACCCCAATGGCTTATACTTAGTAGTGACGGGGACAATGTTTGGCACACCAACCACATTGGTAAATATATATCTCCCCAATCAGGGACAGCAGTTGTTATTCAAACAAGTTATGAATCTGATACTAGAACACTCAAAAGGAATAATTCTTTTAGGGGGAGATTTCAATCTACCACTAGACCCTACACTAGACACCTCTTTAGGACACTCTAGCAGCCATCAGAGAGTAATCAGAACAATTCACACCCAGTTGCATCAGCTCAAATTACATGACGTGTGGCGGACAAGGAACCCACAAAAACGCGACTACACTTTCTATTCCCACCCACACCACCTCTATACTAGAATAGACTATCTCCTCACAGATCAGATAGGCTTGGGGAGAGTAGTGAACTCCACTATTTTACCAATGACATGGTCGGACTACGCCCCAGTTGTATGCAAACTGCATTGGCCAAATCTACCTATGAGGCCCTTTATGTGGCGACTAGATGAACACATGCTCAACGACGCGCTGACTAAATCAGAGGTTGATACAGCCATAGGGTACTACTTCAGGGAAAACCTGACTGGAGATATCTCAGCTTCCACTGTGTGGGAGGCACACAAATGTGTGCTGAGGGGGGAATTTATCAGGCTCAAGGCGAGGGAAATAAGGAATAATAGGCAGTTTGTTAACTCTACAACCTCCCAAATCAAGTACTGGGAAACCCAACTCAAGCTTAGCCCCGACTCCCCGGAAATTTTAAGGAGACTGACCACTGCCAGACAAGACCTAAACAACCACTTGGTGAAGGTATACCAGGAGCAGGCTACCAGACTACAACAGAAATACTTTGACACTAAAGATAAAATAGGACCCGCATTAGCTAAGACGCTCAAGAGAAAACAACTAGACACACATGTATACTCCATGACGGATCACACAGGGCAAACTCACAGGGACAGTCCATAGATAGCAGAAACTTTCAGGCGCTACTACCAGGGACTATATAACATTCAGAACTACACTAGCCAGGAGGAAATAGAGGGATTTTTAACAGACACACAACTGAGCGCCCTAAAGAGGGAGGACAGTGAGTACCTGGACTCTCCTATCACACACAATGAGATTAAGACTGCAATAAGAAACATGCCCAGTGGTAAAAGCCCAGGACCTGACGGTCTTAGCACACGATACTACAAGACCTACGTGCACCACCTGTTGGTCCCACTGTCAGCTTTATTTAATTCTATATTAAAAGAGAAGGGATTCTCAGACAACATGCTTGAGCACACATAACGGTAATCCACAAGACAGGCAAAAAACCAGACAATCCGGAAAACTATAGACCTATCTCTCTGCTTAACACTGACATCAAGATATTTGCAAAAATATTAGCCACTAAGATTAATACATTTCTCCCAGATTTAATTCACCCAGATCAGGTGGGGTTTGTGCCTGGCCGTGAGGCCAGGGACAACACCCTAAGAACATTTCAAATTATAACATGTTAAATCACAAGAAATTCCCATGGTATTAATTTCCACAGATGCTGAGAAAGCGTTTGATAGAGTACACTGGGGCTTTCTCAAGTCAGTTTTACAAAATATGAAGTTCAGCGACACCTTCATAAATTTGATTTTCACTCTTTACACGAACCCCACGGCGCAAGTGAGGGTGAATGGCCTACTATCAGATAGCTTTGCTATTAGGAATGGTACGAGACAAGGCTGCCCCCTTTCCCCTATACTTTTTGCTATCACGATTGAAGCCTTAGCCCAAAAAATTCGGAATGATACCCAAATAGAAGGAATTCAGATAGCCTCAAACATATATAAGATAGCTTTATATGCAGACGATGTTCTGCTCACTTTGACTAATGTTAACAACTCCATAAACAGAACACTTGAGCTATTTAGCAAATTCGGCAAAGTTTCCAACTTTCAATTAAACCTTTCTAAGTCCGAGATTCTTAACATTACTTATGACGCAACAACACTTGACCAGTCTATACAGGGTTGTCCACTCAAAAAGCAAGACACTAAGATGAAATATCTAGGCATATTTTTATCTCCAGACCAGCAGGTGGTGCATACGGCCAATTACAAATAAATTAGAGGCAGACATAGTTGCGGACTTGTCGAACTGGAAAAATAAACCTATATCCTGGCTGGGCAGAGTAAACGTGATAAAGATGAATATCCTACCTAGGCTTTTATACCTACTACAGACTACACCAATACCCTTACCATCTAATTACCTACTCAAAATGCAGAACACAATAGAACAGTACATCTGGGGGAGAATTAGGCCCAGAGTCAAGAAAGCTACATTATACCTGCCCAGAGATAGGGGTGGACTGGGGCTTCCTAATATCATGATATACAAACAAGCCATCTCACTGCAAAAGCTACTGGATTGGTGTGGGAATGACCCTAACAAACTGTGGGTACAGATAGATCGCTCAATACTGGACACAGGAAACGCAGGGGGAATGGCCTGGCTTTCAGAAAGGGACAGACCACTGGTAGTCTCTAGGTATCCGTTATTTATTGACTTTTTCGCCACATGGGTTAGATTGTTGAACACCTCTACAAACATTTCCACTCACATATCCCCTTTGACACCTACGTATCAGAATCCTGCCATACCTTGGAACCATAGAGAAACAAACTCCAGTCACACAGTATTATACAGGGAGCGGACACTTTTAGCACTACTGGAAGGGAACAAACTGAAAACACTAAACACGATAAAAGAAAGTACCCCAGATATTAGAATGAACTGGTTGGCGCATTCCAAACTCAGTCATTTTACGTCGACGCATAAGCAGAAACATAACATCTTTAGACAATTGACAACCTTTGAGGCCCTGTGCACACGGGAAAACCCAACAGAGCACGCAATCTCATTATTATACAAACTCCTCCTTATAGAGGATGCACAGACACTACCATCATACACTAAGGCATGGGAGAGAGAACTGCACACAGAAATTGACACTCCAGACTGGTTAGCCGCATTCCATATTACGAAGCGGGCTTCGGTTTCAAGTAGGGTTCATGAATCCGGATATAAGTTTTTATCTAGATGGTACCTCACTCCTAACAGGTTAAATAATATATACAAAATGGCTTCGGGGAAGTGCTGGAGGGGATGTGGAGGCGAGGGCACTATAACGCATATATGGTGGGACTGTCCGGGGCAAGACCAGTTCTGGACCAGGGTGTTAGAATACGTCAGGATAGCAACAGGGAAATCGTTACAAAACAGCCCAAAAACACTGCTGTTCCTGTCTCTCCCCACATTAGAAAACACAGCTAGTAAGGCATTGAGAATGGTTATGTTGAACAGCGCAAAGATGCTAATCCCGAGGTACTGGAAAACTAAAACTATACCAACGGTGGAGGAATGGATGGGACAGGTTAGTTCACTATTGAACTTGGAAAGATATCACCATTTGCAGAATGATACAATAGACACACATGAAGTTATGTTAATGCAGTGGAGGGAATGTACTACTGGGTGAAGCAGAGTAGGGTAGGGATATCCACAAACTTAAATCATAGGCCTAATTAATGTTTCACCCTGAGATGGGGGGGAAGGGTATGTACGGGGATATGCTGTATGTTCTTGGTTGCATATCATCTGAACTGTTATTAAGAATCTACTCGGACGTGACTGAATGTCATGAAGCTTAAATGTTACATTTTTTCTCCCTGGCTATTAGCCATGGGACAACTGTGGAAGACTAAAAGGGACAATCAAGGACTAGAAGAACGGTGTACCAAATAATTCTTGGCGCACAATTGCTGTGTATGTTTGGCATTTCGATAGAGGGACGCAAAAAGCAAGCTCACTATGATAGAGTTACATGGGCAGTTATTGAGTAATTGTTGATTTTTGTACTTATGCACTGAAACTGGTTGTGCAATTGTCATTTATGTTTGCACTGGTTTATACTCAATAAAGCTTTGAAAGAAAAAAAAATGTAAATGAATTCCACAAAACAGCTTTATCTTGAAAATCAGATAAAGAAACTCACAAAAGAGAGCAGACAAATCAGAAACTCTTCTAGCAGAAGAGATAGCCGAAAGAAATAACACTTTCCAAGAAAGTAATTAATAATTAGATAATGCATAGGCTCAAAAGGAGGAGTCTGGAAAAAACTGTAAAACTAACTTGAATCTCAAAGGAGGAGAAATAGATTAAATAACAGGTTTGATACAAATCAAAACCTGAACAAAACAGTGAATATCAGGAAGTTTAGCAATCTTTCTATAAAATAAGACAGAAAGAGCAGAAATGTAATCCTTCAAAGTATTTGCAGATAAACCCTTCTCCAAAGCATCAGGAAGAAACTGTAAAATCCTAGGAATTCTGAAAGAATGGCAAGAATAATTATGAGTAGAACACCATGAAATATAGGTTTTCCAAACCCGATAAAAAAAATTCCTTGAATCAGACTTCCGAGCCTGTATCATAGTGCTAATCACTGAGTCAGAGAAACCTCTATGACTAAGTACTAAGCGTTCAATTGCCATGCCTTCAAATGTAGAGATTTGAGATCTTGATGGAAAAAACATCCCTAGAGACAGAAGGTCTGGCCTTAAAAGAAGTAGCCAAGGCTGGCAACTGGACATCCAGACAAGATCCGCATATCAAAACCTGTGAGACCATGCTGATGCTATCAGAAACACATGAGATTGAACCATTATGATCTTGAAGATTACCTTTGAAAGAAGAACCAGAAGCGGAAAAATATAAGCAGGTTGGTAAAAACCAAGAAACTGCTAAGGTATCTACCATCTCTGCCTGAGGATCCCTGGACCTGGAAAGGTATCTGGAAAGCTTCTTGTTTAGATAAGAGGCCATCATATCTATTTCTGGAAGACTCCACATCTGTACAAAATAAAAATAAAAACATCTGAATGGAGAGGCCACTCCCCCAGATATAAAGTCTGACGGCTGAGATAATCCACTTCCCAATTGTCTACACCTGGGATATGAATCGCAAAAATTAGACAAGAGTTGGATTCCACACAAGAAGGTATCCGAGATACTTCCTTCATAACTTAAGGACTGCGAGCCCCTCCTTTATGATTGACATATGCCACTGTTGTGATATTGTCTGTTTGAAAACAAATGTAAAAGTTCTGTCTTTAATAGATGCCACGTCTGAAGAGCCCTGAAAATAGTTCTAAAATATTGATTGGTAACCTCGCCTCCTGAGGTTTCCAAACCCCTTGTGCTGTCAGACTCTCAGACAGCTCCACCAGCCTAAAAAACTTGCATCTGTTGATAATACAGTCCAGGTAGGATGAACAAATGAGGCCCCCTGAACAATAAGGTGATAGTCCAACCACCAAATCAGAAAGTCGAACAATGATGCCAGAGTGAGGATTGCGAACCATCAATCCAGCATTAGGACATGCCTCAAACGAAAACGAGCAAAGAGGATTGCACCCGAAGCTGCAGTCATGAGACCTAAAACTTCCATGCACATAGCCTCTTTTGTAAAATGATCCTCCAGAATCTGAGCTGTCGCTAGGCTAAATGGAAGAGCGACAAGTTGGTAATGCTTATCTAGAAAAGAGAATCTCAGAAAACAATAGTGGTCTGGATAAATCGGAATGTGAAGATAAGCGTCCTGTAAGTCTATTGTAAACATGAAGAAACCTTGCTGAACAAAAGTCAGAATAATCCTTATAGTCACCATCTTGAAAGTTTGGTGCAACATGCTAAACTATAGACGCCTCAAACGAAAACAAGCAAAGAGGATCGCACCAGAAGCTGCAGTCATGAGACCTAAAACTTCCATGCACATAGCTTCTTTTGTAAACTGATCCTCCAACCATGTCTTTGAAGAAACCACACTAGTTGTTTTGGGTGAGATTCTGCTAAATGAAAAGATTTGAGCTAGTACCAAGATATCATCCAAATAAGGAAACACCGCAATACCCTGCTCTCTGATTAAAGATATAAGGGCACAGAGAACCTTTGAAAAGAATCTCTGAGCTGTCGCTAGGCTAAATGGAAGAGCGACAAGTTTGTAATGCTTATCTAGAAAAGAGAATCTTTGAAAACGATAGTGGTCTGGATGAATCGGAATGTGAAGATAAGCGTCCTGTAAATCTATTGCGGACATGAAGTGACCTTGCTGAACAAAAGTCAGAATAGTCCTTATAGTCACCATCTTGAAAGTTGGGACTCTTACAAAACGATTAAAAAAATTCAGATCCAAAATTGGTCTGAATGAATCTTCTTTCTTTGGGACAATAAACAAATTTGAATAGAAACCCAAACTCCGTTCCTGTAGAGGAACTGGAACAATCACCCCTGAAAACACTAGTTCTGAAACACATTTCTGAAAAACCTAAGCCTTAACAGGGTTTGTTGTTACATTGGAAAGAATCTTCCCATGGGAGGTTTTATTCTGAAACCTATTCGATACCCTTGAGAAAACAATATTCTGAATCCACTGATTTTGAACAGAAACTGTCCAAATGTGTTGAAAATTCAATCTGCCCCCACCAGTTGAACTGGTTTAAAGGATTACTAACTTTTGGTTTTGCTATTCAAAATGGAACAAAGATTTAGCATTGCAATTATCTAAACAATGTAGTGTACCTTTTTTGTTTCAGAAACGAAGCTCCCTTTATCGGTAAAGTAATGATTTATTTTATACTCATTACATCACGTAATCCAGCCCTCAAATGTGGGCCGTCTATGGTCTAACATACTTGCCAATCAGATGGCGAGTATGTGCATAAAAAAGGAAATAAGTTCTTGTTTATAGATTTTAACTTGTTTGGATAACTTATCTATCCAATCACAACGGTTATCCATTTGACCTTATGCTTTTGGTCATCAGAGAAGCTGGACGCCTGCTCAAAGAAGTGAGGAATGAGATTCAGATTTTTGAAGAGGAGCAACTAAACAAGTTAAGATTGGATAACGCTTGTAATTGGATAGATAAGTTATCCAAACAAGTTAAAATCTATAAACAAGAACTTATTTCCTTTAAAAAATCGTAAACTCCAAACAGTAAGCCAAGATTATACATACAAAAGTGTCTATCGTTTGATGCTATCCCCAGACGAAAGGAAGAATTTCAGACCAAGAGAGAGAAAATTCACCAAGAAAGGCATTAATACTATTGATACAAGCTCTGGTGAGAGCTCAGACCCAGAGGCCTTGACTCTAGGTGGGGAATCCACATATAGGGGCATCACCACTAGGTCAAGAGGTGCCGGTAGGGGACAAGATTGGGATGACACAAGAGGGGGAGCTGTGGCTTTACCACCATTGGTGACATATACTACATCTACTTGTTTTTTTAGGCCGGGGCACAGGCTTTACGCCTAAAAGAGTACTTTAAGTCTGAGTCAGAAGACCACACCAGATTTAGGACCACAGGGACGTTTGATCCTAAGTCCCAGAACCCATCAATCACTACATTCACAAATTATCTTACACAGTTGTCACAGGACACCATACCCAAGAGGGTTAGTGACAATTTAACAAAAGAGGAAAGACGAGCACTTAAGGCATTGAGTGATGATACGTCCATAGTGATACGCCCAGCTGACAAAGGCGGAGCAGTCGTGGTGATGGATTTAAGTCAATATAGAACTGAAATTATCAGACAAGTATCAGATCCGACCACATATACAATTCTAAAAAAGTGACCCATACGTTCCAGCTAAAGAGATTTATTGATCAGAAATTACTGGGGTGGATGTAGACTGAGGTGATCACTCAGCAGAAGTATCGTTTTTTGAAGAGAGACTTTCCTATAACACCTATATTATATACACTGCCCAAGATCCACAAGGATGCAATTCAGCCCCCAGGAAGACCAATAGTCTCAGCCAGGGGATCATTACTACAGCCACTGGCTGAATTTCTGGATCATTACCTGCAGCCTCTGGTGAAACAAATTAAATCCTATATTCAGGACTCCACAGCCTTTATTCAATTGATCATCCAACTAACCGATATTAAACCTACTGATCTGTTGGTCACTTTGGACGTATGTAGCTTGTATACGGTGATACCACATAAGCTTGGGATAGCAGCAGTTACCAATCACCTTAGACAGGTGCCCTATGTGGGTCCACCCGAAGATGTACTGGTAGATCTTCTCACCATATGCCTCGAGAATTATTTATTTCGCTTTGAAAATACTTTTTATCTGCAAATAGCAGGGACAGCGATGGGGTCGAATATGGCCCCATCGCTGGCAAATCTTTTTATGGCTGAATATGAGTCTGTACAGATGAAGGTTTACGAATCACAGTCCATCAAATTCTATTGTCGATATATAGATGACTTGTTTTTAATCTGACAAGATGGTGAAACATCTTTACAAGCATGGATTGATACGCTGAATGAGATGGAAAGTACCATTAGATTCCAATATACGGCTAATTCTGATTCAGTGGACTATCTTGATGTCAGGGTGTTCAAGATCCAAGATAGGTTGGGTACTACCCTATTTAGGAAAAACACTGATCGTAACTCTATCTTACATGCAAGAAGCTGTCACCAACCAGCCTTGATCGAAATATTCCAAAAGTGCAATTCCAGCATGTGATTAGAAATAATACGGATGAAAACAAATGTAAGATACAGTTGTCTGAGATGACACAGAGATTCATACAACATGGATATAATAAGAAAGAGCTATGGGAAAAGCAAGAGCAAGCATTACAGCCACGAGAGGTACAAAATACCCAAAAACCAATGAGGGCCCCACAGTTCATTACTTCCTACAGCCCGGAACAACATCACATCGCAAAAGCAATAAAAGATGAATGGAAATTGCTTCAGTCAGATCCGACATTACCGTTCAACCAATGGAAAGCGCCAGAGGGAGGAGCCTGAGGGATATGTTGATGAAGACAGATATAACCCCTAAGAGTGAAAAAGAATCTTGGTTCAGGAAGAAAACCGGATGCTTCAAATGCACTAGTTGCGTAAGGTGTAACAGTTTGCACACTGGCACGAGTTTTCAACATCCTGACCATAAGAAGAAGTATCAAATCAAATTCTTCTTGACCTGTACTACACAGTATATCATCTATCTTCTTAAGTGCCCTTATAGCAAGTTCTATACAGGCAAGACGAACGATGATGCCAGAGTGAGGATGGCGAACCATCAATCCACCATTAGGACAGCCCTGAAGATGGGCAAATCTGAACAGCCAGTGGCCTGCCACTTTTTTTAGGCTGGTCATACTGTTAGTGATCTACGTTTCAGGATTATTGATTACCGATCCCAAGAAGGGGAGGTAACAGAGCCAAAATGCTTCTACAAAAAGAGGCTAGATGGATACATGAACTGTGCACCCTTGCTCCAAGGGGTCTCAATGTCCAAACTGGCTGGCAGTGTTTCTTGTGAGCATAGAAGAATCATCATTATATTTCCAATTTTTTGTCTGAGAGTCCAATTTTTTTGTCTGGAGTCCATCCATTATTTAATATGTTAACTCATCTTCTCATGAAGGTATGATGCTCACCTGTGAATAATGGGAGTCCATTGATTCATTATTCTAACTATCTTTAGAGATGTATATGATCTCTACATTAGTTCTGCTCCTCATTATACCTTTACATTTATTTTGTCTAGCTGTACACAGAATTTATGTAAACCATTTATGTAAGAATTCTGTATATTAATGGTGGTACTTTTATATTTTATATTGGATGCTGTATGTGATATGAGGTTTTTATCCATGTTTTGTTTAATGTGCTTTTCACTTATCTGATTACACTTACACAACACTTTTATGATGATATTCCCCTCTGTTGAATGATTTCTGTCTCCCTTAGGATGCTCTGTGCTCACATGGACATGTATACCTTGTTGCCTGCTCACGATATCTCGAGATATGTATGATGATAGCTTTAGTGTGTTCTGAGTTATGGGTGAGATAGACGTATGTATTCATTCTCTGCCCATCTGAGGTGGACGGTAGTGGTATACTATGTTATGATAGGCGGGATTGGTATATAGAAGATACTTGGCCAATGACAGATAGCATGTAGGATATATGACCGATAAGAAATATCTGTTCTAGTTTGTATATTCACATGACATATAAGCTTAATTTTTTGTTCTGATCCCACATTGATGATACATGGAAACGCTCTTGGTTTCACGATTTAAGCCAAATGTATTTCAGCGTAGTGGTGGTTTTGTTATAACACTTCTACATGTGGATAATTGATATTTATGTTATTTTATTTTTTATTATAAATGGACAGTTATATTGATTTGGTTGGCACATATTGGTTTGTTTATGGTGGTTACTATGGTTGCGTGTCTTGAGATTCTTGACCCCATTGGTTGTTGTCTTTCTGAGAGAGTGTGATTGACACACGATACTCTGAGATTGTATGTGCACTGCATTGTGGCGAGTGGTTGAAATAATGCTTTACAATGTCTTATGAATTGGACAGTTAGAGACCGTGGGGGTCCGGTTTGCGGCTAGTCTACATGGATCTGGATGCATATATAATAGCAGAATACTACGGCTACAATAGACATGTAGGTATGTTTACAGTGGTTGCCATGGTTGCGTGCCTTGAGGTCCCTTGTCCCATCGGTTTCGGGCTTTGAGAGAGAGCGTGATCACCACATGCTGGCCGTATAGCGGCAAGTTGCTGAGGTAATGTTTTATACTACTTTATGAATTGGACAGTGGTGAGGCCGCGGGGGTCTTACTTGTGGCTAGTGCACACAGATTTTTATGTATTCATAGACTAGAAGGCTACAGCTGATCTACAGGCAATAGATATCTCCGTTGTGAGCTAAAGAATGAGGGCATGATTGAGTTACTCCGTCTGACCAATCCTGATAATGGGAGGAATAAGTCTGAACCTATGAGAAAGTTTGTTATGACTGCCATGTGGGTAGAATGCAGCATGAGGAGTTGAACCATAATTATTACGATCTGTGTTTTCCGTATAATTGTTGAGTCAGTACATCAACTCAGGGGAATATACATTTAACTTTATTATAGTTGTTATATAGTTCACATTTATATATTCACTTATTTTTTTGATATATCACATAATTATACAATTGAAGCAGCTCACTACATTTTGCACATGGCTGCTGATTCTTTTGCACACGGCTTTCCTTGATTGGTAGCCCTGATTGGGAGGGTCCTACAGGCCTATAAATGTTTTGTTTTTGCACTTGATGTTTGTCAGAGGAAGGGACGCTTTTTGTCCCGAAACATCATAATAAATATTTGGTTTGTCACCGAAGTCCAGAGAGTGCTTAATTTTTTCCATATTATATATATATTATATATATATCAGATCTCTGTTCTAAGTGATTATAGGTACATGGAGGAGATCTTATACTCTTGTAACATTCAAAAACACCCCAATCCTTTACCCCCTTTATAAAAACATGATGTTATAGGGACAAGAAATAAAGCAACTTTCAAATATTGAAGTCTCCACTAAATACTGCTGGCGATGTTTCAAACAAAAAACATAAAACTTATTAGGGCTGCACGATTAATCGAATATGCGATTTAAAACCGTGATTAATCGCAGCAATTTAAAAACCTCGAGAGTCGCGATTTTTTGCTAAAAAAAAATCCTCAGAG